>NC_141687.1:1213995167-1214307667 GCF_964263255.1 Lissotriton vulgaris
TTGGACAATACAAAATCGTTTGTATATTTTGTGGAAAAACAATTACCTATGGTGAGCAAAGCATTGAACTCATCAACCGTGCTGGTGACAACCACAATTGCCCCCCAAAAAACGTAATTTTTTCCTGATTTTTTTTGCTCCAGTTGAGCCGTTTACAATTCCATGTTTTTTGTTTGTCCCCATAAAAATACCTTAAAAATATAAAATTGTTCATAAAAGCCAAAAAAAGTAAAAAAAGTTCCAAAAAGCAATTAAAAAAATATAAAACAACAAAAAGAATATAAAAAACAGTTCTTTTTAGAACTACCTCCAATTTATAAAAAATAATCAGTCATTCTTTATTCCTTATGGTACGCTCCCCGGTACGCTCCCCGGTGCGCGTACCGGGCACTCCCCCCGCGCAAATCGAAAAAAAAATGTTGTTTTGCCCCGCGGGGCCCTTTCATGGCCCCCACATCAAACCTAAGGGGTCGGGGCGGTCTACCCTGCCCCCTTTTGGTCATTTCCCCCTTTGTTTTTGCCACCTCTTGTGTCTCGATCCTACAGAGACACAAGATGGCGGCCGCTCCAGACTGTTTGGAATGTTGACTGACACCCGAGAGCCAATCAGCTTTCCGCACGCGAACTTGCGTGGAGCGCTGGTGCGCGCCCCGGTGCGCGTACCGGGGCGCGCTTATAGATATATATATTTATTTGAACCTAAATTACTCAAAATCCACTGGAGCACATATCTTGAGACATAGCAAAGGTACATCGGGCTACCAGTCCCTACAATTTTGCCAAGTTTGGTGGAAATCCATTCAGCCGTTCGGGCTAAAAGTGAGTCCAAACGCCCTATGGAAATTAACATGGGGAAAACACGTTTTGGGACCCCCTTTTTTCACGGCCCCCGCTTGACGAATCCCTCCCAAACTTTCAGAGAAGGAGCGGAGCGCAGCGAGGCAAATCTGAGGAAAATTTCAGGCAGATTCCTCATCAGCAACGAAAGGCCAAATCTGAATCACCAACGTCTCAGCTCACAGAAAGACCAACGAATCCCAAAATGCTGGCAAAAGGTAGTTTATTCCGATAAAGTTTACAGCAGCGTGGCATATATATATATGCCAAGGTGTATTAGAAGAATGAGTCGGTGTATGAGTGTCTATATGGATGATTTAGTGGGTGAGTGACTGACTGTATAATTGAGTGATTAAACTTGTCTTAGTGAATGTATGGGTGAGTGTCTAATCTGTGTGAATATGTGTATCAGTCTGCCAGTTGGGTGTGTAAGTGGCTGCATGGGTTGTGAGTAGGAACAGGAGTGTCTATATGGGTTATTGATTCGTTGTCTGACTACCTGTATGGGTGCCTGGGTTTCTGTGTGGGTGGGTGAGGGGGTGTGTGACTCCCTGCATGGATGTATAAGTGGGTGAATCCCTGGGTGTATGGGTTCATGAATGCGTCTGTGAGGGACTGTATGGGTGAGTGAGTGTGCGTATGGCTGTGTTGGTGAGGGAGTGGATGTCTCAGTGGTATTTGAGTGAGTAACTGCACATGAGAAAGGCAGTATATGTGAGTGTTGGACTATATAAGTGACTGTATGTGAGAGCGAGTGGCTGTATGGGTGACTATATGCTTATGTCAGCGACTGTATAGGAGAGTAAGTATTTGTTAGTATTTGTGTTTCTAGTGAGTGTGTGTTTGTTTCTGTATGGGTGAGTAAGTGGCTGTGTAATTGAGTGTTTGGGTGAGTGAGTAGGTGTGAGAGTAGCTACATGGGTAACTGATGGTGTATGAGTGGCTGTATGAGTGGATATATCAACAGTTGTATTGGTAAGTGATTTTCTGTATGAGTGCCTGTATGGGTGAGTGAGTGGATGTGTATGTAGTCCTATGAATCAATGAGTTGGTATGTACATACTGGTATTGGTGTGTCAATGGTTTCAAGAATGGTACTCTGAAATTTGTAGTGGGTATATGAAAGGTTATAGTGCGGTGTGAGTAGGTGCATCAGTGATTATGTGGATGATGTCATCAGTGATGTCATTTGAGATATCATCAGTGATGTCACTGACCATATCATGAGTGATGTAATATGTGATGTCATTAGCAGTGCATTGCAGGGGCGTGAGTTATAGTTAGCTCAGCTAACTATAACGGCTGAATTTCTCTGGTTTTGTACGAGTGAAATGACAGCCTAACTGTAAAGTTTCTGTAACCCATAGGTCTTCAAACTGTGGAGTGCGCAACCCTGGGTGGTTGCAGCATCCCCTCAGGGGGGCGCGCACTCCACCACACCACTTTACTTTCCATTGTTTCTTCCAGGCATGCAGCGCCCATTAGACTGAAAGGGCTTCAGTCCCCTCCGTCCTGTGTCTCAATCCGGGCTGCTGCTGCAGCTCAAGCTGCTGGGGGCTTGGCTGGGCAGTATCTGGATTATTATCTCTGGCACGCCCACGTTTTTCACCAGTTTTAACACCTTGGCTGCTATGGGGTTTTCCCCTCTTGTGCTGCATTCCTTCAATCACCATTGTTCATGACAAGGTCTGCTCGTCAAACGCACAGCGCAGGTAACACCCATGACGAGCTGACCTTGTCATGAGCATGGAAGGGGTTAAAGACCATGTGCATATTTACATACCTTTGTAAACTGATTACAGTGCCTGTATGTTTTCTGGTTCCAGTACCCCCTGGGCCCCCAATCTCCCTATTCCTTACATTTTGATATACTTTTTTACTCCCTTAGTGTGAGAATGCATTTGATGAAAAGGAATATAAAGTAGGGTTACCAAAACAAAAATGCCAGCCATGTGTTGTTTAAAGAGCCTGCAAAGGCCTTGTCTTGACACTAAATAGGGTTATAAATAGAAAAGCATGTATTCATTTGTAATGTGATTTTTCAATCTTTGTTCCCTTTAATTATCAGTCATGGATCATTCAGGCAGCCCTACAACACAATTAAAAATGCTTTCTATTTATTTTTGCTGTTCCAAGTATGCACAGATAAGTGCTGAAAAATGGCTTTAGGGGACTGCTTATTTTTGTATCGTCTGAGACATCAATATAATGAGCTGGCAACCCTAATCGCAAGATTGGAAGTTTGTTGCAGGATGAGCACAATATTTATTTCCTCCACCCTCGATCCCTGGACCCTGAATAATGCCATAAAAGCAATAGTTTAACTTATATCTAAAACCCTATGCCAGCCCTCAATAACATGCTGAGTAACTTCAGCTGTGTCTGGGAATGCATCTTGCATTCAGACAACTCATTCCTCATTCTCACCCTTCACTTTCACACTCACGGTGCACTCACAGGGATCCCAATGTACTCACACTGATCACCATTCACTTACATAACCCACTCACCCTACACTCACAGTTACCACACTGCACCTATGCCACTCGCCATGAACTCACACCATTCCCCCTCCACTTATCCCACGGTCACGTGAGCACATCGCTCACTCTTCACTCACAGTGATCACTCTGCACTCACAATGCTCTTGCGCTGTTCACCCTGTACCTCACCCTGCAGTCACACGAGCACACTACTCACTCTCCTCATGTGACACTTCATTCACCTGTCCCCCTCACTGCTCACTCTGCAATCTCACTCAACCAAGCCCATCACTAACCATACATTCATTTGTCCCACTCTGCACTTACATCCGCACCCAAATTCATATGGTCACCTCACTCACCCTGCAGGCACTCCTCTCACCCTACTCTCACACTGTTGCATCGCTCACCATGCACTCACATGGGCACTCCTGTCACCCACACAGCGCAAAGGGCTAATGTGCTACAAAGAACGTGTACCATGCAGATCACAGGATTGAGTGTGAGTAAACTACGGGTAGCCCTATAAAATAGTGAAATGTTGGTCAGAAAGGGGCTATAGAGAGAAGAGGTGCATTGTTGGTGAGTGGTGGTGAGGGAATTTATGGACAAGGAGGAAATGGGAGAGGGGCGCACAAAAAGACTGTTGCACCGTGCGTGACCAGTGTTAGGGCCAGCCGTGGCTGGGAGTCTTAGCCCCCCCCCCCCCAGAAGTTTGGGTCTAGTTGCCCCCTGGGTTCTTCCCATGTCGAAAGTACGTTTGCAGCCTGTTTTTCAAACTCCAACTCGAGTTAGGGCTCTCTGATTGGAGTAGTCATTCAGAACTGCCAATCAGCATGTAGGTCCTGCAGCAGAGCATTGCATTGACGTCAGAATTGATGTTCCTCCAATAAACTGGACAGCAGGAGAGATGCCAGGGAGTGCCGCACATTTTGTATACATAAAGCAGCAAAATACTTCAATTTTGCTAAAGAAACAGCACTTCTTCACTGCTGCCTTTTGCCTTGTGGTTGCTCAATTTAACATATGATAGCTGTGTTCGCCTCGCTCTTGAACCCTTCCCCCTCACAGTTTCCTGGTTTGTACCCTCGCAGCTACTGCATTTCACTGCAAGGAATTTACAAAGCTTTTTTCCTTCCTGAAGATTCCATTCTCTGGCAGGTAAGAGTGAAGAGCTTTTTGTAATATGTTTTTTAAAGCCTCGCTCCTTTCCCCTTCATCCCACTACTAGTGGGAACTTTGGATGTTTCAAGGAGGAGCAGATTTGGCATTAATGTCATAGGTGCTGACTTTGGTTCTGGGGTCCCGGGTTTGAGTACTGGCATCGGCTAAAATCATGAGATCCTGGGCAAAATCACTTAATTTACCAGTGACTTACGAAAAAGGAATATCACCTTGATTAAAGTCGCTGGTGCTTGTTTAACGTGTTCCAATCCCTAGAGCTGGGTCCAAAAGCCTAATATAACAAATATTGTGAGGTATGCCGACCATCTGTCCTCACTTTTTTCGTAGACCAAATTTAAATTCTTTCTTGTCCAGCTATTTCTGAAGATTTGGAAGGCGATCTTCTTATAAGCCAACTATGCTAACAAATTGACTCTTGATGCTGCTAGAGAATACAGATGTATATATCCTCTTGAATCACTTATATCACATGTGTATGATGTAAATGTCCCCTAGGCTTTGTAGGAAAACTGTGGCTGGCCTCCTACTGACATGGCAACACCTGGGGGCAAGTATATGGCGCAACAGCCAGAACTGATGACTGTGGAGCTGGGGAACCAGGTTAAATTCTTAGTGTCTTCTCAGCATCCTGGGATTCTGGGCAAATCGCTTAGTCTCTCTGTGCTTACAAAAAATGAATCTGTGCTTTTGTAATTCAAAAGATTCTCCTGTAAAGCGCTCCAATACCTTTGGGTCATGTACGCGCTATATAAAACTGCAAAAAAGATATTACAACATTTTGTGAGCACTCTCATTTCCAGGTACTGCTCAAGGCTGGAAGTGGAGCACAACCAAAGGATGGCAGAAGCAAGAATCCATTCACATATTGACTGTCTCTGTGGAGAAAAACCGGCTCACCTCTCAACAGTGTTTTGGGAGTGTTTTTCTAATCTATCCCACATTTTGTGTTTTCTGTGAAAAATAAAGCATCAATGTAATTTTTTGGGCACATTTTTTCTTAGAGTCTTTTCATTTGGACTTAATAATAAGCACAAGCACCACAAAAACTTCAGTTTACTAAACACTCTTATTTTATTTAATATTATTTGCCCTATACGACCTGGGCTCTGCAGGAGGGAATGGCCATCAATGATGCAGAGTACCAGCTTCCAGAACTTTTTTTTCAGGTGGTGATGGTGGTGGTGGTGGGGGGAGGGCTCGACGTGTAAAAAGCTTTAGACGGGGGGCTCAGCCAACAAAAGTTTGAAGACCTCTACTGTAACCTGTGTTTTTTTCAGAGATTATCGAAGGTTTTTTAAATGCTAATTTCTAACTATAACTTTCCTGCAACCTGTGTTTTTTAGTGAAATTCTAAGGTTTTTTAAAATGCTAATTTCTAGCAATAACGTCCCTGAAACCTGTTGTTTTTAAATGAATTGTGAAGGTTTTTAAATGCTAATTGCAAACTATAATGTCCCTTAAACCTGGTTTTTAGTGAATATATATGTACATATACAAAACAGATTTTTTAAATATATTTTCATGTTTTTATATAATTTTTTAATATCATTTATATATATATATACAGTAAATCGTTTTTAAAAACATAGAAATGGGCTGCAGGATGCGACCTTTCCATGATACAGGGGAATGATTGGATGAGTGCATGGGTAGAGCCTGAGTTATTTTACGAGTGCATGGGTAGTGCGTAAGCGATTGGATGAGTGAATGCATAGTGCCTGGGTGATTTGGAGGAGGGCAAGCATAGTGCCTGAGAGAATGCATAAGTTCATGGTTAGTGCCTTAGTGAATCCTTGAGTTGATGAGTAGTGTTTCAGTGATTGGATGAGTGCAAGGGTAGTGTCTGGGTGATTGGATAAATCCATGCGTAGTGCCTGAGTAAGTGGATGAGTGTAACAGTAGAGCCTTTTCTCTGGCAACTTCACTATTCACCGACTGTTCAGAATGTTGGGCCTAGCCAAATATAAAACAGAAACCCTTTCCATGTCACTGTTGTAAGTCTAACCCTGTTCCCAAAGGCTTTATTGCGCGTCTGTTCTTTTTCCTAATGACATGATACATAAAAAGAAACCTAGAAATAGTAGAATACCTGTGTTTCAGACTGCATGCTCTCTAAGTTTCGGTACAAGTAGGTGTATGTATTCCTTTCTCATCATATTACAGGGCACATGGGTATTCAAAAGTCTATTTCAGTGGTTCTGTGACACCTACTTAGGTAAGACATATCCCCTTCTGTGACCGAATAATGGGGTGGAACTGAGTAGATCTGTGCACCTGTATGAGAAGCTACCAGTTTTTTAAGCTAGCTTCTTCAGACCACAGCACGGGTCAGAATACATGTACAAGTAAACACATACCTGAGTCATGAGAGCACGCAGACCTTTAAACTGGACAGAGTGCACTTGCCATTTCAAACAGACACCTAAATGTATACAGCCTTCTTCAAGTGTACCTTTCCAGAGACTCATACGAAGTAGCCTAATCCCTGTTCCCTATGCCAACATGTCTTAAACCTCACTTTTCTCTGGCAGCTTCACTATTCACTGCCTGCTCAGAATGTTGAGCCTAGCCAAATATAAAACAGCATCCCTTCCCATGTCACTGTTGTAAATCTCATCATGTTGCCAAAGACGCACACACCCACACTACTGTAGAATCTTTTATACACCCACTGCCGCTCCCACACTAACCATTCATAAACCCTTTAACAAAACCATACTAGTACTTAGACACCCACTCACTGATTCATTGATCCATACACACATCCACTCACTCACCCATACTGCCACTCATAGACCCACTCACTCCCTAATACAGCCATTGACATATCCACTCATACAGGCATATAGGTGCTGACACATTGAGTGAGTCACCCATAGAACTACGCACACACCTAGACACTCACCCATACAGTCAATCATACAGCCACCTACTCACCCAAGCATGTACACACCCACCCACTTAATTACTCATTGGAATAGGAACACATACTCACGCAGCTGTACAGTCACTGATGGAAGCATGCACTCATCTATATATCCACTCTCACATTCACTCACTCACGCATACAGTCACTCATATACCCAGTCACTCACATATACTGTCTTTCACATACTCAGTTACTCACCCATACTGACACATGCACACAATCACGACACAGCCATACAGACACTAAATCACTCACAACTTTTCACACACGCAACAGTACCCCATACAGCCACTGACTCACCCACTCAGTAATCTTTACAGGCAGTCACACACCTCCTCACCCACATACACAAACACCTAGATAACCATAGACGTAGTCAAACAACCAATAACTCACCCATATAGCCATTCATATACCCACTAACACACTCATACACCCACTTAGACATTAATTGACAGACAGATACACACATTCCTACAATGCATACATTCACTTAGACACCTAATCACTCACTTATACAGTCAGCCACACAAACACCAAGTCATCCATAATGCTACTTTAACCTTTCTGTGAAAAACAAAAGGTTAAAGTAGCGTTATAATTAGGTGAATATTTCATAGACAACATTAACAATTTGAACACAGAAATTCACCTGTTATAATTAGCAGAGCTAACTTTAACTTGCGATCAAGCCAGTCTTTCGGGGTTATAATGAAAGGTATAAGCCTGCTGCTCCAAAATTACAATATTTGTCTTTCTGTTTCTCCCTTTTTAATTAAAACAATTCTACCCTAAGTGGGTTGTATGTTCTAATTGCCTTATAGCCCTTATGCCTCTGGCCATAACTGTTGTTCAAGGCCCTCACCTTCGTTATAGGACTACCTGCGGGTCGGATGTACAACTCACGTTCAGAGCCTTTAATAACCGCTACAGCCCTTGGCAGCTGGCTAAAGGATATAATATCAAATGCGGGCACTGTCTTGATCAGTCAAGACGCATCATATGAGTACTTTATTACACATATTGTCTGCAGGTTCATTGTCATATACACTAGTTGGAAACACCAAAATGTTTCTCATAATTCCAAAAAATCATGTACTCCAAATGAGATTTGTGTAATATATGTACAGTTATAAACAAAATGCAGGCCAAATGGAAAAGAAGTATGGTTTGACAAACTAAATCCCAATGTAATATCATCATGGATGGTTATAATCCCATATAAAAAAATATTGAACTCAATCATTGGATATGGTGAAAAATATATTTCGTTATCCAAATATTCCAACATATTGGCTTCCAGTAAGAGATATCGTCCAAGTGGGATCCATCTCTAGCAAAATATATAAAATTTGAAATGACTACCAAGCAGGCAGTGTGATATTAACAGATTCTTAGTAGGCATACAAAAGGAGTCTTTTAATGAAAATGTATGTCAGCTATGACAAATATACTATCATACCATGCAAACTACCTTAAAACCCATTTTCCACTCCAGAAAAGATCATAATATCAATTAACATCGCATGCTGCGAACATTGATCACAAACTCACCTGACCAGATTACTGTCCTAATTCAGGTGCGCCCTCATCAGTCACTCCTTCCTGGTGGCCGACCGCACTAGACACAGCACCAACAACCACCGACCACGCACGCAACCTGGGGTTCATCCTCGATTCTACTCTCACCATGACAAAGCAGGTCAACGCCGTCTCGTCCTCCTGCTTCAGCACCCTCTACATGCTCCGCAAGATCTGCAGGTGGATCCCCACCGAAACAAGAAGGACGGTCACCCAGGCCCTCATCAGCAGCAGGTTGGACTACGGAAATACCCTCTACACAGGAGCCTCAGCAAAACTCTTGAAACAACTACAACGCATTCAGAACGCCTCTGCACGCCTGGTCCTCTGCATCCCTAGCTGCAGCCACATCACACCCCCACCTGAGAGACCAGCACTAGCTCCCCGTCAACAAGAGGATCACCTTTGAGCTCCTCACCCACGCACACAAGGCACTCCACGACACCGGATCAGCATACCTCAACAGACAACTCACCTTCTACACCCCCAACTGCCAGCTCCGCTCCAACGACCTCTACCTCGCCACTGTCTCCCGGATCCAAAGAGCGACTTCTGGTGGCAGATCGTTCTCCCACCTCGCCGCCAAGACCTGGAACACCCTCCCCATTCTCCTACGGCAGACCCAGGACCTGCTTACCTTCAGAAGACTACTCAAGACCTGGCTATTCGAGCAGTAGCAGCATCCCCCCACCCAGCGCCTTGAGACCCCCACGGGTGAGTAGTGCGCTTTACAAATGTTCTGATTGATTGATTGTTACCTCAATGCATTACTATAAACATTTCTCTCCTCCAACCTGCATCTTCCTTCTTTCGTGTGCAAATGCCAATAAGAGATTTCCTTTTCTGTGTAGGTAGGTTTACACTGTTGTATACATTCATACAAAAAAACGGTTTAGGGTACCTTTCCAGGTACATAATGTATATACAAGCTTTCATTCCAGACATCACCATGGCTATTACATTCTACTTAGTCATAGCTGTGCTTAGCTGGAAGAGTGGAGGATGAAGAATTAATGTAACTGAGTCCAACTATTATCTGGTGAAAGCTCAACAGGTGAATAATGTAATCAAAAGTGAAAGGACTTCTCTGACCCTGAGGTCATCTCATTAGTAAAACTGCAGATGGATGTAAAAGACCCTAAGAGCTGTGCTCTCTTGCAGGAAAAAGGCATATCACTTTCCATGAATGAAAGGTTTGAAGGTACTAATTTCCAAACCCTGACTCAGGACAAGTTTCCGAGAGGAGTGCTACTGTTTTCTTATGGAACAAAAGGGCGACAGGGTAGTACACAGCACTACTGTTTTAGCATTTGGCATCAAGGCAGTTGCTATCTAACATCCTACACTGCTTTCGTCAGGGCGTTCCAACCTTTTCTCAGCAATTGTGATACTTTGCAACAAGAGACCATTTGGACACTGTATCCTTTAATGTAACACAGAAACCAGCCCAGAGGAAAGCACCTTCCTGAAACATGCAGAAACGTGTTGACACTCGTGATGGTCTATGCCTGAGAATATGACACACCTGTCATATGTTAACCTTGTCTTTAGGGAAGGGGCATAAATAAATCTTATACTGGAGTGGTAGCTCACCTCAAAACACAATTGTAGCAGCTCAAGGTTTTCCTAAACCTAGATTGACAAGTCACTATGTCACTTCCCACCACTTGTAAGCATATCTGCAAATATTCACCAGACAAATTGGGCCAATGCAGTATGCTTTCCAAGCTAAATGGGTGAACCGATGATTATGCATGCTGCAATAGATGGCTGGGGGTTTCTCATCCAGTTGAGATCAACTGTCCATAACTGAATATGATGTGACAATAATGCACAGTCAACAGACAGGTTGAACTTCTTAGTAAAACAAGAAACTGGCCCCTGTAAGAAGCATGTTTCTGAGGAATGGCTCCAACAGGAGCAAGCAACATTCATGGCCATAGACCACTCCTCCTTCAAAGGCTAGAAGGAGATACTGGCCGCCATGAAAATATTATTTTTAGTCAGTTATGTAGTGAACAGAATATAAATATATATATCCAGCAAATACACAAAAGTTTAAGAGAGGAATGCTTGCAATACATCTACTAACTGGCAATCTCCCAGGGTACCATTCCAACCCATTGTTCCTTTACCCACTTTGCCACCTCAGTGTAGACCCAGCTATATGTAAATCTGTCTTGACCCTGCTCAAACTAGAACAGTCCAGTCCAAACTACCAGGCCAGGTCTTCCAGAATATAAGCAACCCAACACCAAGTTCGCACTGATTGGGGTAAGTCCAGTCGCGGCCGGCATGGTTCACGGGTGGGAGGGCAGGCATGGGGGTCGTGCAGGAGGGAGTGGGGTCACTCGTGGAGGTTTAAATAATAATACTAAATATACATATAAAATGTACCTTTCTTGTGTCACGCGTGTTCACTGCTGGGTCTGCTCCTGCTTTCCTGCCTTGCAGGAACAGGAAGCAGGCAGCCTCCCTCCCCTCCCCTAAACCAATCACAACACTGCAATGGCAGCGTTGCGATTGATGGGGACGGAGCCCAGCCAGGCGTTTATGGGGAGGCCTTTTTCTCCATGTAGGCTGATTCCAGCCAACATAGAGAAAAGGGAGAGTGCGCATGACTGATTTGTTTAACCCAGAGGGCCGACCAAACAGTCAGGGCCCAGAGCATTGGGCTAGTCACACCTCCCTGCCCTCCAGCAGAACCACCCACCCTCTCACCCAATGCCACACCCTTCTGCTTTCTCCCAGTGCAAGAAGCAGAAACATAATATGGTATTTATAATACCATTTTATGTTTCTGCTTCTCGCACTGCGAGAAAGCAGTGGGGCAGCGATCCTCCGCCCTCATGGTGGAGCCGCCTCTGGCCAAATGAATTGGGTGTAGTTGGATCCAGTGTCACAATGAGTACAAGACCCTCACTGAGCATCCCTTCGCCACTTGGGGCAGTACATAAAGGTGATGAGAGGAATGTGTACAGTAAGTCTAACCACAAGCAATCTCTCAGAGTAGCATTCCAGCCTATTGTTCAGGGCCCAAACTTCTCAGTTTGGACCCAATCATAAGCAAATCGTCCTGAGAGCAGTAATGTAATGTAAATTGGTACTTATAGAGCGCACAGCTACTCCATAGAGTGTCCCGGCGCTAAAAGACCACAAGACAGCTGGCACTATTACTGAAAGGAGCGACTAGGCTAATTGGCTATTGCTGCAATAGCCAAGTTTTCATCTGCTTCCTAAAGGTGAGTAGATCCTGCACCTGCCTGAGTCACAGTGGCAGGCCATTCATAGACGTGAGGCCTGCACTTGAAAGGATCCACCACCCATGCGGGTGCGGGCAAACTTGGGAATGGTCACCTGCAGCTGTGATGAGCACCTCAGAGTTCTTCCCGGTATGTAATGCTGAACTCTTTTCCTAATATAGAAGGCACCAGTGTTGTGTAGAGCTTTGAAAGCCAAGACCAAAGCTTTGAACCGAATCCTCGTACGGACCGGGAGACAGCGCAGGGCTTTCAAATGGGTGGACATCCACGCTCTGGGTCCTAGCATGAGAATCACCCTAGCCGCAGCATTCTGGACCACCTGAATGCGATTTAATAAATAGTCAGGAAGGCCCAGGTACAAGAGGTTTACGTAGTCCAGCCTCGACACAATCAGAGCCTGGACTACAGTCTTCCTGTGAGAAACCGGAAGTAAGGGAAGAAAGTTCTTTAACATTTTTGTTTGTCAAACTTATTTTTATTAGAGTTTTTTAGCACAGTACAGCAAACCACAGTACCATCGCAATCTTCACATATGAAAGTTAAACAATGGTTACAAGGATTGACAGTGTGAAGAACCATGAAAATCACTGGAGACAAACCCCGGCCCAAACATTACAGAATGCATATTTGGAGGCAACAGCTTCTAGTGTAATAGGGTACACGGCTCATCATATAGGATGGTAAATAGTTCTAAAGAAGTCCCAACGAGCTTTGTAGTGTCTTCACCTGAAAACATTCTGCGTTGAGTGGGATGTATAGGAAGTGCCAAAGTGGAGTTAGATTAGCTCCCAACCATGGAGCATTAAACAGGAAAATAAATAACCAACCCTTCCCCACTCCCACTACATAGTGGCGGCATAAAAGTAAAAGAAAGGAAGAAAAAGTGTATGCTACCGATTTTTTGGTGGGTGGCACGTCACAACTGGAACAGATTAAGTGCCCTAGCGGAGGCAGGACAGACAGTGGATGGGAGACCCAGGGAGAGGAAGGTGACCAAAGGACCCCATTTAAATTAAAAGTTTTTAAAGTCGTCTCTAAAGATATCCGACATTCGCTCCATGCTAACGAGCTTCCAAAGTCTAGAGAACCAGAAGGAAATTGCTTGGGTTTCTCTTCTTTTCCATGCCGCTGCTAACGTAATCTTTGCGGCCCCTATACAGAGCCACATAATCTTTTTGTCTGCCCGTGTCCGGTGTTCTAAGGAAGGGTTCCGAATCCCCAACAGAACCCCGGCCATAGTAGTTGGAATTGGGTAACCTAACATGTCTTTGATGTGAGCAAGGAATTCTTCCCAGAAAGGCCTTATGTGCGGGCAGTCCCACCAGATATGCTGAAAATCTCCCAGGAGACCACATCCCCTCCAGCATCTAACGGAGGATCCAGGAAAAATTCTTCGAAGCTTGGAGGGAAGAAGATACCAGTCCATCATTGTCTTAAGGTGCGCCTCCCTGAGATCGACAGAGTGGTTGAACTTTGTAATATCAGACCATAGATAGGACCATTCTTCATCTGTAATACCCCGTTGGATAAAACACTCCCACATTGACATGTAACTGGGGCACGGAGAGAGTGTAGTAGTAAGGAGGAATTTATATATAAAGGAAATCTTGCCTCTCATGAAATTTGCCTTAATGAGGAAAGATTCAAATTTTGTCAGGGGACGTGCCACCGCCTCTCTGACGTGTGGCGTGATGGCCCAGTGTAATAGTTGATTATAGTGGTATCTATCTGAGTCCTGTAGGTTGTACTCCCTTTTACAGCTAACAAAGGTGAGGAGGTCACGATTGTGAAAGAGGTGTGTTAAGGCCAGGCAACCCCCCTCCCTTCAAGCATTGAAGGGGCCTGATTGTAGCCCCGGAGGGAATGCAGGATTAAAATCGTGAAGGGGGAGGGAAAAGAGGTCGATCTCTCGTCGCCTGACACAGAGTCCCAAACCTTGGGTGTTGTGCGGGTAGGAGTGCTAACATAGGTGTTCTTAGGCCTATCGCACTTGGGGCGCCAAACTCAGTCCCATATGGTTCGACCGGTCACACTACGATCCATGTGTAGCCAATGTTTATCAGACTCATACTTTGTCCTCTCTGTGAGGAAACGTAGTTGGGCAGCCTTATAGTATAAGTGAATATCCGGGAGTCCCGCCCCACCCTCCTCCTTAGAACAACGGAGTATCGTAAAAGAGAAGTGCGCCCTTCTCCCTTGCCATATAAAATTCAGGATCATAGTCTTAACTCATTGGAAGAATTCCCTCTCCATTTCGATAGGCAAAGCCTGAAATAGGTAAAGTAGTTTAGGAAGGAGAGTCATTTTTATGGCATGGATACGACCCAACCATGATAAGAAGAGGGGTTTCCATTTGATAAGCTCTGCTTGGATACACCTCAGTATGGGAGGGAAGTTAGCGGTGTAGAGACCTCCTACTGTGGGTATGATCTGGGCGCCCAGGTACTGAATGGAAGAGGTGGTCCACTGGAGAGGTGTGAGTAGCTGGAGGCCCTGCATTACTGCGGCAAGAGTGTGAGGTTATGAATGAAGGATTTACCCAAATTTACTTTGAAGCCTGCTACTTTTTCGAATTTTCCTAGCTCTGTTTGCAACAGTGGGAGCGATGTTGCCGGGTCTGCCAAGGATAGTAAAACATCATCAGCAAAGAGAGAGATTTTATGTTGTTCCCCTGTGAAAGGGATCCCCCTGAATTGCAGGGTTTGCTCTCACTGCTGCAGCCAGGGGCTCAATGCTAAGGGCAAAAAGTAAGGGGGAAAGAGGGCACCCTTGTCTGGGGCCTCTAGAGTGGAGAAAAGGGGTTGATTGTGTACCATTGACCACCACCCAGGATCGAGGTTGAAGGTAATTAGCCCGGACCATAGTGAGGAATCTGGGAGCGAAGTCAAAAGCCGACAAGGTATGGAACAGGGACTCCCAATCCACCCTGTCGAAAGCCTTCTCCGGGTCTAGCCGCCCCAGGACAGCGGGGATCCGGTATCAATTGGCCTTTTCGACAAGGTGGACAATGCAAATTGTGTTGTCGTGAGTTTGGCGCCCTTTGATTAAACCGATTGGTCCGGGTGGATAAGGTCTGGCATGAGGTCATTTAAGCGCCTAGCCAAGATGGATTTGTACAACTTTGCATCAAGGTTGAGGAGGGTGATAGGCCTATAGGAGGCGCAAGCTTCAGGGTCCTTCCCCGGTTTGGGGATGACGGTAATTACTGATTCTGATAATGAGTCAGAAGTGGAACCCTCTTCTGCCATCTTATGGAAGAGTCTCGTAAGGTGAGGGATGATATCTGGGGCAAAGGTCTTATAAAAGAGGGCTGTAAACCCATCTGGGCCAGGGGCTTTATGAAGCTTGAGCGCCTCAATCGCCTAGGTAACGTCTTCGCAGGTTCATTCCACTCCAGGGAGACCTGTGGAACTGAAGGGATCGTAAGTATTCACGTTGAGCTGCAGGATCTAAAAGATCGCCAGAGTACAAGGCTCTATAAAAGGACCCAAAGAGTTCCGCCTTTACCTCATCTCTATGGAACAGCTCACCCTGTGGATCCCGGATGCCCCCAATATATTCCCATACCCGTTAATCCTTAAGTTGTCGGGCGAGGTGTTTGCCAATCTTATTGCCCTGGGAGTAAGACAGTTGGCACAGTTTCAATAGTGTAAGTTCCGCCCTATTATTATAGATGGCTCGTAATTTACCCCTTAGAGCCGTGAGATTACGGAGGGTCTGCCTAGTGGGGTTTAGTTTATGGGTTTGTTCTACGGAAGCCAATTCCGATTCTAATGCTTCCCTTTCCTTAGCTCGTTGCGAATTTAATGCGTAGTTAAGGGAGATATAGATTGGAAGTACCACCTGGGAGACGTAGAGGTGCTGACCCTCCAAGACAAGGAGATCGCAAGGAGACTATATTCGGAGAGGGAATATCTTGGCGTCTTGAAGGTCGCCCAGGAGTGATTGACTGATAAAAATGTAATCCAGTCGGGAGTAAGTTTGGTGCACAAGGGAATAGAATGTAAGGTCAGGGGAAGTGGGGTAGAGGGTGCGCCATGAATCTCATATTGTGAATTTGTTGCTGCATGTCTACTGGGAAGGACCCTGTGCCCGTGCACTGAGGGTGGGTGTTATCCAATTCCTTACACCAAGTTGTATTAAAATCACCCATGAGAATTAGTTGTCCTTCTGTAAAGTCCAGTAGTTTCGCCAAAAAGACGTGTAGGAAAGCGGTCTGGCCAGTGTTGGGGGCGTATACTGCTACAACTGTACTGAGTTTCCCTTCCAGCCGACCCTTAACCATAACCCAACGTCCATCCCTGTCCTGTTGTACATCCAACGGTTGAAATTTGGTAGAGGAATGGAATAATAAAGCAACCCCCCTGTGTTTTGTTAGAGCGTAAGACCTGTAAATCAATGGGTATAGTTTGTGGCGAAGCCTTGCGTCATTGGATCTAATGAGATGGGTTTCTTGGAGGGCTATGATAGCAAGGTGGTGATCTACGATATATTTTCAAACCTTCTGGCGTTTCTGGGGGGAGTTAAGGCCTTTGACGATCCATGTACCTAAAGTGATCGTCATTGTGTTAGCGGAGGAAAGGAGAGGCATTGCAACAGGAGCCTCGCCAGACCTACTAGGCCTTCAGCAGACATTAGACCCAGGCAATTTGTCCCACCTCCTTCAATGCAGTGAAAAGGTGATGTGCAACCCAGTACCAATATTTCACTCAACATTAAAAAACCGCCACCATGCCCCACCCATCCCCACCCCCATCCCTCAACAAACAGTAAAAACAAAGTGGAAACCATTGTATAGATAACATGAAACACATCCTTAACATCCCTTCAGGGGTGGTATGAACTCCTCAGGAGAATGGGGGGCCGGAGGACCGAGGTCTCCATCCACGCCCACTCCGGAGCACTGCCCAGGGAATGCATAGTCAAATATCAAAGAGGCAACAGCGGCATATTACTAAGGGTGGGTTCCAATTATAGGAAAACTAGCCATGGCTCCCCTGACTCCCGGGGCAAAACCACCCGGCCCATGCAAAAACGGGGTATCTGAAAAGCATCTATTGGATCCAGCAAAATGCTGAACCTCTAGCATAAGCTGAACCAACTACCAAGTCACTTTGTTGGCAGGCTTTCAAAGGCGGGGCAGCCTTGTTGATGTAGCTAATGATAGTTCCAGAAGGCCTAAACAACGGCCATGGGTGGGAGACCTCTCCCCCACCAGTCACTCCAAGCAATCGATGAGAGCAACCTTTGGTATCCAGAAGGGAGGTGGGTACATCATCCGTGAGGTGGAGGGTCAACATGTGCCACAGAAAAACCATGTAAAGTTCATCTGCGTCCTCTGCGAGAACCCTCCGACCATGCTGATGCAGGAGACGCCGTCTTACCGTTGTCATTGGACTCTTCCTGCCCAGAAGCTGTGTCCGCTTTGGAGATACCAAGGAGGGTCAGGCCCTCCTGTAACTCGGAAATGTGGCGTTGTCGATTACGATATTCAAAACTCAATCCAAAGGGGAAAGTACACCGGTATTTAATCTTTTCGTCTCTTAGCTTGGTGGTGATAGGTCTGAATAGCTGCCTCCTCGCTAAGGTGGCTGGCGCCAGGTTCTGGTAGATTGTACACGAATGCTTCTGAAAGGAGATGGAACCCTTCGACCCGGCTGCACCTAACACCGCCTCCTTCACTTTGAAAGAATGGAATTTTGCCAAAATGTCCCGAGGTCTCCTCTTTTCTCCATGCTGGAGGGCTCCCACTCTATGTACTCATCCCAGTTTTATCTTGAGGGTTTGAGGGCTCAGGATTTCTGCGAAGAGACCCTCCAGGAAGGCCCCCAGGACCGGCCCCTCCGCTCCTTCTTCCAAGTCCTTGACTCGGCTGTTCTTTCTTCGAGCCCTATTTTCAAGGTCCTCTGTCTTGAGCTGTGACTGGAGTACCTGGTCCCAGAGAGATTGCACTTCATCTTGAAGTTCGGAAGTGAGTTTGTATTGATCTTGAGAGTGCACCACAAAGTCCACCACCCGGGTACCCACCGAGTCGACATCCTGTTGGAGAGAGTTTAGCTTTACGTTCAAGTCAGCCGGTAGTTGTTCTATGGAGGATTTAATGTCATGTCCCAGGTCTTTGCACAGCTCAGATTGGAAATCCTTAAACATCGCTAAAAGGTCTGCCTTCGTGAGGGCCATAGCGGTCGCTGCGTCGTCCGTGCACAGGGTTGGATGCCCATCCGAGGTCGGGAAAAAGCCAGAGACCTTAGCAGGTGTTCTAGTCGTCGTCTTCTTAGGTGGCATACGTGCCGTCCTCAAGAGGTCTCCCCTGGCTGCAGTTGCGGCGATCTCAAACTGCACGCGGCAGGTAGTGGGGCCGGCGCCTTGGTTATGAGGCCAGAAGCAATGGTCCAAGGAAAGGGGGCCCAGACGTGCCGCGGAGGAGGCAAATGCAAGGTATCTTCAAGCAGCAAGTGGCGTAAATGGGTAGTGAAAAAGCTGTGGAGGCCATACAGTTGAACGTGTACACCAACCTCAGAAGCAGGACTCCGAACTATCGCAGGGCACAGAGGAGCATGGTGTGCATGCAGGGCGAGTGCCGCAGCACAGGACCCACCAGTCGAAGCAGAAGCTTTAGCAGCACGCTGGGTAATCAGGCAGAGTTAGTAGTATAGGTGTTCTGTAGGTGCCGCCATCTTAGAATCAGGCAGACGATCCTCATGGTAATGCCATATGGTGGGCTCCGCAGATGAGAACATGGGCACGTGTTAAAACTCACGTTGTCACCCCAAGGCCATTCACACGCCACCAGGTCCCGGGAGTACGTAGGATGATCAGCGGGAGTCAGCGCCGCTGCCTCACAAGCGCCGCCATTGCAGAGTCAGCCATCAGGCCGCATGGCGCCCTGTCGGGTGCACTCCTCTCCGAAGAGCAGGCAGCGCCTCTTGACACCCCCTTCGGAGATCAGCTCACTTAGAGCGGGGGAGTTTACGAGGGGGGTCTTAAGTCCCGGGAGCGGTGCCCACCACGGAGCCGATGTTCACACGCGACCGGCAGCCACCATTTTAGTTCACAGCCCGAGAGCCTCAGCGGGCCGGGATGGGGATGCTCCCGAAGCCGCAAGAGGAAGTAAGCACCAACAGATTGCGCCCCACATGTTCCGCCGTGGAATTTGACCAATTTCAGCCCCCGGGGCTCCAGGGATCTGGTGCTAAGTGCTCCTGAAGTGCGTGAGGAACGGAAGCCGAGACGGATCACAACCGTTCGGCCATTTTGCCCGGCCATGTCCCCCTCTTTAACATTTTTAACAGGCCAAAGCAGGAACCAGCTACTGTTTGGATCTGAGCCTTCATAGATAAATTATTATCTAGGTTGACCCCCAAGCTTTTGACTGTGCTTAAGGAAGGTTGCAGGGGGAACTTGCCCAGAGGCCACCATTGGCGCCACACATCACAGGATGAGGGGCCGAAAAAGATGATCTCTGATTTCTCCGGATTCCACTTTAATTGGTTCAGTCTAAGCCAGGAGAACACCTACCTCAAGCAGATGTTAATCTCATCACCACTAAAATCAGCGATCTTGTCACATGTGAACAGCAATTGAGTATTATCTTCGTATGATACTATTGTTGCTCCATGTACCTCAGCTAGGTGCGCGACGGGGACAATATATAAATTGAAGAGTGCCGGGCTCAGGATCAGGCCTTGCGGAATGCCTACTATCATGGTGGGGATGGAGGCAGCAAAAGGAGGAGACCAAATCATTTGCTGTCGTTCTTTCAGAAAGGAAGAGAACCATTTGAGTACCGTGCCGCCAAGGCAGTGTAGCCTGAATTGCCATGCCAGGTCCTCCCTGTATTCAAACACATCCAATGCTATCCCTCGCAATTGCAGTGGTTAGCGAAATTACAGGCATTCCTCCCATCATCTTTCTGTGTGTTTGCTATACTGTCCTAAGTGGCTTGGGTTTGTCCAAAATAGGTCCAGTACTCAATGTGCACTAGAACCACTTTACACCTAGTGACGAGCTCTAATGAGGGAGAAACTGGTCTCGGGTTGCTTGGGCACTGGTTCAGTGAGGACCTATTACAAGTAACGAAGTATGCAGTTCCTAAAGAGACCAGAAGTGACTAGAAAGACATGTGCAGTGGACTGTCTATCAGGGAGAAGGATGGGGAATTCCTCCTTTTGGTTTTAGGACCCTCACACACCCAGCCAGCTGGGTGTTATGCTTCATCATTGGGCATGCTTCTCGTCGGGTTGGCGCTGCAATACCCGATGGGCACCCTCAGTGGGGGCTCTTTGGCGGAGATCTTTTAATCCTTGCCGTAAGGGTGAGTGCATGAAGGGGGCCCTTTAGTGTGGAAGTGTAGTGAAATGTTGTGTGTAAAAAGGAAGTTAAAACAAGGAGTGGGAGGATCGGGGCAACTAATTTAATAATCCTGTCTCCCACCTTGGTTAAAAGGGAAGTAGTGTTGACTGTCTATAATAATGTTATAGTCAGGTGCTCAAAAAACTCATGTGGTCAACATGTTTCTTGCCTTGTATGTCCCATCAGGATCAAGCGGTAATTCTTCAGTACCTTTAACTAGTAAATGTTGTGATCTACACTAAATAACTGATGATGCAGTATAAACACCCGAATATTACCAGTCTTCTTGGCACCCGTGGTGTCCAGTGTCCGTGGGTGCAGTAGGAAGCCTGGGGCGTGGTTGACCCAGCGTTCGTTGATGGCATTAGCAGGACTATACAACGGCACGCAGTATGCCGTCATCTAAACCAGGTGTGGAATAGCATGAGCTGAGTGCCCGCAGGGTGGCGTGCAGAAGCGGGCCAGGATGCACGGGATCCATTATGATCTGGTGTGCCCCCACGGACCAGCACTCCATGTGGGTCCTGTTCGGTTTGTCCCCAGACCGAACGCACCAAGGAGATCACCTTTGCCAATAACTTTACAAGGCAGATGCAGAAGCATACTAACTGAAACACAGCTATTTGCATCTATCTACTATCCTGCCCATGTGACCTCACCTACGTGGGCATGACCACTAGACCTGTCAGGGTTTGTTTAACTGAACACAAGAGCAACATCAGGTGCCGCAAAACAACAACTCTGCTCTACACCCATTTATTAACATGCCAGCACACCTGTGACTCACTTAAATGGGTGATCCTGAAAGCACATGCATCCATCACTCCTGCAGTGCTATTCTAAATAGA
The DNA here is from genome assembly GCF_964263255.1 of Lissotriton vulgaris. Taxonomy (NCBI): domain Eukaryota; kingdom Metazoa; phylum Chordata; class Amphibia; order Caudata; family Salamandridae; genus Lissotriton; species Lissotriton vulgaris. The sequence goes on from NC_141687.1 coordinate 1,214,016,646, forward strand.
ACAACGCTGGGTCCACCGTCTTAACTCTGACACCAATGGACTAAACGAGGAGATTCCTCGGAATACCCTGAAAAACCACCGCGTTGGGAGTTGATTAACCGTAACTCCTTAATCCTTCAGCATCTCACAGTGTCGCTCCCACTGTTTCTCACTATATGTTTAAACTGAACCATCCCTAGTTGAGCCCTACCTACTTGGTCGCCTTGTAAACACTGAACATGCCAAAGCTGATATGGTATTGTAAACAACATGCCTTGGGAGAAAATGCACCAGTGCAATGCACTTTAGGCAGATATGCCTCGACACAGCCTAGTGACTTTCCACACACGCTAGGGACACGTGAGTAAAGGTCTAAACACTTCCAGACTCATTTTTATGATGTCCAAACTTGTTTAAACGTATATTATTGATATATCTTTTCAAAACACTGTGGTCACCGCTGTTGCCACAGAAAAGAGAATACAAATACTACGGGCCACACCACTTGAAGATGGCACCTATTTCTGGTACTTATGCTTGAAGACGGCCTAGCAACTTTTTAATCACTCTAGGAACACGTGAGAAAAGGTCTAAAGACATCCAGCCTTACTTCTATGTTTAAAACTACGAACATTGATATTTTTAAATATTTTTTCAAAAACTGTAACCTCCATTGCCTCAGATCAGAGAGCACACTAACTACGGGCCACACCACTTCAAGATGGCGCTTATCTTTATTAGCCACCTCTGATTCCAACATGGCCACTATTCCCACCCGTTAGAACGTCCGGTCGGTAACACTCTAGCTCGAGCACCATGACGCGGTCACTTGGCGCTTCGCACTGTTCCAGGATACATTAACAGTCTATCTGGGACGGGATAGTTACCTTCCCGGATGTGGCATACGGAGTCAGGTTTACCCGCCGAGTGGTAAGTACTTCCACTTGTCTTCCCCACAGGAGCACACAAGGTAAGATCCACCAAAGATTCAGGAGGCTCTGGCGGAACAATTCCACGGTCGAACAGCCAGGTTCCCTACGTTTTGAGGGAATGGGTATGTGTGTCTTCCTTTGGCCATGGGCGGAGGTGTCAGCTTTTTGCTAACAGTGGTGACGACGGAGTGCTAGTCCGTGGGGGCATGCCAGATCCTATCGGATCCCGTGCATCCCGGCCCCCATCTCCACGCCACCCTGCGGGCACTAAGCTCATGCTATCCCACACTTGGTTTAGATGACGTCATACACCTCTGGGTGCCGTTGTGTAGTCCTGCTAACGCCATCAATGAACGTTGGGTCCACCACGCCCCAGACTTTCTACCGGGGATACTACTTATTTTATTGGGCATTTTTACATTAAACTCCCCCCTCTTGGCCACTTCTTTCAGGACTTTGTGTCGGACGAACGTGTCCACTTGATGCCACATTTCCGAAGGGGCAAATCTTATACTTCATTTAAGTGAGTGAAAACACCTGTTACTACTCTGCTACTCCGCTGCCTGCCTGCCACTACCTTTGGCTATGTTTTTACTTTATTTTATCACATATTATGCTCCACAACCATACTGTGTATTTTTCCATATATAACTAGTACCAAAGTGTTGTGCTAAAAACTTATTGGATACCATGCAGACAAGTGGCGCTATGACAATCCGACCAGGGTTAGTCAGATCATTAGGGACTACAGTTTTTATACTTTTGTGCTCTCTCCTAGATTGTCTACTGCACCTACGGACACTGGACACCACAGGTGACAAAAAGAGAATTGCCGCTTGATCCTGGATGGGACATACAAGGCAAGAAACATGGTAACCACATGAGTTTTTTTGAGCAACTGACTATAACATTATTATAGACAGTCGCCACTACTTCCCTTTTAACCAAGGTGGGAGACAGGATTATTAATTTAGTTGCCCTGATCCTCCCACTCCTTATTTTAACTTCCTTTTTACACACAACATTTCACTACACTTCTACATTATAGGGCCCCCTACACACACTCACCCTTACAGCAAGGATTAAAGGATCTCCGCCAAAGAGCCCTCACTGAGGGTGCCCGTCGGCTATTGCAGCGCCGACCCGACAAGGAGCATGCCCAATGATGAAGCATGACACCCAGCTGGCTGGGTGTGTGAGGGCCCTAAATCCAAAAGGAGGAATTCCCCATCCTTCTTCCTGATAGACAGTCCACTACACATTTCTTCCTATTCACTTCTGGTCTCTTTAGGAACTGCATACTTTGTTACTTGTAATTGTTACATTGGGCACGTATGCTGAACCTCTGAAAAAAGCCCTCCCCTATTGTCTCTCCTTTTGATAAACATCAGTGAGGACCTAGCCTGGCAGTTCTGGCTGGACTGTTCCAATTGGAGCAGGGTCAAGAATTATTTGGATATGGTTTAGTCCAAACTGAGGTGGCATAGTAGATAAAATAATGATAGGCAGGAATGCTACCTCAAGCAATTGCCAGTGGTTAAACAAATTGCAAATGCAAAAAGAACATTTGAGGGACAGAATGCAGAATAATGTCATACATTCACCCCAAGACAGAGATCTGGGCCTAAATCCATCGTTTTTTTGCTCACCATGCCATTCCAATTTGAACCCAGCCATATGCAAATCAGTCTTGACCCTGTGCCCAATGGGAACAGTCCAGCTCGAACTGCCAGACCAGGTCCTCCCTAGAATAAAAGCAAGCATCCTAGGACCGGTTTCGGGGTTTCACCCCTCATCAGCCAGGATAGCTTGACTCCAGTGGCCTGGAGAGCACTGGACCCACGTCTGGGCATACCCGTCCCACTTGGGGTGACACATGCAAAAACAACATTTGATGGACAGAATGCAGAACAATGTCAACATTTTGATTTGTTCTGCATTCCGTCCATCAATTGTGTGTCTTTTGCTTTCTCGCTCTAAGTGCACCAGGTTTGGCCAGACTTGGGTCCTGGGCTCACTGTGTCACTGGAATCAAGCTATCCTGGCTGAAGAGGGGTGAAACCCTGAAACCGGTCCTAGGATGCTTGTTTCCGGTCCAGGGAGGACCTGGCTTGGCAGTTCGGGCTGGACTGTTCCCATGACGCACAGGGTCAAGACTGATTTGCATATGGCCAGGTCGAAACTGGGGTGGCATGGTGAGCAAAATAATGATGGATTAAACCCAGATCTCTTGATTGGGGGTGAATGTTTTGATTTGTTCTGCATTCCGACTGATATGTGTATGGTTGGGTCTAGATTGAGGTTGCATAGTGGGTAAAAGAATGATGGGTTACCAATCCTTCTTAAACTTTTAAAGAGGAAACATTGCCAAATTATGCATATAATTTTCTTTAGTTCTCTGAAGTCTGAAAATGAAGTTGTTCTTGTTTGGTGCCCTAGATAAAAATTTCCGCTCATGCTTCTTAATCATCCGATCCAGTGATCTGTCACTTATTTCTTTTTTGTTTTATATTTCTTTATTCAGGCTTTTAAATGGAATGAAGGACAGGGCCTATCAAACAGTACAAAATTGTGGCATCCCTTCAGAACCAGTACACATATGGGCTCAAATAGAACACAGTCGGGGTACAGCATCACTACAACACAAAATGACCATCAACAGGCAGACTAGCCAGGGACATAGGGAAGGTGGGATGAGGGGAGCGGGAGGGGAAAAGGGAGATCTTGTGGGCCCGGTGAGTCGGGGAAGAAAGAAAGTGGCAGGAAGTGTTGAGAAAAAGAGCACCCAGGTGAAGAGAAAGGTCTCCGCCCTGTCCTGCAGGTTATAGATGACACATTCATTTGAGGCTGTCTGGTACATGGCTAAAAGTCACTCCTCATGCATGGGGCAAAGGGGCGAGCACCAGTGACAAAGGATGCAGTTCTTCACAGTCACATGTGATGTGCGGAGTAAGTGGTAGTCATGCTGGTAGAGGGTTGGGGAATCAGCGCAGTCATGGAGCAGGATCAGGGGTCAGGGCAGAGGTACCAAAACCAGTAGAACTGCAATCAATGTGGTAATGATGGCCTCCCAGAAGGGGCGGACAGTGAGGCAGCCATGGGAGATGTGGAAACAGGTTGCATTGATCACAGTTACTGCGCTAGCAATTAAAAAGGGGCAGCAGGTCCGTTGTCCACAGATTTGTCAGGGTCCAGTGCGAGTCATGCAGCGTCTAGAAGAGACAAAATGCCAGCCGTGCTTCCCTGGCACCACGATCTACCACTTCCATTAGTTCTTCCCAGTCCTCTAGTTCTTAACCCTCTGTAGCCGGCTTTGCCATTTGGTGTGGAGGCTGTCCAGCAGGGGTTAGAAATACAAATAGCGAATCAAGAGGCTATAAAAGCCTGACATCATCCCCCGAAGCACCAAGTTTTGATAAAGGAGACCACAGGGAAGAGCTGGTGGTTCCTGGGATGCGGGCCCAGGCGGAGTGCGAGGCACTGTTTTAGCTGGAGGTACCACCAGGATTGTTCGCGTGGGAGCCAAAATTCCTTACAAAGCGCTGCAAAAGACTTGAGGGCTCCCTTGTCGAGCACATGATGGAAGGTGTGGATTCCTGCAGCACACCAAACTGCCCATTTCAGTACCTGGCCACCGATGCATAGACTGGAATTGCCCCATAAGCGAGCATTTTCATGTAAGTGAGTGTCCAGAGCGAAACGTAAGTGGGCTTTCAACCAAGACATAGCTATTGCCTGAAGCATTGGGTTTCTAGGACCTGGGGCAGAGGTATCATACCACATGAGAAGCTACAAACCCTGTGGACACTTCAGGACGACGTGCTCATTCATGACCCATAACGGTGGATCTGGTACTTCAGGGAGCATGGAGGCAAGCTGTGCCAAGTGCAGGGTCAGGTTGTAGTGCTTGACTGAGGAGAGACCTAGGCCAATGCATGAACGATGGGCTATGAGTTTGCTACTGGCCACCTGGGGCTGAGATGACACCCAGATGAAGGACCTCACACTGAACCAGACCGTAAGAGCGAGAGAGGCATGAGCAACGGGAGCATGCCTAGGACATAGGTGAATCTTGGCACAGTCCCCATCCTGACTGCCTGCGTCCTGCTCCACAATGAAAGGCCATGGTGGGGCCACTTATCAAAGTACAGATTTGTGTGGGACAACACCAGGTTGAGGTTGTTCACCACCATGCGGTCAAGACCCCAGTTCATGTAGACCCCTTTGTATTTAAGACGTGAGGGCTTCCACGGGAATGGGTAGGCGGGCACGACTGCATTGGTGGTTATCTGGGACATTGGTAGAACTTTACTTTTGTCCCACTTGATCCAGTATCTCGAGTTGGCAGCAAAGTCAGAAATGATGTCCAGCAAGGCTGGGAGTGAACAAGGGAGGCACAAGAGTGTAAGTAGGATGTTATTTGCATAAAGGTATAAAGGCTACATCCTCATGGAGTTGGAATGCCAGTTACCTGCAGTGATTGGCTGTGGAAAGCTGCTTGGGGTTCCATGGCAAGGAAGAAAGAAGGGGCGATAACAGACAGCCCTGCAGAGTTCCTTGGTGGACTGGGAAGGAGTCCAAGAGGGCGTCCTTTCAGTTGACTTGGGTAGTTAGAGAGTCATAGAGCCACCGGAACCTAGCTATAAAATACTCCTTGGGCTGAATCTCCGGAGTGGTACAAAGAAGTAGCCCCCTTCTATTGTGCCAAATGCTTTCTCTGCATCAAGGGAGAGTGCTGGTGTATCCTTGGGCTATCCTTGGTGGACCAAAAGGCAAGGGCTAGGGTCCAAAGTGATTCCGAGATTATCGCTGGGGTACAAAACTCCAGCTGCGAGTGGTGGATCAGGGTCGGGATCACCGCCCGGAGGCAAGCAACAGGAACACCAGCCAGGACTTAAACTTCCCAATTGAGCAATGATATGGGCCTGTAGCTGCAACAGAGGATAGGGTATTTCAGGTGCTTTGGTAGAATCGCAATTTGGGCTTTTTTGAAGATAGGATCGAGGGAGCCCATGTGTTCTGTCTCTTGAAAGGTCTAGTACATCCACCTCCTCATCCATTCGTAAAACACTGCCAGAAAGCCATCCTCCCCCCAGCTTTGTGATACAGGAGTTCTGAGATGGCCTGTGTGATTTATGCCTTGGTCCTCTCCCCTCATAGCAGGTCCTGTCTTGTCTCGTTGAGGTAGGGGGCATGCACCCTGTCAAAGAAGTTATCGAGGCGAGTAGGGACCACGACCACCTCTGGTGTATACAGGGCCTGGTAGAAAGTCACAAATTCATTCATAATGTCCTGCAGGCGGCTGAGAATAGAGCTTTCTGTGGACCCCATGGATGGGATGACCAGTGCCACTTCCTGTTGGCGCAGCTGAGTTCCAAGAGCTTCACTGCTTTCTCACTCTGCTCCTAGTGGCGACCTTTCAACCATTGTAGAGCATTGAGGTGTAGAGTGCATTAAGGTCCATATGGGCCTTCTCTAAATGGCACCAGTGGGAGACCGAGGGGTTTTCAGAATAGAGGAAATTGAGAGAAACAATGTTGTCCTCAAGGGCCTTTTGCTGTGCTGCCCTCTAGGCATTGTCGAGGGCAGCGTCTCTCAACAACTGGCCCCAGACTGCCGCTTTTGTGGCAGTCCAAAAGGTATGCAGGGAGGCGACAGTTCTTTTGTTGTGCTCAACGTAGGGGGAAACAAGAGACCGCTGTTGAGGCTACCCAGAGGGAGCTATAGTGTGAGACATTGAGGCACCATGGTTTGCACCCTGGAAGGATAGCCCTAGATCTAGGGAAATGAGGATGGGGAGTCTTCTGAGAGTGCGATCTTGAGGCTCTGCCTCTCCTGAAAGAGGGCCACCACTGGTTGGGAAACCAGGGAGTAGTCCAAATGGGACTGGATGCCATGCAGCGGTGACAAAAATGTGAACTCTCGTTCCACAGGGTGTGAGAGACGCCAAAGGTCCACAAGACCATGATCCACAACTATGTCCCCAAAAAGAACCAGGCCCATGTTATTTCCCATATTGAATGGGCTGGTGCGGTCTAGGACCGCATACCGAACCAGGTTCAGTCTCCCTCTATGAGCCAGTGGGTGGCCCCCGTTTCCTTAAGGAGGCAGTTGTGCTGGATTAAAAACTGCCATTTGGGCCCCAGTTGGCGTGTACACAGACCCTTCACAAAGTATCCCCTTGCCCAGACGAAGCATGGTGAACGTATGATGGCTGTCCGGGTCAGTTCAACACTTTTAGCACGTTTAGGGGAAAGGATCTACCAAGAAGGATGAGCAAGCTGCATTTCAGAGGTTCACGGGTGGAGAGCGGGCGCAGTTGTAGTGGATCACCCTCCCCACCCAGTCACAATGCAATTTCTATGAGTCCTCGTGGGAGAGGTGTCTCCTGAAGGAGGGCCACATTGACTCGTTTAGACTGGAGGAACGCCAGTACTTTCTTGAATTTAATAAAATGTGTGAGGTCATTGACATTGTAGGGGTTGCATGCAAGAGTTTGGGGAGAAGAGGAGCACTGGCAGCCATTGGCGAGCAACAATGCTACGATGAGAGGGAGGTTGGGGAGAGAAGTGAGGGGTGAGGGGCACAGGGTACTGGGAAGGGGAAGAGAGGGCACAAAGGAAGAAAAAAAGTGAGGCAGGCGAGTGAAAGGTAGAGAAAGAGATAAAGAGGCCCCTGTGTAGATGATACAAAAGTGTGGCCCTGGATACAGGTAGGTGACTTAGAAGCCAGGCAAGGAGAGGGACATGAGAAGAATGGAAGAACATAGGCTGAGCAGAGAGGGTAACAGGCTACACCCCACTCCAATAACAGGCAACAAACAACAATGCGTGGGGAACTGTATCATAGATAAGAAACAGCAAAACAGCAGCGCAAACGACAGATAATACTCAGCCGTCCATCTGGAGGGCACTGAAAATAGAAAGAGGCAGGACTCAGAGAAGGCAAGCAGCAGCTGAAGCAGAGGGGGTGCGTCAGTCCTCGGGCAAACTGGGTTTCAATGGGGAGCGAGACGTATCACCCCTGTTCACACCACCTTGTTTTTGCCACTCTGGGTTCTGACTGAGCGGTTCTGCAACCTGTCCTGATGGCACCCCCTTCGTCGCCCCGGTCCTTGCTGACTGAGAGGAGGTCTTCCGTCAAGCAAAGTACGGCTTATGCCTCCAAAGTTGCCATGTCCATCCTTTGGTTCATGAGGCCCTCCAGAAATGACTGTAATGTCCCAGGGTCATGGAGGTTACTAGATCATCTGCCCCATCATGATCCACATGCATGCAGGCTGAAAAAGGTCGAATTTGATTTCTATATTTCCGCAAGTGGGGCCCTAGGGCTAGGAAGGACTTCCTTTTGTCATTGGTATCCTGGGAGAAATCTGCAGTGATGCAGATCTTGTGGTCCTCGAAGTTGTACGGACAGTGGGCCGCAGTCAGGAGTAGTTGAACTTGCTGATGAAGAAGTAAGCAGCCAATGAGGGGGTACGCCTGCCTGATATCGCTGAGCAGAGTGGGCCCAGGCAAAATAGGTTTTTTGAAGCTCCAGAGGAGGGGTGAAAGTCAGCCCAGTGAAGGTAGGGGGGAGGTCTCTGAGGATGCCTCAGACACCGGTACCCTCTGCGCATTCAAGGGAATCTGAAAAAACAGACATTGTTCCTATGGCTCTGGTCCTCTAGGTAGTTTTTTGCACAGGTGCTATAGCTCATAATCCCAGTACGGAAGGAAGTTGAGTTGCTTCTCCACCGCTGAAAGGCGATGCTCTACCCCCTCCTTCCTCTTGTCCAAACCTGCAGTGTTGGTCCAGATTGACTTTGAATTTACATTGATGTCAGACATCTTGGCATGGATGGCTTCTAGTTAGAGGCCACCACAGTGATTTCTTGGAGGATGCGGTCCATCATAGGATCCAGAGGAGGGCATGGTGAAGCAGCAATGACCGTGGCAATGAGCAGAACAAGGGGTGCAGCCATGTAGCGGGCCTGTGAAAAAACCTCTGTGAAGAGCAGCTGGTGGGTTGACTTACCGCAGGGCTTAATTGGATCTGTGAACGAGAGGAGGGAACTCAGTTCACCAGCTAGACTGACAGGGGCCTCAGTTGCCTGGCTAGCAGCCCACCCTGTATCAAGGGAAAGCAGGAGGCAGCTGTGACCAGAGATCCAGGAGAGGTCTCCGCCACTCGGGCGGCGAGCACAAGTCCTCTGTCATCACTGGCCATGGTCACAGGGACCCAGGGCATTAGAGGGCACTGCCATCCCATTTTGATCTGCACCAGGTGGATTGGCTGTGTGCCTGGGACCTAGAGGTAGCCCCAGTTCCTGTCTGATTAAGTGGGAGGCAACAGTTCTCTGTGGGCGGGGCTCGGGGAGCACGCAGGACCAGGGAGAAGCAGGGAACAGCTGGGAAGTCCAGAGGATCCGAAGAGGCCCTAGGAGCACCCTGGGAGAAGGGGGTGTCCATCTCAGTTTTGGGGGGAGAATATGAGGTGAGAGGGACATCAATGGGTCTGTCCAAAGTGCTTGGTGTGGAAAGGCTGTGCTGAGGCAACAAATGATGGACAGAATGCTGAACAAATCAAGCTGTCATCGCCATTCAAAAGTTCTGGGTTAAATCCATTATTTTTTTGTTCACTATGCCACCCCAGTTTGGACTCAGCCATATGCAAATCAGTCTTGACCCTGCTCCTCATTGGAACAGTCCAGCCCGATCTGCCAAGTTGGGACCTCCCTGTGCCAGAAGCAAGTATACTGGAACCAGTTTTAGTGTGTCACCCTTCGTCAGCCAGGCTAGCTTGAATCCAGTTGCACAGCGAGCAAGGGACCTATGTCTGGGAATACCCATTCCACTTGTGGTGAAAAGTGCTGTTGCAACAAATGATGGATGGAATGTTGAATAAATCAAACATTCACCTCTAGTCAAGAGATGTGGGTTAAATCCATCATTCTTTTGCTCACTACACCACCCCAGTGGCTCAGGTCCAGGTCCAAGCAGGTCCCTCCAACAGTTCTGCCCATGCAGCAAGCCACCACCGCCCATCCCCTAAACACATCAAAGGAGTGGGGCTCCCCTTCACTGCTGGCTTGAGGGTTGAGGTGGTTCCATAAGGGAATAGATTGTAATGAGTGGCCCTGGCACTGCACCCTGCTCTGTCCATTAGAGGCCCCCAACCAGGCTGCCCCAAGCCCCGCAGAAGGGTAAAATATAAGGGATGAGGGGGGAGTCAGACAAGCACAGTACCAAGAGGCAAAGTGGAGCCAGATGAGATGAAGTGAGGAGGGCAGAACGTCAGTCTTGTGCCCCAATGCAGAACAACATACACAAGGCAGTGGGCTTGTCCTCATGCCACATTGCAGCCCCACGGCCATTTGCGGTATGGCCTGGATCTTCCGGGGGCCGAGGCTGGCTCACTATGGTGAGGTGCCACTGCCTGCACAGCAGGTAGGCAGGTCCACGTGTATTGAAGGTGGCTCCCTAGCAAGGCGAGAGTGCTGTGGGCGGCTGGAAGGGGTACCTGCTTCCTTTGCACCACACGTCCGTTGTCTTGAGCCCAAACTGGCTAGACTTCACGGCCTAACTGAGCCAGGCAGAGTAGATGCAAACAAAACCAGTCCCCGAGGCAGTGTAGGGAGGGCAGGGTGTCCTCTCATGCCCGATGCATGGTGATGTAACCACAGCGGTTGGGATGATCAGATTGTGGGACGCTCCTCAGCCATGCAGTCCGCTCTGACCCAGCCACACCTTTCCTATTGCCAGTGCAGACCCTACGGCTGAGAATGAGGGCTCCTGTGCAATGGGAAAAAGGCCAGTGATGCTCGGCAAGGATGGTTTTAGGGTCCGAGGGCAGGCAGAGTATGATCCGGACTCCCCAAATCCTCAGTGGCTCAGAGCACACTGCTGCATGCCCCGAGGCTCTCCCGCACCATGGAGATCTTCTCTCACACTGCCATCTTCGATGGTGGGCAGACTCCTCCCCGTCACTCATTTCTTATTTGTTTCTCAATTGCTGTCACTCTAACTCTTTTACCACTTCAGCAGGGTTTCGTAAAGGAAGAGAGGCATTGAGCAGAAAAGAGTGCCTTAGAGGGGGGGGGCAACAGGTAATTAGAATCTTCACCTTGGGCCACAATCTGAAGTATACTGTTAATAAAAATGTTGCGTAGTGTAGTTTTGAAGATATTGAGAAAATAAGAAAGGGTGCTTGGAAGAAGTCTTATTGAATTTAAAGAATTTTAACCAACAAATTGAAGCAATAGTGTCAATTTATGAGTCCTTCTGGAGTGTCAGATATTTTTTATCACAACTATATAGTCATATTGATTCAGAATTCAATCAGTTTTGATTTCAGGCACTACTCCAAGCACCATGTTCAACCATAGACTGAAATGTAGAGCAGATGGCCCTCATAGGTGGTGTTAGATGGGTGGATCAGTGCAATGCTAGCTCATGTGTTAACTCTACAAAGGTGCTGATGGCAGGGGTATTGGAATGAACTGTTGAAGTGGGTATTGGGCGCACCTCTTGGCAGCAAGAAAAATCTGTTGATTGGTGGGCTACCACATTGTGTTCCAGTGTGCCACTGGGATGTGCTCGTGGACAGTAGGCAGTGGGTGGTAAGCATGCTAAATCAGATTGCCCTTAAATAGTTGAGTGGAGAGAAGCTTGCTATAAAGTCTGAAAATTACCACAATTTATGCCAAAGAAGCTTAGCTGTGATTTATTTGTCTTTGGTAAAAACAAGCAGCGTGGCGTCTGAAGAATGTGTGGGTATAACGGGAACCTTGACAGTGATGACAAATGGGGGAATGGCTTTCGAAGATAACAGTAAGAAGAGGCAAATGCTTAGTATACTACGTTGACAGGGAGAATAGCTCTTTTGTTTACCACTGCAGCGGAGAATGCTGAGTGCCTCTACGGGGATAAAAGGAGTGAACGGGGTAACAGTAGGTACAAGGTTTAGCAATATGATATAGAGACAGGCAGGGTAAGTGGTTCCATCCCCTTGTCCATGACCAAAGAGGGAGAAGACCTTACTGAAATGTTCATTCATTTTCTGTTGGTCTTTATCTTGTGACTCAGCACACAAACAAGCATGAACCCAGCAGTAGGCAAGAGGACAGGCCCACGGGCCGGGTGGAAAACAAAAATCAGCCCTGGTACAAATGTTCAAACCAGACCTGACTAAAATGTTCAAACCAGCCCTACCCTGCAGGAGGCCTTGATTTTAATGGGACCGTGAGGGCATGGCAGAGGTCAGGTAGCCCATCTAGCTATGAAAGAAGCCACCTAACAACATAACACGAAATTACCAGAGAGCCACAGTGGCTAGTCCAGCCCTGGTTGATCCTGTCTATGACAAAGAGTTTTGCCTGAGAATGTATGTACATGGTGGAAGTGCTTCTTTACAAATGCAGTCCTTTAACAGCGGTTCATGAGTCACATTGCCAGGTTAGAAGCTACCTGGTTCGTTTGTTGGGAGACAAATGATAAACCGAGTTGACCCATCCTCGAAACGCAAACCTTTGCTGCTAAACAGTATAGTACTTCCAGCGTTTGCTCTAACCTAAGACCTCAAAAGTAACCGTATGGTTGGTATCTCCAGCTGGTGGAACTTGGAAGAGAGTGTGCATGAAAGAAAGGTCAGATTGAAACGACCAACAATCACACACGGAAAATGAGACATCCAACAAGCAGCATCCAGGGTCTAAAACAGGAGGCAACTGCCGCATGTAAAAGACACGATGCTTCATGCAGATGTCTCTGCAGAGGGAAGTTCCCTACTTGGCTCGCTCGCCCCTTTATCCACCAATTTATAGCACAAAACTGCAGGCGGGGTATCGAGAAATGAGACCATATGTGACAATGGATGCGCAACTGCGGAGCGGGAAATGTTGTTGGTTTTATAACTTGCCTGAAAATTAAGGGTCTCTGGTTAAATCAAAGCATCCGTCGCCCTCCCTCCCCGTAATAAGACAGCGGCTTCGAACACTCGGCCCCCGCTGAGGCGGAGAGCTCGCGCTGGGATTCCATTACTCTGGAGCGCGGGATTTCATCTCACGCGGCTGTTATTGGATTCCATTAGGACTGGATGTCAGATGGGACATGGTAATAGAAACTGGCCCGGCTGGGTCTCTGCTGCCTCTCAGCTGCTGGAGCTAAAAAGGCTTCACAGATCTGCACTTTGAAGCCGGTGGGATAAAAACTACACAATGGCCCTTTTTGTGTGCGGGAACACAAGAGCCTTCCTTAGAAGGGAGAAGCCGCAATGAAAGGAACTGAGGTGCCCATAGGTAGATATTCTCTCTTTAACTGCATCCTCTCAATCTACACTGCTGATAAAGAAATAATGAATGCAACCCCTGCCATCCCGAGCTTGTCTGGAAGCCATTTTGAGAGGTATTCTTTTCCTTGAATACTGCACGCAGTGAGTTCATTAGTTCAGGTTGGGGCTCTTAAATGGTTCTGGCAATCACTCTCTGCTAGACAGTCTAAGTTACTGACTGCATAGCCTTACCTATCAATGCCCATTGAGCGGAAAGGGCTTTAGATGCCCTCACCCTCATCTAACGTATTCCGGGCAGCTCCGATTCGAGGACACACACACATTTCTTGAGCTGCTAAGGGCTCGGGTAGGCAGGGGCTGGCACCTCAAACTCAGCCACATCCACAGTATATCACAGGTCTTCAAAAAACCATGCATTGGTTAAGGAGGCCTTATTTGTGTGTTTTCACTTTTTCCTGCGCTCCTCGTGCCCTCAGCTCTGCCTGTTCATTCGACTAGCGGCAGCCACAGTGTGAGAACGTATTTCAGGAAGAGTGACTCTAAGCCTATCCAAGAGGATGATGCTTAATGGCAGGATCAGCTCAAAATGTATTTGCGCCACCCTAATTCCCTGATTGATGCCATGATGTTCATAGCTTAAATTACCTCTGAAACCTACCTGCCTGCCAACCATCACTGACCTGGTGAGATACCTAGAATGGCTGAGGACAGATCATGCGCTCACACAGCTCAGTATGTACTCACACAGGTTCAGTGCTTAGTCTGTACTCACACAGTGACTCAGCTAATACCTCAAACAGCTCACCCTTGCTCTCACAACTCACCCAGCTTCCACACCGCTGAGCCTTCATTCACATGGTCATTGCTTTCAGCTTGCACTCTCAGTACTCACTCTGCTCTCACATATCTCACCCTTATCTAGCACTTACTTGAACACACCTCTCACCCTGCACACTCTAAATGACACAGCACTCATACACATATGTATACAAAGGTGCTCGTAAAATATTTGCTCTTTCCCTAGTACTAGATGTCTATCCAGGTCAATCACAAGCAGAGGACCATGCAAGAGGGAAGAGTGAACTGAAAAAGTGGGATGATGTTGAAAGGGAAATTGAGCTGTGGCTTTGAGGGCTGTGCGGGAAGCAGAGCTAGTCCTGAGGATGTGGGTATGAACCATGAAGAGAATGGTGATGAGACGCAGGAGGTGAAAACAAGCAAAGGCAGCAGGGGGGGGGGGCGTATTCAATGGGATAAGGGATTTGAATGAGGCGTTGGCTAATGCTGGAATCGAGTGTGCACTACCTGAGAAGGGTGCAGTGCAGTTGGGGAAAGTGAGCACTAGCTCCAGAGGTATTTCCTGACCCTGCAATGGCCACATTGGCATATATAATGGCCAAAGAGGTGGAAGTGGTATTCACTGTTAGCCACATCTGCTGTTTATGTTTCCATGATGTGTAACAGAATCTTGAGCCTGTTGGGTGCATGGTGAGAGCACTCTGTGGGGCTGATACCTTAGGGGGCAAACTGAGGCTGTGGGAGATGGTGCAGGAGAAATCACCTTGACTGTATCACCTATGCAGTGTATTTTCCTGGTTCGCACGGAGCACACCTTTTAAAAGGTGCACCCACTGCTAACTAGTAAAATGTGCTGCACTATAGTGAATGTGCTGCCCCCAAGGCTGCCGCAAACTCGTGCTTCCCCCAGAGCAGCGCATTTCGTGTGAAAAATTGAGCAACTGCTTTGAAGCGGCTTGGTGTTTTCACAGTGTAGGCGACAAAACGTCTGCACTTTTAGAGGGAATTAAAGATCACCTTGAAAGCGGGTGCAGTGAGTGACGGCACCCACCTAAAATGGGATGTCTGAGGGGGTCCACAGGACCACCTTTCCCCCTCCAGAGGGCTGCTATTAGTGGGTGCACTTTTAGGTGGCAAATGTCAGTGCATCCCCTGACAGCTTCTTTGCCTCTGCGCCCATGTCTAGAATACGGCGCATGTGCAGAGTCAAAGGGATTCCCTCATTTGCATGGGACTACACCCCCTTAAATGAGGGAACATCCTCTTGATGAAGTGCTGGTGCTGTATGTTGCCAGCATTTCAGTATTACAGAAGGAGACACACAAGCTTCTGCGGCCCCTTCTGTAATACCAGAGTGCCCCGAGGGCACGTAACGCAGGCACAAATGCCCAAGGTGCCCCTTGGGCACTTTGGTAATATGGGCCCTGATCTTGCCTGGAACAGCACAATTGAGCAGAGCAAACTGAGGCCGTGGATGAGTAATAGAGAGAGGATTGTCATGAGTCTTTTGGGGAATAGAACAGCAGGCTAAAGCTGCAGCAACCTGCATACCGTTTGGACTGCGAGGATGAGTGAGCATAGTGTACCTCCTTTTCAGCATGACACAAATGTAAATGTAAATAAAATAAACAAAACAGGCTCAGATGCCACTGTGTCATCACGTTGGATGCTGAGGGCATTTTGGATGAGGGAAGCACCCTTCTCAGGAACCTCCATTCGCCAGTAGGATTAGCCTACAATCAAAACATGATCCCTGCTGTAATTAATGGCCATGGTGAGAACATCATGAGACTTTTTTCAATCATAATGTTGCTGGCTCACAAAGCAATACACCTAGCCAACATATTTACAGCGTGGTGAAGGGATCTTCCCCTTGCACACTGCTACCTCATACAATTGGAAAGGGATAGCTATTTAAGCTATTTTAGTTGAGAGAATACCCCTCAAGAGCCACTAGAAGTGCAGCAAGCACTCTTTCTCTGTGGCAGCATGCAACTTCTGCCCATACACATGCTGTACTCAAGGTAACCAAAATGCCAGTAAATCCAAGGTCCCTCGATCAGTTGTTATTCCAAGGGATTTAGCAGAGTCCACTATGGTTGGCGGGCAGTGTAGCACTGTGATTGACTTGTTCAATTCAGGGGCATCATGGTTTGTTATAGGTTCTTCTATTTTTCCATTTCAAGCACTGGTCTTAGCACATTGTTTTGGTGATCACATAAGGTCAGAGACAGCTGCGCTGTTAGGTCAGACCTAAAACACAAGTTTCTAAGTTGCATAAGATCTGAATCAGAACCATTGAGGTGATTTTACAAATGCACCAAAGCACAATGCAGTATATTATCTCTGCTAGAGAACAGCATGGCGTATGTTGTGTTGTGGAGTATTGGTGACTTTCCAGAAGCAACAGTTTTTATAGCACTGCTAGTTATATTCAACATTACCTTATTTTCATTCTTGTTTGAATGCGGTTATTGCCAATAATCTTGACCAATTCGGATCTGCACCCATTATGCCCTTGGCTCCCATTACAAATATAGTATTAAGCGAATGATCATGGCTGGAGCACACACTGTATGGTTTTAGCAAAGGGCATGTTCATACCAATATTATGGTTTTACAAAATGAATATGGCTTTTCCTATGGTCTGCTCACACCATATATGCTTAGCTGGCTCCTGTTAATGTTGTGTGGATACTAAACAAAACAGTTCATGTGTGTGAATTTATAATCATTGGGCTAAACATACTTTTTTTCCAATCATGGCCCTGGTCAATACAGCGCACACCTGCAGAAATAGCATTTGCTCCCCCTCGAAGAGGTGAGCAGCATAGATATTTTCTTTTCTCCTGAAGAACGACACCAGAGGATGTAGTGAGAAAAGCTGACCTGAGCCAGTGCAGTTAAGGAGCCACGAGACCAGATTCCTGCCCTGTTTTAGGGAGACCTGCCCTATGCTCTGGAAAGCTGACCTGCGGCCTGGAGAGCAGACAGTGTTCAAGAGACCAGAACATGAAACAGGAGATCTGACCAGGAAGAGCTGACCAGGAGCTTTAAGGCCGGACAAGGGGCCCTCGATATCACGAACAACTGCTCCATTAGAAGAGGTCTGAGAGAAAAAGTTTAGCCAGCTACTAGACCTAAAGTGGTAGCACTCTAGGACACCCTGATGACATAAAAGCTCAGCAGACTGAACCTTGCTGTTTGACTGGCACTCCTGCAAAACTTCTCACACACTGTACAGTTCACCAGATAATAAAAGGAAAATAATTGAATTTACTCTCCTTGGAACTCCTGACAACAAAAACTATCAATGTTGCACAATCTTGTAGGCCACTAAATCACAGGCTGAATCGTACCTACCTCATATATTGAAGAACATTGTCACAAACAGCTAATTCAGACAATAATTAGAGGATTTTATAGGAAGACTAAAGACTGTTGTTATGCATAACTCTTACACAGCATTTGAGTACAAAAAATGAAAGTAACATAACTAGAATGTTCCTTCCCCTTCTTCATGCCTCTAGCTACACAATTACTTACTCCTGTGAAGTTGCTACTCGACAGTTAAGTACTAGTCTTTGATTTTTCTTCATACGTGAATTTATATTCTAATTTTGTGGTGTATGGGGGTGGTTTAAAAAGTATATGGTTCTTGTGTGATGCAAAAAAATGTATAACTTTATTCTGGGTTTAATTTACAATGACTGGACGGCATATCTCCCCATTTTTTTGATTAAATATTTGACTGTTCACCAGATCACTGTTTCTTTTTTGGAGGTTTCAAAGGCATGGTATTATATACAGGGATTTTGCAATTTTACTGGGCCAGCAGTTTATACAGTGGCTGGGAACAGGTAAAGAAGAGGGCAGCACAAGGGGCCATGTTCCACAATGGCAAATTCTAGAGGCCGTGGTTATTGCGAGTGGGCATGTCGCTTGCGACGGGGTGCCTACACTAGCGTAGCATGGAAGGCCATTCTTTTGTTAATGGTAAGTCTGAAGAGACAGATTCTTTGGTTTGCTAGGAGTGCTGAAGGGTTAGAAATTGTGAAGGACTCGAGGTGGAAGGTATACATGGTGTGGGTGTTGATACGCTTTTATTTTTGTTTGAGGCATGGCCGAGGTTTAAGTATTTGAGTCGAAACCTGTCTACTTGTTATTTGGCTACCTTATTGTCCTTTATTCCATTCAAAGTAGTGGACGTTAATTGCAGACATTACAATCCTGATGGAGGGTAGTGTCAAGTGATCCACAGAACCAAAATGATGAGCGAAACAGTTTCTCTACACCAGGATGGGAGTGTAAGTTGTGTGTGGTACAGTGTATACAAGAGTACGAGAAGTGTAGGCTTGCTGGTAAAGTGCAGTTCTTAATGTTTGATGTGAACCCTCTCAGGTTGGACTCTTAAGCAGTGATGGCAAGGTGGGTTGGGTCAGTAATGGAAGGAGCAGTGACTGTCTCTAGGTTGAAGCACATTCTGTCAAGGATGTGATGTCAATTAAAGTAGATTTGGGAGGAGGAATGTGGGATGCCACCTGAGGACTGCCGATTTGTCAAATGTTGCAACATTGCATTTTCATCCATTTGAGACTCTTCTAGTTGGGCTGTTCATGTGCTTTGAAAAAGAATAAAGATAGCCTCTGTTCTTGCCATAAAATGACTTTTCCCCAAGAGATTTTGTTACGAGAATCTAGATGTTATTAAAGCCAGGAGTCTATAATTATCCCTCCTTCCCGCCCACTCTTGACAGCTAAGATAGATTTAAGAGGAGAAAAGAAAAAGAAGAAAAGGAAATGATGGTTTGGTAGAATCCGATTTTGATATAATATTTTATTTGTTGACAGAAGAACAGTAGAAGAAGGATGGAAAGATTGAAGAATGAAGATGAGAGGAGGGAGAAACAAGACATGGATCATCGTGGGACAGTTAACGATGAAAACTGGTATGATGTAGGGGTTAAGAAGGCAAAGAAGCATTCTAATTCTAACGTTACATTTGTTTTTACTTTGTAGTGCTGTGGAGGAGGTGTGTTAAAAAGTTATGCATAATGCCAGCCAGAATCAACATTTTCCTAATGATAAATCTTGGCAAGCCATCATTCTGTGTGACACACATGTCATGCACTAAGAGGCAGGCACTAAAACAAGGATTACTATTAGTTATTGAGCACCGACACAGCAACATAAGTATCTTGTCACTAAGGAACAGCACTAAGAATAACAGCATTATTAGCAGAAGAAGTGGGATTTTGTAGCACATCTAAAGAAAATATAAGATAAAATGTTTCTGCTGTGCAGAGGGAGGTTGTTTGACTTTTGAGGGCCAAGAAAAGACGTCAGATCGAGAGTATTTAATATGTGGGATACTGAACAGAAGTTGTGATTTGAAACATAGACTTCTTAAGTGATGTGGTGAAAAAAACACAAAGTAAAAATAATAATTTTTTTGACTGCAAAAAACTATTCATAAGACAAGTGACTGATTTGAAGTTTGACATATGGGTTATTTTGTCACAAACGGGACCGATATCCCTTTTGGCTGACTACAAATGCATTATCTCTTATGAAAATAAAGTGGGGTGTCACATTGTGATGGAGTAATCCATTTGCCAAACTCAGGCCTAGATAGATTTAAATAAGACTGGCAGCAAGTGACCTATGGGCCCTTAACCCCAGTCAGACAGCATTTAAAATGGCCATCAAAAAATGTGTGAGAATGAGATCACTGATCACAGATAAAGCACTTTTTGTGAAACGTAGTCACGCCTCGGCTCTCATAAACTCGTATAGCCCCCACAACCTACCTGTCTTGTACATACTCACTGTACCTAAAACGAAGCCTTATATCTATTAGAATGGGTGACTGGCGATTTCTGCAAGATCTGCCTTCTTGGCAACGCACGGTGGAAGATCTAACTTGCAGAGGGTGTGGCAAAACAGCCAAAACTCTGTTGCATGTGGTCTGCCTTTGCCCACTCTTTAATTCCCAACGCAGGTGCAAACTAAAAGCTGAATGGAATAGGTTGGGTGTCCGTAACTGCAGGCAAGCCATTATTGTGGCTTTGAACCCTGAAAACACAGTTTTAAACATAAGACTAGCAAATTTCATTCAGCAAGCATACCGTAATTTTAAGCAAAAGAGGTCCCATAAAGCTACCCCCTTATCACTTTTAACCACTTAACACACCTTATAACATACCCCAATTTCTAAGGAGGACAAAATGAAAAGAGCATGAGCAGTATCCCTAAGAACATTGGGTTGTTTCTATATGTAAGATACCACTGACTGTGGGAGTAACATAAAAGGGGCGAAGAGTTCTGTATATTAAGTGTTAACCCACCCTCCCCCTAGTTCATTACATATCCGAGTTTTTATATTCTATTTTTAAAATGTTACGGTACAAGGAGGCTCAAGATGTGGATGATCTCTATTTTTACTACGATTGTTATAACCGATCGTGTTTCTGTATTCATTTTAACATTTGGTACATAATGTGAATTTTGGATTCTCTTTTAAAGATATCTGTGTTATATCTAAATAAAGATATTTGATTGAATAAGACTGTTTGCTTCACTGAGAACCAGTGTAACTGAATCCCAGCGTGGGTAATAGAATCAAGTTTCCTTACAAACTAGCCGCGAAAGTTTGGATTCACTGAGGCTTTCTTCACCAAGAATCAAAGAGACTTCGATAGCAGATATTAGAATAATAATGTCCTTGGAAGGATGTAAGTACTAACCCTATTTTGGAAGCAGGAATGAAAGAACCTTTCTTAACAATCTTAAATAAAAAATAAAAAAAATAGATGGATGAGACTGCACTTTTCTGAGCCTGAAAGGATACTCCTAATGATTTAACATTGCCTGCCAGAGAGGAGACATCACTCATCGAAACAGACCAAAAAGAATGATTCCATTTATCAGTATTGTTGCAAACTAGACCAATTACTGACTTATTGGCATTTAAATTAAGAAAATTAGATGGCTTTGTGCCCATAAAAATGCTTCCATAGCGGTCCATGACTTTCAGACTTTCTCCATGCCTGCTAACTTGCAAGGACAACTAACAACTAAGACCTGCCAAAATTGAGGCTGCTGTTGATTCCCATTAATTAGGACTCCAACTAGTAGATCAGCAATGGACAGTCAGCCATACCAAGACACATCGATCCTGATTACGAGTGGCCAGTAAATTCAGACCCATGCGTAAATCCTTGTTTACGCCTGGATTGTAATTAATAGTTTGGCTGTATTTAATGTATGCAATAATTTGTGTTTAATATCTCAGCTGTCATTACATTTTGCCGGTTAAACCTACTGAAATTTAACAGGGGAAATTGCACAGTATTTACCGCACCATGTGAACTTTGGTGTATTAAATACCAGGAACAGCATGGGTAAGGAATGAATTTTAGAAACAAATTTTGACTTGCAAACCCTATTAGAATTCCACTTTAGAATGCATTTAAACTTTTGTTGAAATGTTTTCACATAGAAAATAACATGCAGGAAAACTATGTTTGCTTTAAACGTGTAAAAGAATAACTTTATAATGCATTTCAGCTTTGATTAAAGAATGTTTTCACATGGAAAATTACACTTAAGTAAAATTTGCTTGCATAAATGTATATGAAAATAATGTGATTTTTGTTTTAAAGTACTATGCTATCATTCTTGAAAGTGTCCCATTATTTAGGCCCATGTCTTTTCTTTCAACTCTTGTTCACAGCTGCGCAGATGTTTATTTAAGACATTCTTCCTAGCACCAGCAACTTGCTAAAGAATGTGCTGACTTCAATATTATTCTTCCTTAGCTTCATAATACAATATTAGATAATTTCATATAACAATGAACCTTGATGTGAATTCATAATGAATAGACCATTAAAGTGAACAATAATTTAGATATACTTCATGTATGCTTTATTAGAACATCATTGATATATTTGTTTCAGCGCATCTGACTAGCCTTTGAATTCACAATAGACACTGAAAGCAGCTTTTAGCTTAGGTAACAAAGTTATCATGAGAACTTTCCTGCATGTTGCTAACACCGGAAACAGTGTTTTACAATGTACCGTGGTGAATCTTTGCCATCGGAATTAGGAGAAGAAGCAACAGATGATGACGACCCTATCGGATGAGCGATTTCCATTGGATGGAGGAATTGGACACCTGCCAAGTGTTATTACATTATTGTGTGATTTTCTATTAATGAGTCTTCCTAGTGAGTTAGATATTCCCGCATAACCCTTTATGACTCCGCTACAGGAGAGTCACTCTAATGCACCCTTGCACTTTGTTACCGAAAGCTATTGCTAAAGGTGACTTTATTTTACCTTAGTCTGATTTTCTCTGATTATTATCACTGCAACGATTATTCCTCTATCACTGATATTCTGATGCTTGCTACTTGAGATGTGGGGAACGCGACTGAGTTTCCAGAATGACTCTTAATGTAAAGTTCTACTCTTTAATTAATGCTCCAAAAATCTTGCTCTTTTCTGAAAAGGAAACTCTCCTCCGCGTAGGGTAAGTCAGGGTGTTTAGATAGATAGTGACGATTTCCTTTATGGAACACTCTGTATTAAATTATGCTGTCACTAATCAACCTTTTAATCTAAATTTCTGTAAACTGGACTAATCTGAATAAAGATCATAAAACCATATTAATCCTTTAAGATAAATAAAAGTTTAAAAACGTATTCAACCTCTCATTATTGACTGAATATTAAGAATCTGGCAGTTGATGATATATGCTTGACTTGTGTTTTGTTTCAGCTCCATTCATACCATAGTCGCAAAGGTCCATCTGGCCTGTCAAGCGCCATCAGGATTTTCAAAGGTCGAGATTTGTAAGTCGCTGTGTTTAGTTTTAAATACCATTTGGCAAATCCTTTAGGCGCTAACACATGTTATTCCCCACAACCTCATGATACGTGTTATTTATCGCATACGATAACTAACATACATGTGGTATTACTATTTATCGTGTATGATAAATGACATCTAAACTCGTAATTAAGGCCTTAAATGCTGCAGGCAGTCATGAACAAACAGTCTAGGCTCAGCTTGCACACATAACTTTAATAATGTATTAAAATATAGAATTATATATAAAATTAAAAATGAGAATTGAAATAGAAAGTGCACGAAACATGAATACATTGGTAATGTAGCTCTTCAAGGTAATAAAACGTGGGTGACTGGATATGTACACCATATCTTACTGGAGACCACTAAATAATCATGATTGTTGGCACAATTCTGAAGCCAAGAATACATTCTCACAACAACCCAGTTACAGAAACTCTTGAGAGTTTAAACTATGACCACAGACATATGATAATCATTAACTGACTAGGATCATCCCACTGTAAAATGGAGGATCAATAATTATAGAAAATCCCGAGATATTTTGTAGCAAGTAAGGTACCTTTACTATTCGAAGCCCTAGTGTTTATGAATACCTGAAAACAAGCTGTAAAAATGTCAAATGTAACAACAGTGGGCTACAGGTTACCTAGTAAAGTGCAAAGGAAGAAGTCATGTCTTGCAGCTTGTGTTTACTGCTTCCGTGTAGGAAACCAACATCCTGATTTAGTTTTAATTTTGTTGGTCTGCTAAGTCGGAAATTACTTGCTACCTGTAGCCCTAGTGGCTTCAGGCCAGCAGCTCCGCCCCTGAAGGATGGGGGGGGTGGGGGGGGGGGGTAGGGACTAAACTCAGTAATGTGATCTGCAGAGCACAGGCTGACCCTGAGCAAAGAGTGAAAACTCACATTTACACAGGTTTTGCCTCATACCATACGGATGTCTGTAGACCTGGCTAGATGGTCAGCCAAATGGGTGCTGAATTATTGCCACAGTAGCAGAATTAAATGATGAGGCAAACATAATAAAAGTTGTTGCAGAGAGAACGTGGTTGTGCTTAGAAGGCAGGATACTGCTCAGCTCACCTGCACTTGTAAAGGTCATGTCTTGTTACAGCTCGGCGCTTAATTTGAGCCAGTGGTTTCCAGTGCTCAGCACCAGCACTTAATCATCAACACCGGCTCTTTTCATGAGCACCAGTTAAGGACACAATCCTTTATGGTAGGCATGAGGAGATTAAGTGATTTGCCCAGAATCACAAGATGTTGAGCTGACACAGAGACTAGAACCTAATTCTTCAGCTACCAAGTCGGCAACTCTGGCCATAACTCCACATCCTCTTCTCACTTTCATGGTTAGTAGTTGGTTTTGTTTTAGGCGGCGCTAACAGGAAAAAGGGGCTGATGCAAGCTGCCTCCTTACAGGAGCCTTGGCACTTATTTTTGTCCAAATTAACTACTGTTGCAGCTCCTTTCTGGTCTCTGGAAATCAAAGGCTGACTGATGTCCTACATGGAAACAAGGTCAGCAGGAGAAACATGGTAGGCAAACTGAGCATCATCAAGGCTTTCAGGCTTTTTCCTAGGCTGGAAAGTAATGGGCAGCATTCAGTTTCATGACAGTAGAAGCAGCTTCCATACCTGCGACAGCAGAAGCAGCGTCCAAAGCTGTAACAGCAGAAGCAGCGTCCATAGCTGTGACAGCAGAAGCAGTGTTTATAGCCATGACAGCAGAAGCAGCTTCCAATAGCTGCAACAGCAGAACAGGGTTTGCACAGGTTTAAGTCCAAAGAGTACTGAGGAACCCGAAGAGAAGTTCTAGCTTATGTGTACAAGTTGAAGCAGTTGGGAAGCAGCACTTGGGCAATCCAAGTCACTGAATCTTTACAATTTGAACATCTATCCAACCAGACAGGGGTATTTGCCCCACTTCAGAGAACTCTCTGGGAAAACCATGACCAGGTGCACCTTTTCAGGGTATTGATCACTTG
Source organism: Lissotriton vulgaris (assembly GCF_964263255.1). Lineage (NCBI taxonomy): Eukaryota > Metazoa > Chordata > Amphibia > Caudata > Salamandridae > Lissotriton > Lissotriton vulgaris. The sequence goes on from NC_141687.1 coordinate 1,214,041,492, forward strand.
CAAAACATCATGTATTCTATCTAGGGAGCCCTGGGAACAGGGATATTGCAGAACAACATGGGGATAGAATTGTTCTCTTTAGGCAGCAGTCACCTTCCATAATGCAACTTCATTTGTTCAAAATAATTTCTGCAAAACTCTACATGTACACAAAATAGCAGTTGCACCAGTAGTGTTGGTTAGTACTTACTGTGCGCATACATTTCGTTGGTGTGCATCAGAGACCACAAAATGCTTCTCAGAGCCTTGTGCTCAACGAGCAGGTGCTTTACTTGGCTACAGGACTACATGATTATAGCATCCCTGATTTTCCTGTGTGTTCCCACTGCTACCACCATAGTCACAAGAATAAAACATATACAAATTACTGAGCATCACATTAATCAGAATTTGAGTCAAAACTTAAAGTCAAGCCAATTCGGCGAGCTCAAAGCAGTGTGTGGTTCCAGGGCTCCAGGGTCTGGATCAATCGTTCACGAATGGATTGCAAATCAAGTCATTCTTGTTGATTAAGCTTCAGACGAAAAACCACCTTTTGTGGCAGGTCATTACGGCCTTAACCAGGGTATATGTTTGGAAAGTGGGTTACTAGTATTGGTGAATATTCATCTACCATTGGCAATAAGACCACTAACACAATATACGTCTCAGAAAGGATCTTAGAAAATTATTCCCAAGCTCAACCCTTGATAGATTGGCGGCAATCAGACAGGCTTAACTTCAAAGACAGATATGTAAAGCATTTAAAAACACAAATTCAGTAAATAATTAAGACACAACACCACAATAAAAATCCAACACCAATTTATAAAAATAAGAAATATGTTTATCTTTAAAATGACACCACAATGAGAAACATCCAATGTAGGGAACTGGAGATATGGATTTTTAAATTGTAGAAGTTTATAGCACAAAGGAACCTATAGCACCTATTGACCACGACAAAGTCAAAGTTTCAGGCCAACCATGATGTAGCCCTGCACAGCTACCTCTCGAGGTAGTTCTCAGTCTAAGTTTTTACCTTCTGACTTAGAAACGTTTCTGGAACTTTTCTCCCCAGAGTCCCTTAAAGCTCTCAGCCTGTTTGGATTCAGTTTGGGTTTGACGGCTTGCTTACGATGAGCTCCTGGTCACACTTATGGAAGTAAGACCTCTTGAGCTTTCCAGTGGGATGAACCAGAGATCCAGGCTGGCACATGGTTGAAGGTGGGTGGCTTGACTCTTGCGGTCGGTCCTTGTCACCTTATCTACACTCGGATTTAGGAAACTTTACGGGGCTTTTTCTTCAGGGGTCCCTCACTGCTCTTCACCCGGTTGGTTTTGGCGCGGGTTCGCCGGTATGGGCTTTGACGAGCTCCCGGTCAGACTCTGGAAGTCGGACCTGTGGAGCCTTTTAGTGGGACGAACCTGGAGCGGCAACTTTGGCTGGCCAAGTCGAGTTGGTCCAGTTATGGATCTTTTTTTCAAAGTTGCTCCAACGTTCCTCAAACTTCTGGAACTTCTTCCTGAAGTTCTTCAGAGGGTCCCATAGTGTCCAAAACATATTCCAAGGATATTGAAGCTCCAAGATGATCCTTGACAGTTTGGTACTTCAGTTCCCACAATCCACTTGGACAAAACCCTTGCAAATCCACTGGTAGTACGCCAGGCTGGAGATTCTTGTTGGTGATGGTCCAGGTGAGCTCTGGTAACTTGTAGCTTGCAGGGAGTACAGGGCTGTAGTTCCTGATTGTGCAGCAGACACAGTCTTCAGAAGGCAGGGCCTGGTTGGTGCAAATCAAACTTCTCGGCATGGACAATTCTTCTTCTTCTTTCAAGCAGCAGATCTGAGAGGCCCTGCCCCTCTCAGATATTCAGTATTCTCTGGGGTCACACAGAAAGTCACTCCTGTCCAATGACGTGCAGGACAACAACCCAGAGCAAGACCATTTCCTCCAAAGTGTGGCAATTGCCTCCCAGAAAGCACCATTTCTCCTAAGTTCAATATGATAAAGTCCCAGCAGAGAGGCAAGAGCTGACTAAACCAACCTCCAGGATCTCCTTCCTCCTGGCATATGCACATTCCTTCCATAAGCCTGCCATCTGCTGGGTTCAAAGAGTAGGGGTGTAAATGAAATCGGTTTATCTTGACTGTCTCCTCCTTCTATTGAAGATTATTGTTTACACCCCCTTTGCCTGGCTCTGGTATTCCTATGTAGCAGGACCCTCTCCTCCCAGAATGGATCTTTAACCCAGGGGCTACTTATCACCTCATCAAAGCAGTGTGGCTAATCCACTGAACTCTGATCAATCAAGACAGAGCACTAGAAGGCTGAATGTTGGCTTATAGTCAAGAAAGTTTTATAACTACGTGTCTGTACATTTTAGGATACATTCAACAATAGCATAATATTGGATTTATCAATACCATTCTAATAAATCCTTGAATTATATTTTTATCATTCTCTTGATGGGACTTCTTAGTTAATAACTTCTTGCCGTGTTCACTTATGTAGCTGGGGATCTGCAATGAGCAAATGAACTGGGCAGTTTATCCAACAGCAGGGCTTATAAAACATGTCTTACAAGGACCCTGTCTATATCTACAGGAGCCCCCACCCCTGCAGCACCTAGGGAAGACTTTAGGAGTGCTTAAAATGTACAAATATTGTAGATCATCAATCCACAGTGCTCCTAGCAGAAAAAGTCAAGTTTGGGAAGCACTTTACTACAATGCGGGGAGTAAAATGAGCAATTGCACTAACCCCAGGGCATATAAAACCTATTTTATAAGGGCCATCCTTATAGGTACCTGGCCTCCACAACTGGGACACCTAGGGGAGACCAAAATATTGTAGGTTAAGACTTATTAAGTGCCCCAAACACTAAAGTCGAGTTTGGACACAATTTGCATTTTAAAAGCAGTCCTGCAACAAAGGGATGCTTTAAAACTGACCTCAGCAAAACACACAAGATGATGGACGAAATGTTGCACAATGGCAAAACATTCACCCCCAGTCACAGATCTGGGTTTATTCCATCGTTATTGTGCTCACGAAGCCACCCCAGTTCAGACATGGCCATATAAAAATCAGTCTTGACCCTATGCCTCATTGGGACAGTCCAGACCGAACTGCCAAGCCATTTCTTCCCTTGACCGGAATCAAGTATCCTAGGACCAGTTTCTGGCTATCAGCCGTCTTCAGCCAGGATAGCTTGACTCCAGTGGCTTAGTGAGCACGGGACCCCCGTCTGGGCATACCCTTCCCACATAGGGTGAACAGCAAAACACACAAGATGATGGACAGAATGTTGCACAATGGCAAAACATTCACCCCCAGTCACAGATCTGGGTTTAATCCATTGTTATTTGACCTCAGGCATCAGCAGTGCACACATGCAAGCGCAGAAATGGCTGCTGGCCTCTAAACTGCCATGCCCCATTATATACTTGGGACTTAAAGGCAGTTTTAATCCAATTTCCTTATTATGTACTAGGGCCTTATAGGGGAGGTCATGCCAATCATAGGGGTTCCGTAACCCATAGTGTACCCTTGTGTATGTAGGGATTTTCAATGTATTCTAAGTGTGTCTTCAGCATAGCACTAGCCCTGTGCCTGGTGGAGCAGAACCCAGGGATAGTCAGAGTAAATTACTACCAGTACCAGTCAGCAAAGAAATTGGGGTGCCCTGGGCACAGGATCACTTTGCAGCATAAATTAATTTGATTTGGAGCAAAAGAAGCATCTATGCAGTCCTCTTACTGCTTCCTCTTTGTCATAAAAATACATTTAGTACACTGGAGGGAACACATTAGTTGAGCTCTTGGAAAGATTGACCCTAGTTTGTTGAAACAGTATAGTATACAAAAAGTGATGGATAGAATGCTTGAAAAAATCTCGGCCACTGGTAATCACTCAGGCTGCATCCTAGTCCATTGTTATTTTACACACGGTGCCACTTCAGTTTGGACCCAGCCGTATGCAAATCAGTCTTGACCCTGCTCCAATGGGATCAGCACAACTTGTTGGGGAAAGGAAGATGGCTGATTGACACCGCCACTGAAAGACGATCGGCTGCACTCCTTGGGGTTTCCAGCTACCCGCCCCGATCCCCTCCCTTCCACCCAGCACCCGGCGTGGCTGAAAGTAATTCCATCCCAACGGCTGACTCTCTTCGTGGGAAATAAAGAATTCTGTGTTAGTTACCTGCTGACTTTTGGCTGCAGGCGGCTTAGACTGTGGCCACGATTACAGCGCTATGCGCCGGATCCTGCAGTTGTTCAGCAGCAGACTCCGTGCTTTCCTCCCGACCCTGCTTCAGTTGCTGACAGCATGGGGTGTGGCCAAGGCCTCAGTACTACAATCATTTTCAGCTGTGCAGCGGTAGTCTTCTTGCTCTCCTCTGGACTTTGGATCCTGCTCTCTGATGGATGTGCCGGCTCACTAACGCCAGCCATGTGATCCGCTCTGCTCGCATTGCGAGGTTGGTTACAGCTAGGGGGCTGCTGCAAACACCGGTGCGGCTCACGCTTTTGGAGTCTGTTGCCTCAAGGTGTGGTTGCAGTCTTACTGGTGGAGCGGTGGAAAGGCGGCAGGACAACACCATATTGACGCTGGGATTTGCATCTCAGCTGAAGGAAAAACTGAGGGGAAAGCAAAGGGTGATGGCCCCACCACACTCTTCTGGGTTGACAAGCCTCCCCCAAATTGAGGGCCCAAATAACGAAGGCTCCCTGTGTCATTCAAATGTGTCAGCACAGGAGATTAGTCCAGGCAGGATCGGCAATTCCCCTACAGATTGTATTGGTCACGGGGCTGGAGGGAGTAAGGAGCAGGCAAATAAAATTGCAGAAATAAGGAGGGCTTTGGGTGCTGATTCTCCCACTGACCCATCCTCATTCTGTTTGCGCAGTGCTAATATCAGTTCAGGGTATAATACCCCTGAGGGGGGGAGAACCCCGAAAGAAAAAGAAAAAGGCCCTAAAACAGGTCAGACTGGGAAAAGTGGTAGAGGCCGTGGGGGGACTGGCAACAAGGCTCAGATCATGGACACACTTGGACGATTGAAGGGCGTATCAAGCACTTCTAAGGCTGCTCCGTAGGAGTTAGTCCTTTACGAAAATGGGTCTCATCAAAGGGAGAAGTACGATCTATTGTCTCCAGACTCTCTATTGCAGGGTCACAGGGGGACACTATGGCCCCACCCCATTGAAAGGTTGCTCAGACCCGCTGGCTACTACGACCTGTGTTACCTTTACAGTCCAACAAATTAGTAGCAATTCTACTGTTGTTGATACCTGCCCACACAATATGGAATGTGCAAAAACTTCAGACACAGCCGCTGAGCGCTGTCATGGTGAAATGTAGCTGACAGGGTGGTATAGAGTCAAAATATTGAGTTTTAAATATCGACTAGACATAATATCGAGTAAAAAATATAGAATGGACATAATATCGACTAGACATAATATAGACTACCAAAATATCGACTAGAAAAATTTAATATTGAATAGAATGGACATATCATCGAATCAAAAATATAGAATGGACATATTATCGACTAGACATAATATAGACAACAAAAATATCGAATTTAAGGTAAGTTAATATTAATTTTTATTTTTTGTGTAATATAATTCTGTAGCGGGTTGTGGGTTTATAGGGGAATATGGTGGAAGTAATTTAATTATAATGAATTAAATATGTTATACTATTCATTGGTATTTATTTAAAATTAATTGTTAATTAATTATTAATTGGCAATTAATGAAAATATAATTGGTAATTAATTTTAATTGATTAATTGATAAATATGTTAATTTTAGTAATTTATTTTCTGTAGCGAGTTGTGGGTTTATAGGGGAATAGGGTGGGAAGTAATGTTATTTTAATTAATTAAATATGTAAATTAATTTTTGGGTATTTAATTAGAATTAATTGTCAATTAATTATTAATTGGCAATTATTTAAAATATAATTGGTAATTCATTTTAATTGATGAATTGATAAATATGTTATTTTTAGTAATTTATTTTTTGTAGCAGGTTGTGGGTTTATTGGGGAATAGGGTGGGAAGTAATTTAATTATAATTATTTAAATATGTTAATTTAATTATTGGTATTTATTTAGAACTAATCGTAAATTAATTATTAATTTGTAATTAATCAATATATATTTTGAAATTTATTGTAATTGATTAATCGATAATTATGTTACTTTTATTAAATTAATTTCTGTAGTGGGTTGTGTGTTTTAGGGGAATAGCTTGTGAAGTAATTTAATTGTAAATAATTACATGTTTTAATAATTAATTTATTGAGGTAAACATTTAAAAAAAAATTAAAAATACTTTCAAATTATTAATTATTTTATTTTTAATAGGTAAATAATTATTATTAGTAGGTAATTTATATTACTAAATAATTTTTATTTGTATTTTAAATTGATTATTTAATATATTTTACACAATTGTAAAATATTTTAATTAATTTGAAATTGGTGTTACTATTTATATTATTTATATTTAAATAATAAGTATGTACTTGCCCTACTATTGCACTCACTGTAGTTGGAATAGTAATTTTACCCCTACGCTATCCAACGCTTTCCCTACTGTTGCACTCACTGGAGTGGGAATAGTAATTTTTACCCCTACGCTATCCAACGCTTTCCCTACTGTTGCACACACTGGAGTGGGAATAGTAAGTTTTACCCCTACGTTATCCAACGCTTTCCCTACTGTTGCACTCACTGGAGTGGGAATAGTAATTTTTACCCCTAAGCTATCCAACGCTTTCCCTACTGTTGCACTCACTGGAATGGGAATAGTAATTTTTAACCCTACGCTATCCAACGCTTTCCCTACTGTTGCACTCTCTGGAGTGGTTTTAGTAATTTTTACCCCTATGCTATCCAATGTTTTCCCTACTGTTGCACTCTCTGGAGTTGGAATAGTAATTTTTACTCCTACGCTATCCAACGGTTACCCTACTGTTACACTCACTGGAGTGGGAATAGTAATTTTTACCCCTACGCTATCCAACGCTTTCCCTAATGTTGCACTCACTGGAGTGGGAATAGGAAATTTTACCCCTACGCTATCCAACGCTTTCCCTACTGTTGCACTCACTGGAGTGGGAATAGTAATTGTTACCTCTACGCTATCCAACGCTTTCCCTACTGTTGCACTATCTGGAGTGGTAATAGTAATTTTTACCCCTATGCTTTCCAATGTTTTCCCTACTGTTGCACTCTCTGGAGTTGGAATACTAATTTTCACTCCTACGCTATCCAACGCTTACCCTACTGTTACACTCACTGGCGTTGGAATAGTAATTTAAACCCCTATGCTATCCAAAGCTTTACCTACTGTTGCACTCACTGGAGTGGGAATAGTAATTTTTACCTCTACGCTATCCAACGCTTTCCCTACTGTTGCACTCTCTGGAGTGGTAATAGTAATTTTTACCCCTACGATATCCAATGTTTTCCCTACTGTTGCACTCGCTGGAGTGGGAATAGTAATTTTTACCCCTATGCTATCCAACTCTTTCCCTACTGTTGCACTCACTGGAGTGGGAATAGTAATTTTTACCCCTACGCTATCCAACGCTTTCCCTACTGTTGCACTCACTGGAGTTGGAATAGTAATTTTAACTCCTACGCTATCCAACGCTTTCCCTACTGTTGCACTCTCTGGAGTGGGAATAGTAATTTTTACACCTACGCTATCCAACACTTTACCTACTGTTGCACTCACTGGAGTCGTTACAGTAAATGTAACCCTTTCGCTATCCTACGGTAAAAATATTGTATATGTTTTGTAAATAATATATATATGTATATATATATATATATATATATATATATATATATATGTATGTATTAAAAATATATATATTTTTTTTAAGTTACATTAATTATTTCTCAATTTTACGTTTATTTAAGTATTTTAAATATGTTTAAATTAATTTAATTTATTATTATATTACTTTTAATTTACTTTTAAGACATTTAAAAAATTTGATATTTTGACAGTCTATATTTTTTACACTCGATATTTTGGAGTCGATATTTTTGTACTTACCTGTTTGAAGATAGGAAGTCGATATTTTTGCAGTCGATATTTTGACCTCGATATTTTGTCCTCTCGATATTTTGTCTGTCGATGTTCTGTCAGTGATCCTGACAGGGTGCCTCTTAATTCAAAGGAGTCAACACCCTCTGGACTTAATACTTCATCCGCAGTGTTTGGATCCTCTTCCTCCCCCCCCCCGGTCTCTTGTCTCCGAAGAAGTGGGAACAAGAGTTAATGGCGAGCAGAATCACTTGAGTGGAAGAAATGGAGAGCGGGACGAGCCCTCACTCTCTAGTATTATGCAGGCCCTTAATGCTCAGAGAGCGGAAGCACAAGCCTACTACCAACAGGCAACGGTGGACTTATCGAAATCAAAAAAGCACTATCTGAGGTTACTACCAAGGTCTACCACTTAACTGCGGAGGTCACTGAACTGCAAGAGCGGGTGGCAGGTGTGGAGGAAATGAGTACTCATACGATCAAGGTGGTTACCGCACAAGAGTCACAGCTTGCTTCAATGCAACTCAAAATTGATGACCTTGAAAATCGCCAGCGGCGTCATAATCTGAGGATTTTCGGGGTACCGGAGGGAAGAGAAGGCTGTGATCCCCGTGTATTTGTTGTGGACTTGCTATAGAAAGTCTTCCCAGACCGGGAGGACTGGGACATGGACACGCAGGTCCAAAGAGCACATCGTCTTCCACTCTTTCTGTCATCAAACTCGCAAGCCCAAAAACTATTCTCGGTTTATTCTGGTATTTTTGGGAATCTTTCTGCTTCGTAAGGCTATTTTTTTGAAGGCCCGGCCAACGGCTCCTGTTCAAGTTGATTCTATGTCAATCTTTGTGAGATCTGATTTGTGCAAGTCATCTATGGATAAGAGATGGCAGCTCCGTCAACTCATGGACTCATTTAAGTCTGTTTGCTCCCAGGTTTTCTTGCAGGAACCTGCCCGGCTCAAAGTTGTTAAGGATGGTCGCTCATACTTCTTTTTAAGTGAGCAGAAGGCTAAAAAAGCACTGGCCAGCTGGCAAACCACCCCCAATCCTAGATTAATTTAACGTCCTAGTTTAATCTTTTTCTGGGTTTTTTGGCATTGGGAAGTAGGAAATGTTGTTCGGGATGTAATTCTTCAATAGTTAAATGATTTTTTCTCTACTCCCGGTAATAGCTTTCGGGGTTTCACTACGGCTTATCCATCGGGCGGTGTGGTTGGAGGTGGGATTGTGTGTGGGGTTGTTGGGGGTCCTTGAGAAGGGGCGGTCATGACGTCTTTCACTTGCTGTCGGTCGGGACAGCCTTAAGTGGGGTGATTCCTTTTCCAAGAAACGGGGTGGGGGGGATCGGGGGTGGTTTGAGGAGGCTGGGAGGAAGGATGGGGTTAGATAGTTACGGATTTTTTAAAGTAGCACAGTTGATTTTTGAAAATAATAAGGAGCTTCTGTTGGGTGGGAAAATGTATATGTGGTTACGGATCAGAGCACTACTCAGCTTTTCTGAATTCTGGTAATGTCTAGAGTCAAATTTATGAGTTGGAAAGTCTGTGGGCTGAATATGGCTAGTAAAAGGCGATTGGTTGCGGAAGAGCTTAAAGGATTTAAGCCCCAAATACTGGGATTGGCTGAAACACATCTGGCCTATAAAGATAGAAGTTTTTTAAACAACTAGGCTATGATCTGATCATCTGTACCTCACAGACGAAATCTATAAGGGGGGTCGCGCTATTGAAAGATAAATACTTCAAAAAAACCATACTGTGAACTCTCGCTGATAGTCAGGGCAGGTGGGCAATTGCACAGCTTTTGATCTTTGGAAAAAAGGTTACAGAGTGTAAGATGTATGGCCCTAATGTTGACTGTCCTGAAGTTTTTTCTTACCTAAATTCTGAACTTTTGGACTGGGAGGGTGACCTTATTGTTATGGGAGACTTTAATTGCATTTTAGATTAAAAAATGATACTACAAACACGCGTGCAAGAGCTAGAATGGTTCAGGTAAGGGCTGCTATACGTGATCTATTGCATATTCATCAACTGGATGATGCCTGGCGGACATTTTATCCTACAGCACCAGGGTTTACATTTTTCTCTCACCCCCATAAACAGTACTCCAGGATTGATATGATTTTTTACAAACTATGGGTTGTTGGCTAAGACTTCAATGATCGTATGTCCAAAGGTACCCACGGATCACAATCCCATCATGCTTAATATAACTCTTGGATTGTCTAGACAGTATCAAGCTAGGGAATTTTCGTTTCCTCAGCACTTGTTAAGTAATTCTGATTTCGTTACTCACAAGAAAAAGGTTTTGAAGGAATTTATTCTGAACAATCTCCACACTTCATCCCTCGCTTTGGTTTGGGATTGTTTAAAGGCATGTGTGAGAGGGGCTACTCTCCAGTATGTAGTCAAGCAGAATGGACTAAATTGTACTCAGCTGGGCAATGAACACAGGCAATATATTGAGCTAAAACAGCAACATGCCTGCGCAATAGCGTCAAAGGACGCTGGTGAACAACAGATATATGCCCAGATTATTGATGTTAAAGCACAACTTCATAGAAGGTTGAAGGATAAAGTTGCCAATAACTTCCTCAAGCTTAGAACAAAGCAGTATGAGTACGGAGAGAGGGTGGGAAGGGTACTGGCCTACCAACTTGCAGATCAGCGGGCTAATTCTCACATTAAGAGAATCAAGGGAGTGGACTCTCTCATCTATACAAAGTCCGAAGATATAGCCGAGCAGTTTAGGAGCTTTTATCTTAGCCTATATAAGGAAAGTGGTACCTATAATCAACAAGCGGCTAGGCTTACCTGCAAGAGAGCGCCCTGCCATATTTGGATGTGTCTCATACTTTGGGCTTAGAAAGCAACGCTGACCTTGAGGAACTGAATTTAGCTATAGGGGCTCTGCCCAGTGGTAAGGCAGTGGGAGAGGACACCATACCGCTGGAGTTCTACAAAACCTTTAGGGAAGTGTTGTTACCAGTTTTTCTAGAGCTGGTCAGCGATATACTGCAGGGATGGGATGCTCCCCCTTCTTGGAACAAAACTAATATTGTGGTTTTCCCAAAAAAGGGTAAACCTGCAGAGGATCTTGGGCCTTATCAACCGATATCCCTTATTAACTCAGATGGCAAATTTTTTTCAAAGCTTCTTGCTTCTCGTCTTGCCTCAATGGTTCATCTATTGGTTTCAGAAGAACAACACGGTTTCGTTCCAGGTAGGGATATGGTAGCACATATAAATACTGCATTTGTGGCTTTTTATGTAGCAGGTCATGTGAGTCAGCGGATTGGGATGCTAATGCTGGACGCCGAGAAGGCCTTCGATCGAGTTGCTTGAGGGTTTTTATGGTGTACTATGCTATAATTAGGCCTCGGTCGGAGGTTTGTCTCTGCGGTCCAGCTTATTATACTGCAATCCTTCTGCTGTTATTAAACTTAATGGTTGTACTTCTGGGGCAGTAAGTATACAGCGGGCTGCGTGCCAGGGCTGCCCGCTTTCCTCCTTACTATTTGCTCTCTACAGTGAGCCGTTTATTAGGCATCTCCTTCAGAATGTTTCTATATCGCCTATTTGTTTTAATGGTATGAGGTTAAAAATTACGACCTATGCCGGTGACATAGTATAGTATATATTTACTACCGGGCCAGAGGTGGCTATAGCTCCAATCACAGAAGAGGCACAACATTTTGATTCCTTTTCTGGCTAAAAGCTCAACCTAAACAAAACGCAGTCTATTCTCAATTAGGTACCTATACTTGCTCTACCTCAGCTAGGTGTCACTGCCACTGCAACGTACCTTGGTGTCTGTCTCAGTAGCTGAATTGATGATTTCATGTCTTTGAACTACAAACCTATGCTCAAAAAAATCACTGCTGATTTGCGGAGATGGCACAGGCTGCCCCTGACTATCATTGGGAGATGCAATATAGTGAAAATGAATGTCTTGCCTAAATTTCTTTGTCTGTTTCGTTCAATTCCTTTAAGAGTCCCATTCTCATTTTTTAAACGGCTAGACTCCGTTATTGGAAGTTGTATTTGGGGCTATCGTAGAGCCAGGAGAGCTCTTCAGATATATTAGGCTGAAGTATGAGCAAGGCGGGATCCAACTCCCTGATTTTAAAACGTATTTCTGGGCTGCTTTTCTTAATCATATTCAGAGTTTACTTTTCGGACCCACTGTGGTCAAAATATGGTTTGCGTATCAGCTCACATTTGTTTCTAACAGTGGGTTTCTTCTATATTATATGTCGGACCCAAACTATTTTAAGAGAGTTCGTTTCAAGGGGTAGGCACATTTATCGTATCTGGCAAGATATTATCAAAACTTTTGCTCTGCCAGACTTACATGAATTTACTCTCTAATGGGATAATCCTAGGCTCCCGGGCATATTTTCGGACTCTGTCTGTAGAAGGTGGCAACAGTGTAGAATAATACAGTTAGGGCAGATGTAGGATGAATGTAGTTTTAGGTAATTTTCCTCCTTAAAAGATGAGTTTGGGATATCCCACAATTCATTTTTTAAGTACCTGCAAGTCAGGGATTATTTCATACAAGGGAAGGGATTATTTGACCTCCCCAACACTTCTGATAAATTGCGGGCTATTTTTAATACCTCTGCTCTGGGTCAGATTGGAAAAGTTTATCAGAGCTTCTTGTCTGCAATGGTAGATGACGGATTGGAGACGGTAGCCAAAATTAATCGTATGTTCACAACTAGAATTAACATGGAAGAGGATTTTGATTTCATGGCTACAATAAATTCGCCCATCTCTTTGATTAACCTAAAGATGCAACAATATCCTACTATGTTCATGTTATATTACACCCCACAGGTAATCTCGAAATGGGCTACCTCCCAGCTCTCCTCGAAGTTATACTGCCCTAAGTTTAAAATGTATGCTGCTGATCTCATACATATGTTTGTTACGTGCCCCCGATTAACTACATTCTGGTTTGAGGTCGCATCGGTGTTGAGCAGGTTATCAGGTACGCCGATCCATTTAACTGAGAAAGAAATAGTATTGAGGTCGGTATCCGATTCAAGCTGTTTATCCAAACCTTTAGTTTCAATTATTATTATCTCTGAACAGCTTTGCATTGCTAGGGCTTGGATTGATGTACTTAGTCCCAAAATTACTGATTTTTGGTTATTACTGAGGGGGGGTCTATGAAATGGAACTTGCGCTAGCTAAAGCTTGGGGTTTACGGTCAAGGGTGAAATTTGGGAGGGTCTGGTCAAGTCTTCAATGGTAATAACTGCTTTTTATGTTCTATGTCTTTATTTTTGTTTTGGACTTTTTTTTAACATATTTATTTTTATTCATTTCATCTGGTTGGACAAATATTATGTTTATGACGGTCTGATATATGACTTGTGTCGATGTTCATGTTCTAATGCTAGATAATTTTTGTTTTCTTTTTTCCTCCCTATTGTCTTCTGTGCTATGAACGTTCTCTTGTTTTTGTTATACCTGTGACTTAAAAAAATAAAAATAAAAAGGGAACAGCACAACTTGTATTGCCAAGTCAGGTCATTCCTGACACGCACAATTCAGGACCAGTTTTGCACTTGTTATGGGCTCATCAGCCGGATGTAGCTTGGTTCCAGTGACACATTGTGCATGGGACCCACGTCTGGGTTTAACCTTACCACATATGGCGACACAGTAAAGTATACAAAAAGTGATGGATGGAATTCTTTAATTAATCTCTGCCATCGCCTATCACACTGGGCCACATCCCAGTGCATTATTATTTTGCATACCATGCTGCTTCAGTTTGTTGATAGGCAATTTGCCACTCCTTGGGAGCCATTAACTGTGGAGGTTTTACTTCACACTAATTTCCGATCCATCGACCTGACAAAGCTGTTCCCTGCCACCCTTATTGTTTCTTCTGGCACTTACACTGTTGGCCGTAGCCATTAGATGAAATGAAAGGATCACAGGAGTGATGACAGTAACAGGAGACCAGAAGACATTTCTTTTTTGTGGATGACATACTGTTGACTCTGACCCGCCCCAAGGCATAGGCTTTACAAGGAACACTGATGGCATTGATTGAGAGATTCTCTGGCTTTTCTGGCTATCATATTAATTGGTCTAAATGTGAAGCCTTACAGATGACATGGACGCAACATAGACCTCACTAGGTGGTCTACCCGTTATATGGAAACTGCACAGCTTAAAGTACCTGGTAGATATGTTAATTGAGGGGCAGTTTGAATGGTGCAGGACAATATCTCTCCACTACTAGAAAAGACACATAGAATTTAAAAGGTGGGATCATCTCAACATTTCACTTGGTGAAAATGATGGTGGCACCCAGGTTCAATTATGTTTTCGGAATGATAATATTAACTATCCATTCGGCCGCCTAGAGACAAACCGATGAAAGCATTCAGAAGTTCTTTTGTGAATGGGAGAGACTGAGATGAGCAGTTCCAAAATGTACACTGCTGCAAAAAATTGGAAGACTGTGATCACCCCATATGAATACTACTAGGTAGCCAATCACCTGACTTATTTAGGGTATATAATTAAAACATTCAGAGAAACGCCAATGTGGGTCCTTTGAAGGATCCGGGATGATTTGGTGATCTATTCCATTAAGTCAATACAGGTCACTCGAGAACTTCGCCCATTTTTGCAGGCCTTCCACGATTCCTGACACATCATGCAATGATTGGAGTTCTTAAAATTGAAGGCATCTATCTGCAATAATTGATTGATTAGAATAAGCGGCAGGAAGTCCGCTGGAAGATGTGGAAGGGTTGTAAAATATATTGTGTGGTGGATTTGCTTGCAGATTGGTTGACCAAATTCTTTTTGGACCTTCACCATGAGTAGAATCTTCCACAAACTCAAACTTGGAAGTACACTCAAGTACACACCCTAAAAGATAACCTAGGGAGGCCCCCATATGTAGTGGTGCAATCCCCTGTTCAGCAGTACATTAATAGCTGGAAAGAATTTGGGGGCGCCATATCTGGTCTTTATTCCCTTCTTATTGACCATGCCTTCTCCCAGGCTACTTCCTGTGAGTTAAAACTATGGTGTGAAACGCTTTAAAGATGAAGACTGGGAGATACTAATGGAAGACCATCACAGGGGATTGACATAAGCAAGGTTGAAATATACTCACTTAAAGATTTTGCAAGGATGGTGCCATCCCCGATGAGACTCCATGCAGCCAAACTGTGCTCACACTCACGCGGCTGGAGATGTGAGAAGGACAAAGAGGATACAGTGCATCTTTTATGGGAATGAGGAAAAATATAGACTTACTAGAAACAGATATGGGACACATTGTGCAGAGAATTAGACACAACACCATCATTTACTGCTAGACTTGTGTTTTTGCACAATGGCTTTGCTATCCCAGAGATCATATTGTATGTGGGACACTGGTTGCCAACAGCCTTGGCATTAGCAAAAGTGGGGATTTTGTGGTTTTAGAAAATGTTTAAGGTGCTAATGCATAGACAATGTCCTATAGACATGCACGAGTTGGCGCAATTCAAGAAATGTATATACAAAGTCACTGACAGGATGACACAGTCTGAGGAAACATGGGATTCATTTTTTAATACTTAGGCCAACATTCGTAGGGACTAGGTCATTTTGTGTTTTGTATTCCCAGTTTTAACTTCCTACAGGTAATGAACAGGTTGTAGGAGGGGTGCACAGTGAGGCAGGTTGAGGAGAGTCACTCAGTAGGACTTCACCATTCCTTTATGGGGCAGCCTTTCAATTCCATTTGTCACTCTGCAATGGATCACTGGTTTTAGCTGTGTTGTGGGGAACTAATGGGTCCATGATTTGAGGCTGTATCTGACGTATAGACACTTTGGGGATTGTACAATGTTGTATCATGTTGAATGTAGAACCTAAGTTAGTGTGGTAAGCTACCTTTGATTGGTCTCACAAGTTGTGCTTTCTAGTCATGCATACTGGCAATGTGTATGCTAATAAAGAATGAATATAAAAAGACAACTCGTCTAGAAGGGGCTTAAACCATCACTGCACTGTAAATCAGAGAACAGATATTTAGAAGCCCTTCATGGGAGGGAGAGAAGGGCAGGCGAGTTCAAGGGCTTACTGCAGGCACTAGGGGTGGGCGAATGTCAATCATCCTAAAAAGTGGCTGCTCAAGAGTGTGTATAGTAAGGGCATTCATAGAGGACTTCTCTGGCTACAGGCAAGCAGGCCATTGCCCAGCTTTGTAACCTCCATTTTGTGCCTCTGCCTACTCTCATTAAGTTTGCAAGGTGAAGCTCTCCGCCAAGTCTGTCAGTCTTGTTATTTGACATCACCGAACATAATTAGACCCTCCTGCAACTTCCTGAAATGACGGTGACATGACAGAAAGGAGATGGAACCAATATGTCCAGAGCTAAAGCGGGAAAAGCTTGAGTGAAGAGCAGAAGCTTGGCAGGGGTGGCGGAAGGCGTGGGATCCCAGCTTTCTCAAGAGCAACTGTTATGGCCTGGCAAGAACGTGCATCACTCCACACCCACGGTGCTTAGCAACAGCAGCTACTGCAATAATTACTTCTTGGCAGCCACCCTAACCTAATTAAGCATCTGTTTCGCCAAGAGGATGAACTTTTCTCTTGTGAAGAGGAGAGCTCAACAACAGGAAAGCGGTGCCAGGGAGGGAAAAAAAGCAAGTCTGAGAACGGAAAGCTGCGGAGGACTGTGACTATGTGCAGGGGATGCTTAAAGGCCAATTACTAGATACATTAGACATAAATGAAATCTCAAATATGGCAAGGCAGTACCGGAAGCAGCAAGCTGACATATGGTGACTAGACTCTCAGTTTGGTCAGAGGTGGACAGGTGTCACAAGGATACTGGGAAAAAGCAGGCCGGGCAGCCCCTTTGGAAGGCCTGTACGCCATGGGACAGAAGGAGTAATATGTCGGATATGTTTCCTGCACGAGAGACGTTTGCACTGCTGCTGCCTGTTCTCAAACCCATGTTGTGGGTATGACTTAGTGGCAGGCGTGCACTGTTGTTGCTGCCTGTGTCTGACCCACTCAATATGAGTGGAAGATTACACTGCTACTGCCTGTGTTGTAGAAATACAGTTTCCGAAGGTAGGTGCATTGCTGCTGCCTTTAATGTACCAATTTGGCACCTGAGGGGCAATTGCACTGCTGTTGTTGCTGTATTCGTTCTATGTGTGAGGGAAGCTTGCACTGCTGCCGACCGTGCTTTTACTCATTTGTGGATGTTAGTCCATCTGGTAGAGACATTTTGACACCATCAAAGTAGAAGGAGTGAAGCTTTACACTATTAATGCATAGTCAGGAACAAGTAGTGGAACATTGTCTTTCGCGGACGTGGTCTAAGTTCCACAACTTTACCTGATGTACTGATGCAAAGAGGAATACAGGAAGTAACTTGACATTCGGAGGGCATCTGTGGCAAAATGCTGGTGCTGAGGGTAATACTCGGCAGCCAGGGCACATTGGAGGTGTGAGTGCTGGCTGGAGGAAGGAAGGAAACTATGCGAAAATGCAGGCTCTGCAATACTGAAGATAATGTTTGACATATGGTTCGCCCACTGTATATTAGCAGCATGTACAGCCAGCTTCTATTACTGACATATTGTATGTTATTCTTAATTTAAAGGGATAACCATGACAACATGCTGTAAAAAAAGGGGTGGTGATGGACGGAGCATCTGAACCAAACACTCACACCCAGTCAACAGATCTGGGTTTAATCCATCACCATTCTTTAGCCCACTCTGCCACCACAGTTCAGACATGGCCATATGCAAATCAGCCTGACCCTGTGCCTCATGGTAACAGTCCAGCCCGAACTGCCAAGCCATGCCTTCCCTGGACTGGAAACAAGCTTCCTAGGACCGGTTTCTGGCATTACAGCCGTCTTCGGCCAGGCTTGCTTGAATCCAGTGGCAAAGTGAGGAAGGGGCTCATGTCTGAGCATACCCTGCCAACTTATGGCGAACAAAGCGGTACAAAAGGGGGTGGTGATGGACGGAGCATCTGAACCAATCAAAAAACACTCACACCCAGTCAAAGGATCTGGGTTTAATCCATCACCGTTCTTTAGCCCACTCTGCCACCCCAGTTCAGACATGGCCATATGCAAATCAGTCTGACCCTGTGCCTCATGGGAACAGTCCAGCCCGAACTGCCAAGCCATGCCTTCCCTGGACCGGAAACAAGCTTCCTAGGACCGGTTTCTGGCATTACAGCCGTCTTCAGCCAGGCTTGCTTGAATCCAGTGGCAAAGTGAGGAAGGGGCTCATGTCTGAGCATACCCTGCCAACTTATGGCGAACAAAGCGGTACAAAAGGGGGTGGTGATGGACGGAGCATCTGAACCAATCAAAAAACACTCACACCCAGTCAACAGATCTGGGTTTAATCCATCACCGTTCTTTAGCCCACTCTGCCACCCCAGTTCAGATATGGCCATATGCAAATCAGTCTGACCCTGTGCCTCATGGGAACAGTCCAGCCCGAACTGCCAAGCCATGCCTTTCCTGGACCGGGAACAAGCTTCCTAGGAACGGTTTCTGGCATTACAGCTGTCTTTAGCCAGGCTTGCTTGAATCCAGTGGCAAAGTGAGCAAGGGTCTCACGTCTGAGCATACCCTGCCAACTTATGGCGAACAAAGCTGTACAAAATGGAGTGGTGATGGACGGAGCATTTGAACGAATCAAACACTCACACCCAGTCAACAGATCGGGGTTTAATCCATCACCGTTCTTTAGCCCACTCTGCCACCCCAGTTCAGACATGGCCATATGCAAATCAGTCTGACCCTGTGCCTCATGGGAACAGTCTAGCCCGAACTGCCAAGCCATGCCTTCCCTGGACCGGAAACAAGCTTCCTAGGACAGGTTTCTGGCATTACAGCCATCTTCAGCCAGGCTTGCTTGAATCCAGTGGCAAAGTGAGCAAGGGACTCATGTCTGAGCAAACCCTGCCAACTTATGGCGAACAAAGCGGTACAAAAGGGGGTGGTGATGGACGAAGCATCTGAACCAATCAAAAAACACTCACACCCAGTCAACAGATCTGTGTTTAATCCATCACCGTTCTTTAGCCCACTCTGCCACCCCAGTTCAGACATGGCCATATGCAAATCAGTCTGACCCTGTGCCTCATGGGAACAGTCCAGCACGAACTGCCAAGCCATGCCTTCCCTGGACCGGAAACAAGCTTCCTAGGACCGGTTTCTGGCATTACAGCCGTCTTCAGCCAGGCTTGCTTGAATCCAGTGGCACAGTGAGCAAGGGACTCACGTCTAAGCTTACCCTGACAATTTATGGCGAACAAAGCGGTACAAAAGGGGGTGGTGATGGACGTAGCATTTGAACCAATCAAACACTCACACCCAGTCAACAGATCTGGGTTTATTCCATCACCATTCTTTAGCCCACTCGGCCACCCCCAGACATGGCCATATGCAAATCAGTCTGACCCTGTGCCTCATGGGAACAGTCCAGCTGGAACTGCCAAGCCATGCCTTCCCTGGACCGGAAACTAGCTTCCTGGGACCAGTTTCTGGCATTACAGCCGTCTTCAGCCAGGCTTGCTTGAATCCAGTGGCAAAGTGAGCAAAGGACTCACGTGTGAGCATACCCTGCCAACTTATGGCGAACAAAGCGGTACAAAAGGGGGTGGTGATGGACGGAGCATCTGAACCAACCAAACACTCACACCCAGTCAACAGATCTGGGTTTAATCCATCACCGTTCTGTAATTGGCACACTGGAGGCAATTCTCAATATATAGTGGGCACCAAAGCAAATTTTGAAAGCAACGAGGTGAACACGTGTCAAGTAATACGCCCCACCACTTCCAGAAATCACCAGTACCCAATGTTATGACCATTTTCTGCTCCAGGAGGTCCAATGGGTGAGGCACAAATTTCAAACAAAATTGTGGAAACGAGGCTGCACTCCTGCAATCACCAGTATAAGATGCTGGGGAGGGTAGCAATAAAGAGTGGTGCAAGGTACAGGAACAGGGGCATGGGGGTGCAGGTGCGTAGCCAGGTTGGAAAGTGGTGGGTACATGCATATGGCTGGCCAGGCAGGAAACTTTTGGGCCCAGGGCTTTAAGTGGGCTGGGTCTCACCGGTGCTGAGCACCGGCAGTTTTTTAAAGGAGGCCTCAAAACAGGTCTCTATCGGGCTGTGTTATGTGCCCTGGCACAGGCGTTCCGTTTTTTTCTGGACTGAAGTGACAGCAGGCACATCGATGTGCAAGTGCTCATACTGCTCACTTTTCATTAGTGGAGAAGTTACGTGAGGACATCATGCCATGTGAGCGTTGTAGGGGATGGGAAATCCTTTAAAGAGAGTCTTTTCTCTCTGGAGTCCCCTTCTCTTATTGAAGCACAGGAGCAGCAACATCGTGCGGTGTCACCAGGGCTGTAAGTGGAAGCTTTTTCAATATTATATACAAGCCATAGTTGCTGCTTATTTATCCTATGCAACTAACAGCCATTGCCAAAGCCGATAGTTGTGACTTGGTGTAGGTATGATATTACTTGTTGTATCACATATATGGATGCAATGACAGAAACAGCAAAATACAAGTCGGGCAGCACACTATGCTAAGCACAGATTTTTAGCTTACATGTTTTTGAGCCACCCCCTTTGAGAGACCCCACAGTTTTTTCATCCCACTTAAAGCCCTTTGCGGGGATCACAGCTGAGGAGGGAGCGTGCAGCCAGCTGGCACATATCTTTGCTCTAAGCAACTGCATAGGTGGTTTCCCAGTGTTGCAAGGGGCAACTGAAGCGGCCACTCTCTTTTTTTTAAACTCCAAGAGCTCAACTCTTTGTGAAGCTCCCGTATTTTTAAAATCAACCGAATGTGCGAAGTTGTAAACACTCTAACTTCGTAATACTGCAACCATAAAAAAAATCATAAAAGCTAGTTAAGTAGAAGGCTGTAGGTCACTTTAAAAGCTGTTCAAACATAAATAATTTAAGGACCATTAAATGCAATATCAATATAATTAATGGGTCGTTTTCTATTGTGTTGGGGCAAAATACCAGACATTTCATTTGGACCTAGAGAGCAACAACCATAACAGGGCTGAAAGGTTCTGAGGCATAATGATATGATTAAATAAAGGTTACGGTTGGGGTGTTATGTTTGATGACTAATTAATGAAAAGTCAATTTTCGAGAGGATGCCGAGAGTATGTTTACAAATGTTAAAATGCGATGTTAGGACTGGGAATGTCTAAGGTGTATTGAATCATTTGATTAAAATGATGCTAAGGGCTTGTAGAAATTAATTCTGACCTTGGTTGGAAGCCTGTAAAACATTAATAGTGTTGTGGAAGGTTTTCAAAAGTGAAACAATTTTCTTGTTCACACAGTAGCAAAGGTACTCACGTTTCCTACATTTCTACCGAGGACGGCAATTCACACAAATAATTATTGTTTCAACCAAAACGTTTGTTGCTATTTTTAGTCTCCTTCAAACCGACTTTTTTCACCCACTATTTTCCAAACTTCTAACTTTGCACATACCTAAGTGCAATCTGATCAATGTTATTTTTTATTTATTTTATATATTTGATGAGCATCAACCTGGCTTCATTCAGGGAGCCAGAGAGCACATTGATCAAACCATTTTATTGCCGGTGGAGCAATGAATCAAGATCATCTGGACCACTTACATGAGACCAGGTCACAGAAACTAGGATGTGATGAAGGGGACATTGTAAAAGTACTAAGCAGGACATCAAGCAGCTCATTTATTACATTGCCCTTTTTTACACTTGTGAAGCATACAATTTTACAGCACCATACCTTATTGCAATGGAGGGCCGCAAATTTCAGTTTCCCAATTGTAAATAAAAATATTCCTATAAACCACTTTACTGGTACACAATTGTACAACCTTGGAAGCGTGGGTCTTTCCAGGATTGAAACCCATGACCTGCAGATGCCAGCAGGGTGTTAATACCACTGTCCATCCGGCCAACTATTTAAGCATCACTGTCTGCACCTGTAGGCAATAATGGGTCTTAATTTCCCACCCTGTCAAACACATGCAAAAGATGGTTTGTAGATGTTATTGACATGAGGGAACGGCAGTAAGACTACGAGCACCCCACTGGAAAGAAGGGAGCATAAAAAAACAAGCATTTGCAATGCAATGGGTCTCGCATTTTTCGGGAGTTTGAGCTATTGACATTGCAAATAACAATGCCTTTTATTTTTGCTTTTGTTTTAAAAACATAAATAAAGGCATTGCCATTTACAATGCCAGTAGCTTGAACTCGTGTTACTGCGAGACCTATTGCATTGCAAATGCTTGTTTATTTTTGCTGACGCAGAACAATATCGCCAAAAAGCAGTGGCAAGACCAAATGTTCAGGTGATGCCATTAAAAAGCGAGATCTATTGGCTTTGCCACTCGTGGTTTCATGCAGTGTCGCGGCAACAGAGTGCTTCAAAAGGGGAAATTGTCCTATATAAAGGAAATAAATAAGACAAATATGCAAATTTACAGTACCCCTCCCTACCCGTGCAATGGTAATTTATTCTCTCCATACACAGTGCTTATTTGTAAAAGTAGGTATCAGAAAAAGTGGTAGATGTCCATGACGTTGTGGAAAAATTTGTGCAAGAATCAGAAGTAAACAGTACGTGGATCTGCTTTGGAAGTGGTGACGTCACACCTGAAGTGTGATTGGCAGCGCAGGGTCTGGTTTGTGGTTCAGTAGAGCTTTTCATTAGATTTGTAAAACGTCATGTAATATTTGTTAGTGTATTTCACATGTTTTGTGTAGTGCTTCAATGTCGCCTTTGAGGACACTTCTCAGTGCTAGCCCAGTAGGCGGAGTAAGCAGTTAGGAGCTTTAGTCTTACTTCCATTTTGTTTGCAATATATTTAAAGCACATCGTATTTTGTTTTCAATTTAACAACCTAGCGCCGCTCAAACTCGCAATATCTGAGCATTTAACATCTCTTTGTAACCAGCATTCAGGGCTCAAAAGGTCAGGGAAGTTCTACAAAGCGGCTGGATGTATCTAATATTCAATGTGCGAGTAACCGTGATCCGTTTAAACCAGTAACAGGTGTGCTTCATTGCAATCTACAGTGTGTCTCAGATGGTGGATTACCTGGACACTGATCTAACTACAGTTTTAGTTATTAAACCAGCCGACCCGACAGTGCCTTGTGGCCTGAAGGTCAGAGGTCAGAATTCCAAGAGGGTTCAGATGAGAGCTGGACAGAACGGGCTCCTGGGTTTGGGCCTCGTGTGCGCAGGCACCATCTGAGGTCTGAAGAGCAGGGGCATAGGAGTCTGGGGGTGCTGGAGTGGTGCACTCTGCACAAGTGGCAGGCCAGGTCTGGAGAGAAAGGGCCAATGGCCCTGGTTCAAACTACACTCACAGCTGGGGCAGTCAAGTACAGCAATCACTGTGGTTCAGAGGCCCCTTGAGCCTTTGGTGTTCGGTGCCACTGCGCCTGCTGCACCACTGATAGCCACGCCCCTGCTGAGAGGGTGAATGTAGGTCCTGGAGAGGCGGGGCATGGTTCCCTGGGTGGCTGCAGGTGTGCCATCACTCAGCAGGGGTGGTTTTAGTGCCAGTGTGAAGTTTCAAGTAGAATAGTGACACTTTAGTCCTGGTGATCGGGCCAGGTTGTCGTCTATTGTTTTTGTTTGTGACATATTTCTAATAAAGGTCTCTTTTCTTCCCACCTTAGGTACGATCCTGTCAGTGTCAGCCAGTGAGGCCCTTTTTTCCTGGGATCTTGCATGTTTACCAGCAGCTTCTCTGAAGCCGCAGCAAGTCTATTTACTCCCAGGATCACCTGGTAGCCTCGGGGTCAGGGCGGGACAGCCGCAGCCTCACTCAGGCATGACGGCACGCCGAGTGCCAAGACTCTGGTGAGGAAGCACTGAACTCAGGCAAGTGCCAAGACTCTGGCCAGGAAGCGCAGAACTGGGGCAAGTGCCAAGACTCGTGCCAGGTAACGCAGAGCAGGAGCTAGTGCCAAGACTCAGACCAAAAAGCGTGGGCGCTGAGGCCCATGGTCCCGCAGCCCCCTGGCAGAGGCTGTCCCATCTGAGAACCAAGGCTTTTTCCTGCAGGCGATGGGCAAGTAACTGACATGTTTTTCATCTAGCGCTTTCACCAGCAGCTTTGTGTGGCTGTAAGCAACCACTGTTAAAGTCAGCATGCCCGGATTCTTGTTCGGGGAAGTGCTTTGTAATATGTGCCCGCATTTATTTGCGTTGCCCCCCAGCAGTCCTAAAACAAATTCCATTATTGGCAACACAATTATGGAAGCTGGAAGAGGACAACCGTATTGGCCGTTCTGCATCGGTGTGTTAAGGGTTACCCTCCCCAAAAGGCCTTTAAGCAGCAGGAAAAGTCTGTTGACTCTATGAGGGTGAAATTACCAACAGATGAACCCATGACTAGGCGAGAATGGGAAAGGCGCCGGGGAGGGTGTGGAAAAAACAAAGGGAGGCTCGCAGCTCAGTTCTGCGCAGAGTACATAGTGAATAACTTCTCTCTGCGAATTATGGTTTTGGTCTCATGTGCCTCACAAGGAAGAGATGTGTTTGCTGAGAACTGTGTATCATTGTCGTCGCATTGTAGAATGAAGGGGTGCCGCAAATCACCACAGCCCATGAAGCAGGCGCCGTGGAGAAGTGTTGGTTAAAAAAAAAGCCCAAGTAGTCCCAAAAGGAAACTGAGAAAGCCCTACAGCGCAATAGAACTGCAGTTGGTCGGTGCTGCTTCCGATAAAAATGGAAGTGATGCTTCAGACCAGTTACCAATAGGGAAGCATTAAAATCACAGTAACGCTAAATAAGTCAATTGCAAGCAGGAGGCAAGCAGCAGGCGGGATTACCCTTGCTATATGGATTACTAGATGTCTCGGAGAGACAGCGCATGCGCGCTGCCTACGCGAGACCTAAAAAAGAGCTGAAGCTCACCAGGAGAAGGCAAACCATGGGCGCAAGGAAAAATGTCTCTGCCTCACTGTGTAAGTGTGTGACTCTCTCCAGAAGCTTGCGCAACAGAAACTATTTTGCCTGTATTTTGACTTCACCTCTTTTTTCACTGTGGGAAATTGCAAACTAAAACAACCAAAGAAAAATAATTTTAAAAAAGTAACAACTGATTTGTTAATTTATTTTTCCACACTTATTCAGGCATGCCTCTGACGAAGTATGGAGAGAATTCAGCACTAAGGGAGAATGGACTCTGTTACCTGCTCACCCAGAAAGTGAGAGAGAAAGAAAGAGGGGCAGAGCTGCACGGTGGCACAGAGAACCATTTCTTCCCAGTACCCACGATGGACTGCCTGCACCGGCTCTATTCGCCTTTGGGTGAAGGAGAAACTGAGATAAAGTGGGCAGGGGGATGGTGGTGTACCTGAGGACAGAACAGGACAATGCACACTAGAGGGGCATGAGCTAGCAACCATAGAATGCTTTCTGTATGGGCCTATATCATTGATACTTGCATGAAAGGAAGACTGATTGGCTGTCCAGCTCCCAATGTTCAATTCTCAGTGCTAAATTAAATTTCAGGTTCAAAAAGATGAAGCACCTTACCCAGAATCGCTCAAAGAAGGAATTCAAAAATAATTTTTGGGGTAACAGAATCACTTTATTTTTTATCAAATGCCACCAAAAGGATTAGAAGCCAGTTCTCTGAGTTCACACAACTCATGTGGTTTTTGGTTAAGTGTCAAAAATGAGATTAGAACCAGAAGCCTGACCACTCAGGGGTGTGCATGTTTTCTGGCTTCAAATGTTGGAGTCACAGTTTTTTTAATTACATTTCATCATGCACAAATTTATCATAGTGTGCATTTCAAGGTGTCGGTGATAGGGTTAGTGTTCTGCAGCAGACACACTGAAATACTCAGAACACATTTTCAGGGAGTTTTCCTATTTGGTGCACTGATGTTCTCGTTGTGAGTTGAAAACTAGAGGCATAAAAAATAACTTTTATCATGGCATTGAGATGAACACCCAATGCCCTTAGGGGGCCTTTTTGTAGCTGCCAAGTTGTTAAGTGGTCAGGTTGGTGAGTTTCTGCCAGGCCTGGTTTCCCTGTCAGCAGCCCTATCCATGGTAGGAATGAAGACCTGTACTCCTAATTAAAAATTGAAGCTACAGGATCCAACAGTTGGCTGTTTGGTAGAAAGCCATAACTAGCCAAAAGTCACTCACTTCAATGGACAAGTGGACAGCCAAGATTGTGTAAGCATGACAACCAAGATCACTTTTTCGTCCCCCTCTCTTGGCTTGCATATACTTATTCAGTTTGCCTACTGGACTTTTCAGTGATCTCTCACCTGCTTCCTCGGCCCAGATTCTAAATATCACTTACCTTGCATTGTACAGACAGGTTGATGGAAGTGAGAGACCAACGTTTGAGGCTAACTTCCCTGCAGAAGGTGGTAACATTGGGGGCCCCAGGTTTGCTGCTGCTGTTCCCAGGTTTCTGGCCTCAATTTGTAACCAGAAAAAGGACCCTTATAAATGTCCATTGCAGACCAATAAATAGAGGGCTTTCTGTGATAGTGGACTGCTAGATTAAGATGAGCCTCAAGTGGCAGAGTAAGAAATAGGTATTCTCCCAGGTGGAGTCTGCAAAGGCTTTTCTTAACAGCTTGGACTTTCCGGTTCCTGCAGTGTTTGTACATGGAGGTTGGGAAGGTTTGATAGCTTTAATTGGATGAGATTTGGGTTTTGGAGTTCTTCACCATCTGGATAGATTGATGTTTTGGATTTAGAATGTGTTGGCTTTTTTGAGTCTCTGCTCTTCTTTTCCCTATGATCTCCAAAGGCAGAGTTGAAACACTGAAGTAAAACATTTTGTTTGTATGCATGTCTGATCTCTAAAACTGTGATCACTCAGGAGACCTCTCCTATTCTATCTGAGATTGTTTTGCAGGAGCTGTGGGAATTACTTTCTGAATGTTACAATGTCTTGTGTTCCTTTTGAACCACTTGGATTTTATAAAATAGATTTGAATCTAAATAGATGAGACTTCATCAGCCTTGTCCTCAAGGCCCAAAACAGGTTACCAGTTGCCAGGAGATTATACTTTAAAGTAGGGATGTGCAAAATTTGCCTAAGTTGCTTTTGAGTAATTATGCAAAATGTAGGGAGAATTAAATGAAATAATTTGTAATTACATTTACTGGTATATTTTAGAGTGAATTGCGTCCTTGTGTAAACTTGTGATGCTAGGATGCGTTTTGTGCTGAAGAATAGCACAAAAACAACAATTCCAACAAAGAACATCCACTTGTGTCCTGGTTGTTGATGTTGTTCCTGCATTCACTCACTATGATTTGGCCGTGAACAATGGCGTAATAGAACAGCATGGCAGAGTGTGTAATTTTGGGCACTTTGTGTAGCAAGTGAAATACAAAATTGCTAACATTATGCAAATTACACTAGCTTCATGAAATTATTTTCCAGCCTTGCTTGAAAACTTTTAAGGCACTTCACAGCACTAGTTCAATCTTTCACCGAACATAGGGGTCGATTATGTTGGCGGTGAATCCGCATCCTCAGGGCAGGTGGAAACCACCGCCTGCCCGGAGGATGCGGATTCCCAGCCGCGGACATCGCAAACACCCACCGAGACATTAGGATGCCGGTGTGATCAGCGGCGGATGGCAAGTCCATCCGCCGCTGATCCGCGGTGAATGCACACAAATATGGTGGCGGTGTCTGCAAGACACCGCCAGCAATATTAGGTTGCAGGCGGAAACATGCTTTTCCACGGCGGCTTTACCGCCGTGGAAAAGCATGTGGTCTTTTGTGTTTGGGGCCCCTGGCGGGCCCCCAGGGCGTCAGGGGGTGGGGGGTGCACATGGGGGGTACCTATGGGACCCCCCTGCATTTACATGCACAAAGCGGCAGGCACCATGCATTTTTAACTTTGCGGCGGGTGCTGCATCAAGCAGCACCCGCTGCAAAGTTAAAGATACGGGATGTGACCGCCAGGGTGGGGGTCACATCCTAATTGGTATGGAGGGACCGCCGCTGGCCCTGCGGACGGTCCCTCCACCTCGGGGGTGGCGGACAGATGCAGGTCCGTCTGCCATCCTAATAGGCCTCTAAATTCCTACTCTTCTCTCAAAATAGAAACCACCGATCAACAACATCTCTATTAATGATTCATCCTTTCAGAAGAAGCAGTATAGAAAGAAGCTCCTTCAAACAAGCAAACACCCTGACAAAGAAAATAAAGATGAGCAGCAACCACCTAGAATTCAGAAAATAAATATGTCCTTCCCCACAAACATGACTCAAGTACTAGAAAAACATATGGGAGTCAATAGACAAAAAAAGAGGTGTGTAATGGTTTATCGACTGTACTAGGCCCTGATTCTCAGTCGGAGGGTATTGGTAGGGTGGTACATTTTAATGCAAATTTACATTTACTGTATGGTAAATCCAAGCCAGTATGCTACAGTTTCAAGTTAATCCCCGTGGAATAGAGAATTAAGAGCGTGGGACCAGATTTACAGGTCGTAAAAACACAGGGAATTCCCAGTTTTCGTGGATTTTAATTCATACCTTTAGCACATGCAGCTGGTAAACGTATGTTTTAGCCTTAGTCTGGGGTGGGCCAGGGGGTTGGATGAAGAATAGGAGGAAAGGAAAATATAAGTTCTGGTGCTGAAGCATTGTATGCTGCCCCTGTCAGAAAACAATCAGGAGGAGGCTTGGCTGCTGCTGCAGCCAACACCTCATGTTCTTTTACCGGTGTAAGGGCATGAACACTGGTCCACTATGAATCAGGTAAAGCAGGATACATTATGGTGATTTCACTCTTCCCTGAATCATGATCAGAGCCTTAGTGGGTTAAGTCCAGAATGCCACTGGATAGATCAGAAAACTATTGCAGAAACTGAGGTTCAGAGGTAGTAATGTTCCGGTTGTAAAAAGCAGTTGCAATTTTTCGACTCTTCTTTTTTTCTGCAACCAGAAACCTATTGTGTGAACCTACCTATGTAGTTAGAGGTCGGTTTGCAAAATAAGGAGTCGTAGCAGTCTGACCCACCTAATTCATATTTATGAGGTTGGTCGCAAATTACAACTCAATCCAAGTGGTGACAATCACAGCAAGTTGCCTGCTGGGGTCAGCAGACAACCATGCTTATGATTGCTTTTAAATAATGATTGTTTTTGAAACAGCCCAATTAAAAAAATACTTAAAAAAACCTTTGAAACTTTAAAAAAGTCATAGGGGTGTATAGGGGACCCTATCCCTTATGCGAATGTTACCACCCCAACTTGGGAGTCAGTAACTTTTCAATGGATTGCTACCAGAAATGTCTGCAAACCATTGCCACATATGGTACTGATTCAGTATTTGGAAGCGAAACCCAAAACACACCACTTCCAGATACCAAATTGGTATCCATTTCCAACCCCTTTTAGGAGCTATACAACCTTACTGGCTCCTAAAATGGGTTTAGTAAATTAGAAATAACTTTTCTTACAGTCCGAAACTCCAAATTGGATTGTTTTGAATCCTAAACCTATCTGTACATCTGGCCCCTGATTCTGTTGCACAACTGTAAGCGGATCCATAACATGTTTTAGCGACAGTGTACAAAACACCATAAATAGCAAACCCATACACAACAATAAGAACATAATTTCATTTATGTCCAAATATGTCTATTCCTCACCCTCTCCACAACACATGCGCTTATGTGACTGAAGTTCAAAGGAATGTACCTCTCCTTCTTCACAACCTGATATACACAGCACCAATTCATCTTCTTCCACATGAGAGATCCAATAACCAACATCTTTCAATCACACTCAGGAGCTACTTACTCAATAAGTACTTTAGAGCTTGCAAGAGGTATGAGGAAAGCTATGGAATTACAAATAAAATACAATTTAGTATGAATACCCAGTTACAACATTAATGACCTGATTACAAGTTTAGCGGGTGCAGCGCCGGGTCTGCTCAGCCGCCTCCTCACCAAACTGGTGGTGATGCCAGCCACTTGATTAGGATCATCCTCCTCCCTGGTCAGCTTTTGTTTTAGCTGTCCAACAGCTGTGCCTTCGAAAAGGACATCGCAATGGGAACGCCAAAAGCAGTTCCTGCAAGGCATGGACTGGAAAGTCCATGCTGTGCAGGAACGGATATGCTTGCATGTGCACCCTTGTGTGCATTTACTGGGTGCAGGGGTACAGGAGGCCCTGTAGGGCCCCTTTTATTTCCACTTTGCTAGGAATTTCATGGAGGAGGAACCGCCATGAAAAGCCTAGCAGAGAGTAAACTCCTAATATCCTCGGTGGGACTGTGGTGGTCCTGCCAAACAAATAGATACCCTTCACTGCCACAACAGCGCTAGGGAACTTCGGGTCCCTGGCAGCTGTGGCGGACTGTACCACCGCCCAACTCATAATAGGATGGTGGGGAGTCCGCCACTGCCACACAAGTCCCTAGTTGATTATGTATGCATATTTCCTTGTGAAGTGACAGGAAACCTTACATATCAAATAACCTACAAATGAGCCCAAAATGGTTCACCCACTGAGTGCAACTAAGTACTCTTTTTGATCGCCATCAGACCACCATAGTCACAACCTGTTTGACTTATATCGAACTCCTGCATCTGAAGACCAAAGTTTTGACTTTTAGTTTAATCATTCAAGGAGGCATACTCTGAAACAGTGCATTTCCCACAAGTGAATTGGTCCTCATTGATTTCCTCTGAAAGTCCACTAAAAAGTCTTTCCCTATTACTCCACAGAGAAGTAACTTCTCTATAAACACTTTCTCATCGCAAAACCAGAAGGCCCGAGGCATAGCCCAATCTATATCAATTTGCTCCAGAATTTATAACGTTTAACTACTTCATTGTAACGACTGCAAGGCCACTGGCTACCCCAAATCTTTAATAGGTGCATAACAATGCTGAGAACAACACTGATCTTGAGCACATGCAAACAACCACATGTTGCTCTGGATTTCAAACCCATTCACTTCCTTTTCCAAAAAACTCTAATCTAGCAGTCCCAGACATGCACGTCTTGGCTGAAAGGCACTGTCAACCCCTCCCTGTGGCCTAAACATTTGACCCAGGAGTCTCATACCCTTAGTCAGTCAAAGCAACAAAAGCATTCTTCCTTTAACTACAGAAGTGATGTGGGCAAAGGAACCCTCAGGGGAGTAAGGGAGTACATTAGCAGCATTAATGGTGCATGCTCTGAGCATGAATATAAAGCTTATATGGCTTCAAAGCTCGTACTTAACAGACAAGAGGTCCATCTGTGAATAATTTTACATAATTCACAGTGCTGAATTAATTTGCAGGATATTTATCTTTACTAAATAAATAAAAACGTTAAATTCAGCATTTCATCTTTATTTCTATGATGGTTAAAAAAATGTTTTTACAATGGCAGTGTTGTTCTTAGAACATTTATAATCACAGCTGACAAGCTCACCCTTGCAAGCCCAGCCTTGATGCAAACATCTATCAATGAATCCTGCCCAGTGTATGGAAAGAAACATTAAACGCCCAGAACACACTGCACTTTATTTTCTATCCATACGTATATGTCTAGTTACATCTACTCTATAGTGTCTACATAGTACTACAAAAGAAAAGCACATTTAGAATGGATCTTTTTAATTTCCTTACGTTTCTCTGTGATTTGAAATGTATTTTATAATACACATTGTTGAGTTAAAACACATTTTAAATACTAGCACATGATCGCCAGCAAAAACAGAAGATTAACAGGCATAACTGCAGTTTCAGGCAAATAATGAATAGTAAATAGAGGACGTTCAAATCCGCCAAATCTTTCTAAAGAGCACTCAAATCAATTATTATATCATGTAATATAAAAACACATATAAAGTAACGTGTAATATTATCCCATATTGCCATATCAGAATTCAGATGACATTTATAAACCTCTCAAAATATGGCCTTTTTTACTTACAATTTTTTATTTATTTATTTTTATGGTTTCCCACAGGTACTCAATAAGTTCAAGGAATATGGCATCTGTAAATGTCACCAAAACCCCTCAATGGCAAATTAGACCCTTATTACAAAGTTACGTTATGCATTCTCTCTATATATATGAACACCAACAAACAGACTTGGTTTCATTTAATAAGTCCTTTTCAAAGGTAGGTGCAGCGTGACAGGTACAAGGACCCATAACTTTGAATCCCTTTAGACAGACCAACAAACGCACACTCAGATGCCATAAAGTGCTTTTATTATACAAGGGGGCTATCTACATCCCTGCACAATAAAGGTATTTATCAGCTCTGACTGCAAGTTTGATGCTGATCCCTCAAGAGGGAAGGAAGGAAGGATAGATAGATTGATAGATGGTAACATAGATAGATAGATAGATAGATAGATAGATAGATAGATAGATAGATAGATAGATAGATAGATAGATAGATAGATAGATAGATAGATAGATAGATAGATAGATAGATAGATAGAGTGGTGGTAACCATTCTGTACTCATGGTTAGGATTCCCAGGTATAGGAATCCCTAGTAAATTTGTTTGCTAATTACTTTGCCTCCATTTGATGAATCGCGACAAAACTTTCCAGACCTATAACTTTTCTACATTGGCAGAAAATGGAAACATTTGCAGTGATGGGCCAAGGAAATACAACAATGAAATGGGGATCTCAAAATGCGTTTTTTCCACCAATGCATTTTGATAGACTCTTTGTATCTCACGTAGCGCAAAAATGGGTGAACGGATTTACATGGATCACACACTATGGCGTCCAAATGATCCTTTCGGGTTTTACAGGTAAGTAGGGTTAGCATTTTTTCAGTTATAGGGGCCTTATTATGACTTTTGCGGTCTCAGAATGGGGCCGCCACATTGCCACCCCGCTTCAATACCACCAAAGCCTTAAAGACAGCCCGCCAGAGTATGACTTATTTTTACTCTGGCAGACAGTTCTCTGGCGGTCCCACAGCCGTGTTTGAAAAAGGAACCGCAATGGGAGAATCAAGGCAGTTTCTGCAGGCGTGGACTGTCAAGTGCATGCCCTGCAGTTACTCGGGGAGCATGCACACAGGAGGCCACAAAGCGTGCCCCCCTGCATGCACCCTATGGCGCAGAAGAGACCGGGGACCCTGTAGGGCCCCCTTTGTTTCCTCACTGCCACACTTTTCATAGCGGCAACACCGCCATGAAAAATGTGGTGGTTAGGAAACTCCTCATATATGCTTTCACAGTGCCGCAGAGGCACTTCCAGTATATTTGGAGACTCAGACCTCTGGGCCATCAGCAGGGATTGTGGATTCCTGGTGGAAACAGTAGTCCTGTGGCGGTCCAACCGCCACAGTCCTAATGCAGTGGGCAGATCGCCAGTCCGGCGGTCCATGGACTGCCACCATGGGTTTGGTGGTCCATTGGACTGCCAAACTCCTAATTAGGGCCTAAGGCACGTAAACTTAGTGATATTTGTTGCTGCTGTATTCTCACAATATTTTGTGGTATTTTGCAGAAGAACCGCACTACATAGGGATGACAAGGCTTTATGTGAATGGCTAATGACTGCGTTTATAAAAGTTTGAAACAAACATGTTGTTTTACGGTACACTCTGGCTGTGTTATGCGTTTCACCCTTAGATGTAAGTATTAGGATTGATATGTTTCCCTTAACTATTATCACTTTAATAAAGTGGTAATAGGTAGGGAAATATTTATAAGTTTTAATATATTTTTTAGAAAGTTTATGGAGCACCATGGTACTGCCTTACGAGTACCTAGATAACTAAAATAATTGTAAAAATCATAAGAATGCAAAAAAATGATTAATACACTGTACTACTTCATATTCTAAAAATATAGTGCACTACAGCGTATTTTCTATTTTTACCATATTTAAATCTTCACAAAAATGTCTACAGAGTATGACTGTAATAACTACAAATGACCGTGATACCTATTTTTTTTTAAAAAAGAGTAGTTCTCCCTAACGTACTGTAAACGTATCTAAGAAATTATCAATATATTTCTTTACCTATTAACACTTTAATATAGTGGTAATTGTTAGGGAACCACAATAAATCCTACTTACTTACCTATATCTAAGACCCTAACCCACAATGCAGTGAAAAACAGAGAGCAGCCGAACTGTGCTGACAACGACATGGCTGCGTTTTACATTTGCCAAACATAGCCATTAGCCACTCACATATTGATTTATCATGCTCAAGTACCCCAGGATGCTGTGAATTTACCCGATATCTAACTAAGTATTTTATAAACCTATAACTTTAAAACTACTTACATGATTCACACATACTACCAAAAATTGCCATTTTCAACTAATAATACATTTTCCTTACACACTACATCTACATCCGTAAACGCACTTTCACGTAACTTCTATTGCAATTACCACACTTCACTCAATGCCACTCCACTGTACACCACTCTACTATACACTATTACAATCTACTATACGCCACTCCACTCAACGGTAATTCACTGTACGCCACACCAGTCTACCCCTCTACACCAATACACTGTACGATACTACTCTCTACGCCACTCCATTCTATGACACTGCAGTCTACGCCACTTCACTGTTATGTCCCTTCATAGTATGCTACACCACTGTGCACAACTTTCCTCTATAACACTACTCTTGGCGCTATTTCACTGTATGGCACTTCAGTGTACACCACTGTACTGTACACTATTCCGCTGTATGCCTCTCCAATCGTCACTCTACCCATCTTCACTCTCTGCTATTCCACTCTACAACACTCCACTCTACGCCACTCTACTCTCCGCTATTCCACTATATGCCACTCCGCTCTATGTTACTACACTGTACAACAGTAACACTCAACGTTACTCCATTCTACACCATCACACTGTACGTTACTCAACTGCATACCACTAAACTCTACGCCACTCCGCTATATGCCACTCCACTGTACACCACTATACTCTACACTATTAGACTCCACCATACGCCACTCCACTCTACTGTAATCCACTATATTTATTCTGTATCTACAAACCACACTGAAATGTCACAAAAATGTAAATTTCTAAACGTATACATTACATTTTTAACTGTATTTTAGGTTTGGGTTGTTTAGAAAGAATAAAGTCTCTCTCTCTCTCTCTCTCTCTCTCTCTCTCTCTCTCTCTGGTTTACGGTAACTTAGAGTTTTGAGAAATTTAAATAAACGACACCACTGAAATGTACCACTTATAGTTATCTCACGTAACCTAAAGTAGCTATAACTCTCGCCCTGTCATGCACAATATTGTTATCAATGATGTCAGTGATGTTATCAATGTTGTCATGTCATAAGTTGTAAAATGTGAGATAATTATTTGTGCTTGCCACCCAGGGAAAGCACGGATTTCATTTTATTTGGGCACCCCAGGGAGACTCACCGCCCCGGTAGCCCTGCCATCTCTCTGCAAGGAGTCCTATTGCACGGGATCAGGCAGAATCTGGGGCCATAGAATGGCCCTGCGAGGTGAACTGTGCGCCCCTCTCTATAGCCATTCAAAGATGGTCCCAGGGGATGGGGCCCTGGGGCCTCGGACAGCCTCATGGAGGAGGGCCTGCAGGCCCCTTCCCTTTATTTTTCATAGGATGGTGT
This sequence comes from Lissotriton vulgaris, assembly GCF_964263255.1. Classification (NCBI taxonomy): domain Eukaryota; kingdom Metazoa; phylum Chordata; class Amphibia; order Caudata; family Salamandridae; genus Lissotriton; species Lissotriton vulgaris. The sequence goes on from NC_141687.1 coordinate 1,214,077,229, forward strand.
CCCTGGGGCCTCTTTCAGGATCTAGCAAAAAGATGCATGCCTTTTTCCTTTTTAAAGAAAGTATCGCTAACCAGGATGGGTTCTCCTAAACCTCAAGCAAGCTCAAGGACTGTGCCTCATGCCCCTCTCCCCTGGTGCCCCGGCCTTCCCCGGGGGTTATTTTTGATATTTTACCTCAAATTTGAAGATTCACCGTGAATTTGCTGTACAATTTAAAAACAAACATATGATTTTGACATGTGAGTCATATTTGGGTAGCAGGGTGTCCCAACCCAGCCCCCTTCTATCCTTTTTAATGCAGGCCAAGGGAATATGTCCCAAGTCCTAAGATGGCTTTCCATCATTGTTGATGTGCTGTCAGACAATCAGATCTTATCTTGAGATCTATCTGCTTTGTGACTCTTCCACTGCATGAACTATACAAAGGTTAAGAGTCTAAATGTCTTAGAAACTACGGAACGGATTTACACCAAATCACAAAAAAGCAAACTTTCTACCAAATGTGGTGTAATTCAATCAGCAGTTTTTAAAGTATCATTGTTCAATTTTGCACTGTCACCAACAGAAAGACTTGCTGCTTGTGCTGAGGGCCGTTTGTAGTTTAAAGCTGGGAGAACCACAAGACCCAGCACTCCCGGACATAGACTCCTCCCAGTACGTGCTACTAAGCGTGTTGCGTTCCTGTGGTCAAAGTAGCCGCCAACGAGCAGACTCACTGTTTGTGCTGGGGACCCTGTTTGTTGTTCACAGCTGGGAGGATTACAAGACCCAGGATTCCCGGACACAGACTAGTTCCCTATGCGTTCATCAGTCGCGGCTGCTGCAGGTAAGAGCGGGAGGGCCAGATGAGGGGGGATTTTGAGAGATGACCACGAGGGAGATTAATTATTTATTTAATTTTCCCTTGTGGTCGTGTCTCGAAATCTTCACTCACCTGGCCCCACCACCACACCGCTCTTACCTGCAGCGTCATTGTTGCTGGGGGCCCTGTTTATTGTTTGCAGCTGGGAGGACCACAAGAGAGAGCATTCCCGGCCACAGACTCCTCCCCCACCCTCTCATAAGCGCATTGCGGTCCCACGGCGTGGGACGCACCCGGGCAAAGCCTGGGCCAAAGGCGGGCCCACCTGGGAAGAAAGATCAAGCAAGATAACCCAGGTAGGGAGATTATCACGACCCTAAAATCATTTCTGGTAAGGGCAGAAAATATACTTCCTAAGGAGATAGCATTTAATAAGCGTAGATTGTCCTTAGGAGGGCCAAGAAGTGGGGAGGTTATTAATGTGAGCCCCCAGAGAAACTTAATGATTATTATACCGGAAGACTCTAATTTGATACCCCTGTTATTCAGCCTGGACATAACAACACTGCAGGTACTACTTCAGTGGAACCGCCTATTAAAAGGAAAAGAGGAGTAAACAGACAACAGCAGCCTCCAAAAGCCAGGAAACCAAAAAGGGTGGGGTAAAATGTAACTAATCAGTCACACATGAGACAGGGAAGCTAGACTGACAGAGTAACGGGTGCCGCTAGAGGTAATGCTGAATGTAATCGAGACGCCCTTCTTTGCAGTTACCGGGGGCACTTTGAGGACGGGGGCCAGGACTTCAAGCCCCAGCAGCACCGCGGCCGTCCTTTTCTGCTAACGTCTCGCCGACAGCAGTGGGAGCGCCAGGAGGCGCATTTAAAAACTCTTCAAGGCTCCCGCAGCACGGGACGCCCTTCTTTGCATTCACCGGGGGCACTTTGCGGACGGGGGCCAGGACTTCAAGCCCCAGCAGCACTGCGGTCGGCCTTTGCCGCCAACGTCACACCAACAGCAGTGCGCGCACCAAGAGGCACATTTAAAAACTCTTCAGGGCTCCCGCAGTGCTGGACGCCTTTCTTTGCAGTCAATGGGGGCACTTTGAAGACAGGGACCAGGACTTCAAACCCCAGGAGCACCGCAGCCGTCCTTTGCCACCAACTTCACGCCGACAGCAGTGCGAGCACCAGGAGGTGCATTTAAAAACCCTTCAGGGCTCCCGCAGCGCGGGACGTGTCCAGGCGTGCCAGGGCATAGCCCGGGCCAAGGACCAGCTGATCTGCGTCCGCCAGCGACTGGAGGAGGCGGGCTGGGCCAGACCCCTTGGCTGTTTTAGTTCGCAATTTGCAAAGCGGGCTTTGGAGTCTGAGACCCCCGGACGGATTTCAGCCAACACAGTAAGGTACCTTTTAATCACACTATCTAATCTGAACATTTAGGCACTCTATAACGACTTTAAACAGAGACAGGGGCTCTAGTGGTTTAACGTCCGAAATGGGCAAAAGGAAAACACCCGCTACACAGGTGGGTGCTCAGGGGGGGTGCATGGTGGGCAAATTTGATTAATTTCTCACCAAAGATGCCCACGTAATTACACAGAAGATAACCTAGACTGAGCGAAGGTTATCTTTAGAGGCTGAAAAATGTCTTCAGAGCCACACTACAGGGAGGAGGGAGAACAAGGGAATTCCGTGGCTAATAGGGACCCTCCAGAATGCCCAGCAGCTTCAATAATCTCTGCACCTCCAAGTCAAATACTTATTTCTGGCGAACCCAACATGTCTTCTAATATTTTAGCCGACAAAACACCAGAGGGAATTGGAGCAGCCCAAGAATTACCACCACCGAAGAGCAAATGGACTGCCTATAATAAGTCTATAAGGAAATCCCCATGGCTACAAATGCGGACACAGCCATCTTCACAACCTAATTTGAGCCAAGGACAGTTACTGGACTCTTTATTCACAAAGCTCGAATCAATGATAAAGATCCTCCTAACGCCAATAACACAAAAAGTAGAAAAAGTAGAGGAATTAGTCCACAACTTAATCACCAATTGTAATAAATGTTCTATGACCTTTGTGCAAAAACTAACAGGGGCAGGGTCGGAAATTCCACTGCAAAATAAGAATAAAACTCAACCTGACCCTCTTGAACGATGTTTAAATGTTTTAAATGTTTTAGGAACTAATGGTATACCTAGTGGATCAAGTCAGTCAAATACATCAAAGGTAACAGAACCTGCAGCCCAGAACCCCGAGGTAGCTCAGGTCAGAAGACCCCTGGATCCTTAGAGGGCATTTTTATCCACACGCAATCAGCCTAATCATGGCATACCCAACGTTGCGAACCAAAGTTCCCTCGATTTGCCCCCTGCATCTGCCCTGTTAGTAGCAGTCTTACTAGAGGTCCCTTCTCTCTCCCAAGAAACTAGGGAAACCGCCCAGGAACTAATACATAAAGTGACCCACTGGTGTGCTAAAAATGTAATAAATGACCAGTATATATCATGTGACATTATTATGGCCAGAAGAGTGGAATGGATAGGCCAACAAACAAAAAAGATTGGTGTAGGAGATTGCATAGGTGTTAATTTCAAGGACCCAGTGAAAGCCAAGATGTTAATAGGCTGTGCATACTAGAGCAATTCAAACTCCCAAATAAGAGTAGTCTCAATACAATACTTTTACCCCCCAAGTCAGCGTGGAGGCTTTATGCAATGGCAATGGCAAATACCACGAACATTAGGGAAGCCTGTGGCTAAAACTAATATAGATAATAATTTACCAACGTGCAACAGATTCCAACCCCTAGCAGGTCTCCAAAACTTGGATGAAAACGACTGACTAGAGCCTGTAGATAAAACTGAACAGGGCATTCCCCCAATTAGCATGACCTTAGACGCACAAACACCAGGGGCTCAGGATCATGTTGAAATAATCACCACAATCCCAGAATCTCTCCTGATCCCAAATCCCACTGTGCCCAAGTATGAGAAGGTTCTCTCATGGAACATAGCAGGAATAAGAACCAAAAGAGGGAGATTATGCTGAGAAAACTTTCTTCCAATGCATCATATCAGGAAACTTAGGAAGTTAACAATTGTTTTTATCTAGATGGTTTCATTTCATTACACAAACGTGCTATTCCATCAAACATGGGTAGAGCGAGAGGGGGTTTACTGCTAATGTTCTCACTAAAACTCTCTTGCAAGACACGTTTGGTTGATTGTAAATCTCAGAATGTTTTGGCAGTAGAACTGTCTTTTAAGGATCGTGCCACCGTGTTAGTGATACATTTTTATAATTCTTTTACCAGAGGGCACGAGCTGGAACACTTACAAGATTTAAAGGACTTCTTGAATGTTATGAGGAGGCTAAACCAGTTTATTTTGAAATAATAATTCTAGGGGATTTTAACATTCATCAATGTCATTTAAATTGTTTCATAAACCAGGACCAGGGGAAATTTATATTTTCATCAAATCATTTTGAGCACACACCTTCAGGTAATTTGCTCGAAGTCATTTAGCAAATCAAAATCTATGCTGTCTCCAACAGTTGGACAATATGGTGCCAGTACCCACTTATGTAGGAAATGGAAGATCTAGCACTATTGACTATATCCTATTATCTGCTCCACTAGTTTTATTTACTGGGAATTCATTGGTTACTTGGTCAAGTTTTAGCAACCATAATCCACTTACTGTTGCTATACAATTTTCTGCTACCGAAGTTGGAGAATCTGCTACCTGTTTGACAAATACAAATATTAACACTAGAGATCAGGCCCGCAGGCTAAAGTGGGAAAGGATATCCCCAGATAACTTTTTTACCATTTTGTATACAATTTGCGCCCCTGAAATTTAGTCCTGCCTAGACCCCGATACACAGGACAGCTCTATTTCACAGCCTTCGGGAAATTAACAAAAAAAATTAAATCTTACCTCACAATTATTGGTGGGACCAAACGTCTGACGACTGTAAGATGGTTTAATGGAGCATGTTCAGCAACTCATACGGAGCTTATACATGCCCTAAAAAATACCCCTAGAGACAAAACAGAAACTAATGATAAAAGAAAGGCTTATAAGATAGCAGTCCATAACAGGAAAAAGGAGTTAGAAGAACAAGCCTGGGATGCCCTACATCAGGCTAGCATACTGAAAGATAGCTTTAACGTCGGGTTGATAGTTAACAGCTCCTTTCTCTCCGAAACTCCTAACTGTAACACCGACTGTTTAATCCCAGCAGACAAATGGGTATTGCATTTTGGAAATATTTTTATTGAAGTAAACCTGGGAGAAACAAAGGAGTATAGGGAAAGTTTACAAACTAGCATACCACTCCACTTTAGTGTAGAGGAGGTCTATGAAGCAATTGCAACTACAGCTGGCGGAAAGGCCCCAGGCCCGATGGGGTACCGGCCGATCTATACAAAGAAGATCCAAATGTATGGGCTAGTGTTTTAACAAATGTTTTTATTGCCGTCTGTTCATATGGATACCCAATATCCTGGGGGAAAGCAGTTATTGTTCCCATTTTTAAAAAGGGTGCAAGGGGTGAGCCTACATGTTATAGGCCAATCTCACTTTTAGATTCTGTAGTCAAAATTATGGAAAAAGTCGTACTAAATTGTTTAACGACATGGCTGGATGACCGAAATGTTATTTCCAACCTGCAATATGGCTTCAGGCCTGGTAAAGGGACCTTGAATCAATGCCTACATTTACACTTAGTGGTAGGAAAGTACACTATCGCCAAAAAGGGAACAATACATTTGGCATTTATGGACTTGACGCAAGCCTTTGACTGTGTTAACAGAACAAAGTTGAAGTCTATCCTAAGTGATATGGGTCTTGAACCAGAGCTTGTGGATTTCTTACACGCTATTCATAAGAATAACACAGCGGCTGTCAGATATAAAATAATGGGGATTTGACAACCGCCTGGGATGTGAAAAGAGTGGTACGCCAAGGTTGAATCCTGGTCCCTCTCTTATTCACACTGTACATAAATATTTTGGGAGATTCTTTAATAGTCAGTTGCAAAGATATTCCTAGATTTGGCGACAAGATGATCCCCTCACTTTTATATGCGGATGACACAGTCATATTAGCTAGAACGGCAGTGGGTCTCCAATCACTTTTAGATGCTTTTATAGTTTCTATGGATTCCCTAGACCTATCAACAAATTTTAAGAAATCCCACACTATGTCTATTGGCCTTGGAAAGTCTCAAAAAAAGACCACATTTTATTGCAACTTTCCCTTACCTGGGGGTACTTTTTGAGGAATGTGCGTCATGGTGCCCACAAATTACGCAAAAAAAAGAATACCCTTGCAAGGGCTACAGAGGCCACACTAAATGTTGCTAAAAAACTAGGGACTAAACCCATTGCAGCCCTGACGAAGATATATAAGGAAAAATGTATCCCCATGGCAACCTATGGCACTGACATCTGGGGATATAAAGAAGGAAAGGACCTTCAGCAGGAGGAAGACAAGTTCTTACGTAAGGTCTTAGCAGTTCCGCATTCCATCCGCTGCATATATAATACATGAAGAACTAGAGGTGGGTTACATATCAGACCAGATTGCAGTTGCCCATTATTGTGCTGGCTGAGAGTATGGGCAAGTCCCATTACAAATTTAAACCAAATAATAATCACTGATTGTCAAGCACTAGATAGAGCCAAACATATCCCCTGGTTTAGGTATTTAAAGGAACTGACATATTGGCTAGGTTGGCCTGTCTTATTCCTAGGTCCCAAACCCATGGACAAACTCACAATTAAAAATATCAAACTCCAGTTTTTGTCCAAGCGCCAGCGACTAAGGGAAGAAAAGGAGTTGTTAAAACCATTGGTGAGACTCTATGTTACATTATCCATGAATAACTAAGCCCAACCTTATTTATTAATTGTTGGAAAACCTCTCCATCGTTTTTTTTTAACAAGATTACATCTGCAAATGGCCCATTGGCTTTTAGTTCCTCAGGGCTTTTCTAAACCTGGCACCTTAGAACCCTGTCCTTGTCACAATTTTTCTGAACAGGATATGCGTCATTTTCTTTTCTTTTGTGCTTACTAATTTTCCTTATGCATGAAATGTATATTACCATTACTCAGAGATTGTCACTTTGTGCAAGTTAGGCCAGCCCTACTGTACATTCAAATGTCAGCTTCCCCCATGGTCTGTTTTTGGGTTGCAAGTTTTATAACCGGAGCCATTAGGCGCAGAATTTTTTTTTTTTCAACTATCATTATGTTTTTACAGGTTTTTACTCCGAGGCCCAAATGTGTTTTAAACAGGAATTATCCTAACTGATTGAGTTTGCCCTATAGCTCTTTGCACTTTATACAATGCTTTGTGTACTGTATATATAGCAGGTCTTAGTATTTTGATTGATACCAGGAATGTTATAAATATGACTATTTTACCTTGAGTATGCCTCTTCAGCACCGTGCACTTTATAAAATGTCCCTGTATTATATGTATCCCAGGGCTCACCTTTCTGATGGATTACAGGAACAACATAAGCAGTCTTTTTATATTTGATCATGTTTGCCCATGTGCACTTTGAATTTTGTACTAAATGCTTTGTTTTGTATGTGTTTTAAGACTTGGTTACCTGGCTGACATTAGGAATGCTTTTTTTTTAGAAATATGTGAACCTTTAAAAAGAATGTGATAATGAAATGCATTGTTGTATGTTATGTCTACTTTTATGACATTAAGTTGTCGAATAAAGCATTCTTGACTTGACAGTCACACATTCAGGCCTTGACAATTGAGAACTTGCTGGGAATTCATTTGAAACTGGAGGACTTTCTGTCAAATTCTATTCAGCCCCTTTTGAGGTGATTAGAGTGTTTGAGCAGCGCTCAGCTTTACTAATTGAGCATGGTGAGTCAGTGCAGAAGTCTGGTTATACCAGTGCCTTAAATGGTGCTGCGAAGCCCTCGAATCCATACTCTAATCTGTTTGTCCAAGTTATCGGTGATGATGACCAAGTTGGAGAGTGAGAGGGAAGGGAGGAGCCACACAATCATTCCCAGCAATTATGCTAAAAATCATTGGGCCAGAATAGTGAGGAGTTACACTATAAAAGCGAGGGCCCTGGCATTACAGGGACATTTGCAATATCTGCTGCCTCTATTATCCCCTCTACCTCGAGAGAGGAGGATGAAGAGCCCAGACACTTTGCCTCCCACCTGCAGCAAGCCCAAATGGCCTCATTCTGGCTAATGTTCTTGAAATAAGAAAGTCACAATATGAGACAACATAGCAATTTATGGGGAAATAACTCCAATGGTTGACTAAATTTGGTAGAATGGTCATGTTTATACATTGGCAAATTCTCATGCAAAACACGCAAGGAGAACCACTTGGGTTGGACCAGCCCCTAAAACCATTTCAGGAAATTGCATCGTGATGAACTTTAATAACCCAGGATCAGTGAGGGACCTACTGGGAAGATTACTTATCGCTCCATTGATGCTCCCAGATATATGCATTATCATTATATTTTTTCTACAAACCACAAGAAGTTTGTAGGTTACAGGCAAGGGCAAGTGTCAATGTGGCCCCCTCCTTTAGTGAAGTAAATCCCTTGAGATGATTTATGGAAGTTCATAATAATAGGTTTGCACCATTAGAGGGTTTAGATGGGGGTTACTGACTCTCGGGGGGGATTATGAGAGCTAATAAGAGGGAACACAGGCTATCGTCTATTAGCGAGAATGAGAACTGGAAGGAGCGGTGGAAGAAAATTAAGATGGCTACCTGGAATATAGCAGGGTACAGTAAGAGGGATGATAATTATTTGTAAAGAGAGATAACAAAGTGCGAAATGATATGCTTCCAGGAAACTTAGAGGTGACACTTATATTTGTAGATTGCTTTAGATCATCAAACTCTGGCGGCCCCTTCTAGAGCTGGCAGGGCAAAAGGGGGTCTAGTGACAATGGTGGTGAAAAATCATAGCATGAAAATAAAAATGTATTTTAAGTAATCACCTTATTTTCATTGCCTAATATTTGATAGACAAAGAGATTGGGATCTGCTAATAATTAGGTTATTATAATAAATTTGAAGGCAAGATGAATATTGTGGTAAACAAAGTTGGAAAGGGTGCTCAATGATGCTAGCTCCAAACATTTTAAAACACTGAGAATTTTCTGGGTGGGCTTTTTTAATAATAGTCTTTGTCATGCAGCGGGTAATTCAGTGTGTGGGGTAATGGCTTCTGTGGGAGGTCCGCTCACTCATTTTAAACATAGAAATTAAGGAGTTGCTCTGGATAGGATTTTAATTATATGGAATTTGGGGATAGAAAACAGGATTAATACACTAACAGGATCTATGGATAAAACTTTCAAATGTCATGATTTGGGGTCTACAATTGATTTTATAATAACATCTGAATCTTCAAGTTCTAGACTAGCAACAAGCAGTTCTCTTTTATGGCATTTAGTGACCATGCTTCTCTAACATTTTATTTGGCATGGGAGATAAAATGTAATAACAATACAGAGGGAGTACCCAAATCCATATTGATGAGGGAAAACGGTTATGTATTAAAATGGGACAAAGTAGATGGGGCTGAGAAATTACACACAATGATCACCGACAAATATCTAGAGATTATGATTTTTTTTAGCAGATAATGCCACCCCGGCGCAGGTGTATGATGCTTTAGAGAAAGTTCTGAAAGGGACTAGAAATCAATTGACATGCCTATTTAATAATAGGAAGATCGCTCAAGAGACATGGGTTGATCGTAATTGTTCTAAGACCACCACTAATGTCCATATCGTTCTGGGTGCTGTTCCCAGAGATCTATTGATTATAAGGGCTCTACGACCGAGCTAGAAAAAGGCAAGGGTGACGAGGTAAAAATGCATAAAAGAAAAAGTTTGGAAAGAACTAAGACCGGCACTGCAGAAAAGGGATAGACGAGAGTTTTTGAAGGTGGTAAAGGCTCCTTTTCCAAAAGAGTAGGGAGCTCCATCATTAGATATTCATATAGAGGAATACAGGTGGGTCACACACCTCCAAAATATTTTTAAAAACAGACAGGGGTCTCTAAATAATAATTAAGTTATGGGAAATCTAACGATCAGCCAGTAAATTTTTGAGATCGGAGAAACAGAATATGCTCTGGTCCTGACCCGCCCCCCTGAAGGAGCTGGCGCTGATGGTAGTCCTGTGGATTTATTTTTAGAGACTAAGGCATTGTGGGGTCCTGTGCTGAAAAATGAATTTAATATGGTCGCTAAACAGGATCCTCCAAGAACTTGGCAGCATTCAGTAATTGTACAAATCTATAAAAAGGGAACAAGTTACTTCCCAAAAACTATAGGCCTATAACCTCAATCAATTGCACAGCAAAATTGATGGGATGAGAGTTATGACATAGGTTAGAGGATTGGGTAGGGGAATGGAAATTTCTAACAGAAACCAAGTATGGTTTTAGAAAGGGTAAGGGGACGATCGATCAGTGCTTTAATTTAACTATGATAATCTCTAAATACACACTGGCCAAAGATGGTCAGTTATGTATGACATTTATGGTACTGACAGCCGCATATGATTGCGTGGTACACAGCAAAATATGGGCAATTATGGAGGATATGGTGGTGGACCCACCTATTATTACTTTTATGAGGCTGTTATACAGAGGTGCAACCACCTTGAATATCCGTTAAGGAAAAGAAGGGGAATGCAAAAGACCATTTAACATCGAGAGGGTTGAGACAGGGCTGCCACCTAGCCCGCTTCTTGTTTACTACGTCTACAAATGGGTTAGATGCAGTGCTGGGGGTATGTGCTAAGGACGTTGCATATGTTGAGACGACCCCCTTACCTGTACTTATCTATGCAGATGATTCTGTGCTTCTGACTAGGACCCTACTGGCACTGAGGTAGCTCATAGTGGAGTATAAGAGATTTATGGCCAGTCTAGAGCTATGTGCGAATAAATCTAAACCCTTTGTGTTAATTGACAGGTGATGTCCAAAGAAAGCTGCAAGATTCCATATAAATAAGAAAAGGGTAGAAGTAATTGATAGCTCCTGTTGCTACTCTCTCCAAACTACAGACTACCCAAAACTGGGCAGCAAGACTTTTATTGGGCATTACCAAATATCACTCTGCCTGCCAAACCTGCCCTTAAAGCACTCCACCGGCTGTCAGTTCAGGAGAGAGTTAAGTTCAAATCCTTGTGTATCGTTCATAAGTCTTTATTTAAAACTGGGCCCTCCATTCTTCATGGTATTATCCAGCCTTACGAGCCCAATAGATCCCTTCGCTCCAAAACTAAGAACCTGGCCACTATCCCTAGTATCAGGAAGGCTAGAAGTGGAGGCCGATTTTTTTCATTTAACGCTGCCAGACTCTGGAACTCCCTCCCTCCCCATCTTCTTACAGAATCCAACCACCTTTCCTTTCGTAGATCCCTGAAAACATTTCTCTTTCCGAACTGAGTAACACTGCCCCATTGCTACTGTAAGCGCTGGGATGCCTCTGGGTAGCCATACGCTATATAAATATTTTTACAATTACAATTTTACAATTACAATTTATCTATATGGGGGTGCTTTTTGATAGGAAACTTTTATGGAAAAACTTGGTTAAAAATAGAACAACCCTTTTTGAGAATGGAATTGCAGCAATTTCAAAGTTTACAAAAAAATTGGGATTTAAACATGTCCCTGAAATTCAAACTGTATATCTAGTGAAAGCTAAGGCTAGAACCACATATGGGGCAGCAATTTTGAATCAACTGATGTAGGCCCTATGCAGCGGGTGGAGGACATGTTTTTATAATAGAACTATTTCCTTGCCTCACACCTGATCGAATTATATTTCCCACTTTGAATTAGACCTGCCATGTTTAGAGGATTTATTTTGATTTCATTTAAATTACATGCCCTTACTGTAAGGTTTTCCGTCTAATATATGAACTACCTCCATGTCTATGTGATGGAAGAGCATCCCAAACTAACTTACATATCCTATTTTTCTGTTCCTTCCATGGCTCCCAAAGGAAAATCTTTTTAGTCCCTATGTTATGTAAATATAAAGCTGAGCAATGGAGACCCGCTCTGCATTTTATCCAACAGCTGGATGAACCCTATGTGTTCTATGCTCTTGCTTCTTTCTAATGGGCTGTAGCAATGGGTAGACACCTATTACCTTCAGTTGTGTTGCTAAATTGATATCTTTAACGCTGCGGGATGTAGATGCATTTTATAATAGCCGCTTGTTTTAAGGATGATATATCCATTGATTTTACTCAGGATTTTAACTCGATGTATTGTATTTAACAACTGGGCAATCCCTATGTGTTCTATGTGCTTACTTTTATTAGGGGGTTGTTAAAAAGCACAGACTCCTATCCCTTCAGATTTACTGATTAACTCATTCTTTATCATAACAGGAAGTAGATGTATTTTATAATAGCCACTTGTTTTTAGGATGATATATCAATTATTTTCTATAGGATCTTTTAACTAATATGTAATATATGTACATTATGCTGTTTTACCAAAGGTTTGTGTTGCATTCTGTTATGTTCTAAGGTTGTGGTGTCACTGTATACTAAGGTTGCCTGGTCATTGTTGCTCTGTTCTAATGGAACTTGTGGCTTCCACGTCTAGAATGGATTTTGTTCGGATGTGGAAAGGCACAGTTGCAGGAGGATCTTGATTTAAATAGGGGTCGTTCCTGGATTCTTAATAAAGAAGATTGCCACTACCTTCTGTGTCCTGTTGACTCAAAAATGGCAACAAGGTTTTGGATACTGTCATTTGACGCGGGCACTGCTAGGAGTTTCTATATTTATATAGTGGACCCCAGGAGGCAATTACGGCCCCTGGTTTTGAAGCTCAGAAAAGTCAAAGAGATACACCTGGGTGATGAAGTGTGTGAATCGCTGACACCCGAGTGCAGCTTGTGGAGCCAACATGAGCAAGGAGAGCTGCTGATGGAGCCAACGTGGGTGCATTTGCAGAGCCTAATCTGAGAGCATATTGGTGACCGGAGACAAGACGTTCCCGTCTACCTTGGGTTGTGTGCTTTAAAAATATCAAAGGTTGCGGCTGAAAGAGCACTCCAGCTACCAGTGAGCAATTGTGACATCGCTGTGGGCTGAGAGATGGCTCGATGCCTGCTCGTGGAGTGTTTGCAACATACCTGGTTCCATGAGGACTGCGGTGTGCTGTTCGGGGTGAGACGTTCTGATACGTTGATGTGCGGCGAAGAAGGCTGTGGCAGGATTGTGGTCAGACATCGAGCGCATGTCATTGGTGATGCTTAGGTGTTCTGGGATTTGTGGTGACATCCCAACAACATGCTATCCCTTGACTGCATTGTGAAGCTCCTTGTATCATAGCAATGGTGCACTCAGCACGTCCTCATGCCTATGTGCTGCTATTTTGACTTTACACATGTTTAACCGGTGTTTGAATTGAAGTGGCGAACATTTCTAAGGTGGAGGTATTAAGGTATTTTTTTTATATTTACCAGCGTCCACAGCGATAAGCAAGCCTCGTTAATTTTCTAGCTTATCTACTTGGATTTTAATGTTTTCATATTTGTAGCTCCCCTGTTATAAGAATAAGCAGTTTAACTGTCTTATTCTGTGAAAGACACCTGATGCATGAATTAATGTAATACGTTTTTCAAATTCACTACTAGTATTCAAGTAGTTCAGTCATATACAGTACTATCTGTTTTGTCAAGTGCAAATTATAAATGGCATCACAGACCATTCCACCTCCACCATATTTTCAGCAAGATCCTGGCCTTCCTTAAATGGACTGGGATGACTGGAAGGAGACATTTTAACATACTTGGAAGCTATGGGTGGTGATCTATATGTATTTAAAAGGAAATTGGCTATTTTGAACAAGCATTGGAAATGCAATAGGTCTCGCATTAGAAAAGTTGGAGCTATTGGTCTTGTAAATGACAAATGTTTTATGTATTTGTTGCTTTTTAAAGTAGCTAAATTGATTGCTTTGTCATTTACAATGCCAATAGTTATAACTTTTGCGAATGTGACACCTATAGCATTTGGAATGCAACATGTTTTGTATTTACGTGACTTAGATGGCAGCTCTTGTCGTTAGGCCACATCTTTAGAGAGCAGGAGAGTGCAGCAGGGGAGACAAGCATAGCACTGCAATAGGTGTTGCATTAGGAAAGTTTGAGCTATTGGTATTGTAAAGGGCACTTTTTTTATTTATGTGCTTGTTTTTAAAATAGCGAAAATAATTGCTTTGTTATTTACAATGCCAATAGTTTTATGTTTCGCAAATGTGACACCTATTGTAACACAATATGTGTTGTAGCACTGAGTGGTATGAGGGTGAGTGGTGTGAGGGTGAAGGGTGTGAGGGTGAGGGGTGTGAGGGTGAGGGGTGTGAGGGTGAGGGGCGTGAGGGTGAGGGGGTGAGGGGTGTGAGGGGTGTGAGGGGTGTGAGGGTGAGGGTGAGGGTGAGGGGGGTGAGGGTGAGGGGGGTGAGGGGTGTGAGGGTGAGGGGTGTGAGGGTGAGGGGGGTGCGGGTGAGGGGGGTGCGGGTGAGGGGGGTGAGTGTGAGGGGGGTGAGGGTGAGGGTGAGGGTGAGTGGGGTGAGGGTGAGGGGGGTGAGGGTGAGTGGGGTGAGGGTGAGGGAGTTGAGGGTGAGGGGTGTGAGGGTGAGGGTGAGGGGAGGGGAGGGAGGGTGAGGGAGGGTGAGGGGGTGAGGGAGTGTGAGGGAGAGTGAGGGTGAGGGTGAGTGGGTGTGAGAGGGTCAGTGAGGGGGTGTGTGAGAGGGTGAGTGAGGGGGTGTGTGAGAGGGTGTGTGAGAGCGTGAGTGAGGGGGTGTGTGAGGGGTGTGTGAGAGGGTGTGTGAGAGGGTGAGGGTGTGTTAGGGTGAATGACGGTGAATGAGGGGGGGTGAGGGGGGTGAGGGTGGGGTGTTGAGTGAGTGTGAGGGTGTGAGGGGTGGGGGTGAGGGTGAGGGGGTGAGTGTTAGGGGGTGACTGTTAGGGGGTGTGAGTGTTAGGGGGTGTGAGCATTAGGGGGTGTGAGTGTTAGGGTGTGTGAGGGTGAGGGTGATTGAGGGGGTGTGAGTTTTCGGGTGTGTGACGGTGCGTGAGTGTGAGTGTGTGTGAGGGTGAGTGAGGGTGTGCGAGGTGTTGTTACACAGAGGGTGTGTGACGGTGTGTGAGGGTGAGGGTGTGTGAGGGTGAGGGTGAGTCATTGGGAGTGAGTGTGAGTGAGGGGGTGTGAGGGTGTTGTTGTGAGTGTGAGGTGAGTGAGCGTGTGTGAGTGTGATGGGGTGTGAGGGTGAGGGGGTGTGACTGTGTGTGAGTGTGAGGATGAGTGATGTTGTTTGCGTCTGAGAGTGTGTGAGGTGTAGTGAGTGTGAGAGTGTTGTGATGAGTTTTAGGGGAGAGTGTGTGTGTGAGGGTAAGGTGTTTGAGGATGAGGTGGTGTGTGTGTGAGGGTGAGTGAGGGTGTGCGAGGTGTTGTTAAGCAGAGGGTGTGTGACGGTGTGTGAGGGTGAGGGTGTGTGAGGGTGAGTGTGAGTCATTGGGAGTGAGTGTGAGTGACTGTGAGTGAGGGGGTGTGAGGGTGTTGTTGTGAGTGTGAGGGGAGTGAGCGTGTGTGAGTGTGATGGGGTGTGAGGGTGAGGGGGTGTGAGTGTGTGTGAGGATGAGTGATGTTGTTTGCGTTTGAGAGTGTGTGAGGTGTAGTGAGTTTGAGAGTGTTGTGATGAGTTTTAGGGGAGCGTGTGTGTGTGAGGGTAAGGTGTTTGAGGTTGAGGGGGTGTGTGTGTGAGGGTGAGTGAGGGGTGTGACGTTTCGGGTGTGTGACGGTGTGTGAGTGTGAGTGTGTGTGAGGTTGATTGAGGGTGAGAGAGGTGTTGTTAGGCAGAGTGTGTGTGACGGTGTGTGAGCGTGAGGGTGTGTGAGGCTGAGTGTGAGTTATTGTGAGTGAGTGTGAGTGAGTGTGAGTGAGGGGGTGTGAGGGTGATGGGGTGTGAGGGTGAGGGGGTGTGTGTGTGTGAGTGTGAGGGTGAGCGAGGGAGTGTGAGTGTGAGTGAGTTGTTGTGGCTGAGAGTTAGCGTGTGTGAGGGTGATGGTGTGAGGGTTATTGTGCGTGTGTGAGGGTGAGGGGATGAGGCTAAGGCTGTGTGAGGCTGAGGGGTGTTGATGGTGATAGAGTGTGAGGGGTGTGAGTGGGTGCGGCTGTCCGGTGTAGTGAGTGTGAGTTTGTTGTGAGGGGTGTTATTTTTTGAGGGGAGTGAGGGTGTGTGAGTGTGTGTGAGTGTGAGGGTGTGTGAGTGTGTGTGAGTGTGAGTAAGTGGGTGTGAGGCTGAAGGTGTGTGATGGTGTATGAGGGAGATGTTGTGTTAGGGTTATTGAGGGAGTGTGAAGGAGTGTGATAGTTTTGGGGTGTGAGGGTGATGTTATGAGTGTGTGTATGTTAATATTAATTATGTAATATGTGTTGTGTTTAAAAAATGTGATAGATGTTCCCTTTGTATTTCTCCTGTCTTATGTGTATATTTGTATGTAATGTAACTGTGTATGTTTTGTACTAACTGTGTGGTGTTATGTGTGTTTAACGTGTTTGTGGAGTCCCGTATTATTATTTATTTTTTAAAAATGGCCGACGCAATGCGTCACCTTGACGTTGGCTACGTTAGCGGTCTAGTTTTTTTTGTGTTGTGAGTGTTTACGTTTTTTGACGTTTATTTCTACCCAATCGGAGCGCGACGTTTTTGACGTTGCGTTCCGATTTGCTTACGTCAACGGTGGAATTCCCCAGAGATCGAGAACGTTGGTGCGTGGAAGGCGTGTTCTTTTTCCTGTGCTGTTGCTGCGTCGTTTGACAGGTAAGAATGTATTCCAAATTAGTTTTTTATGTAATGTAATGTAGTATATATACTATGTTTAAGTTAAAGACTGAATAGGAGGGTGTTTTTATAACTTGAGAAATGTATTTTTTTCGATCGTAATATTTGTAAATGTTTGTAATGTAATGTAAATTAAAGTTATGTTTTTAATTGTTGATATGTAATGCATATGTTTTCTTAAACTGTAATGTAATGTATTTTTTGCTGTTTTTTGTTATTTTACGTACAAGAGCTGTTATTAGAACTTTGAAGTGCTATTTATTTTTTAATATATTTATGTAAGTTGTGTTTGCATTTTTTTTTCTTGTGATGCTGAAGTAGCCGGATTATATGTGATTGACGTACTTGATGTATGAAAGGAAACTTTGTGTATTTGCTGACTTTATTATCCCTAGCAATGTATTAAGAGGATGTACAGTGATGTAATGTTTTTTTTTTGGCTTTTTGTGAAAGAATAGTTTTATTTTCGTAATATGTTTCTTAGATGTAATTCGGTGTGAATAACTGCTATTGTTTTATGCGTACGGCTTTTTGTGTAACTTTTGACAATTGTCTTTAATCCGTCCCATTCTCCGGATGAATAGTGCTTGTTTATTGCCCCAATCAAAACTTGGCTGTTTCACTTTTGTCTTTGTACATCCTCGTCCTCGCTTCCTGGCACATATTTCTATTTGTTTTGTTGGTGTAATATTGGTGTAATATTGTACGAATGTTATTTGCTTTTTGGCCCGAAGCCTGATCAACACCCTTGCATGCTGTAGCTCACTTTTGGGAAGTATATTTTGTGTGTAACGTATCTGATGCACTACTCCGTAGACCCCCTTTTTTTTTCGGTCCTAAAAGTGGTTTATGTCTATGAAAATGGCATAACATTCATCAATTTGCAGAGTGGGTGAATGATGCAGAGTGGGTGAATGATGCAGAGTGGGTGAATGATGCAGAGTGGGTGAATGATGCAGAGTGGGTGACTGAAGCAGAGTGGGTGACTGAAGCAGAGTGGGTGACTGAAGCAGAGTGGGTGACTGAAGCAGAGTGGGTGACTGCCGCTTGTGGATGTGTGTTGCAATAGGTTTTGCATTAGGAAAGTTTGAGCTATTGGTATTGTAAAGGACAGCTTTTTTATTTATGTGCTTGTTTTGAAAATAGCGAATTAATATGTTTGTTATTTACAATGCCAATAGTTTTATCTTTTGCCAATGTGACACCAATTGTAACATAATATGTGTTGTGAGGGTGAGTGAGGGTGAGGGTGAGGGGTTGAGGGTGAGTTGTTGAGGGTGAGTGAGGGTGATGGGTTGAGGGTGAGTGAGGGTGAGGTGTTGAGGGTGAGTGAGTAGGAGTGAGGATGAGTGAGGGTGAGGTGTTGAGGGGGAGGGGTGGAGGGTGAGGTGTTGAGGGTGAGTGTGGGTGAGGGTGAGTGAGGGTGAGGTGTTGAGGGTGAGTGAGGGTGAGGTGTTGAGTGTGACTGAGGGTGAGGGTGAGTGAGGTGAGGGTGATTGCGGGTGATGTTTTGAGGGTGAGTGTGGGTGACTGAGGGTGAGGGGTTGAGGGTGAGTGAGGGTGAGTGAGGGTGAGGTTGAGTGAAGGTGAGGGTGAGGTGTTGAGGGTGAGTGAGGGTGAGGGTGAGGTGTTGAGGGTGAGTGAGGGTGAGTGATGGTGAGGGTGAGTGAGGGAGGGTGAGTGAGGGAGGGTGATTGAGGGTGAGGTGTTGAGGGTGAGCGAGGTTGAGTGTGAGTGAGGGTGAGGGGATGATGGTGTGAGGGTGACGGTGTGAGGGTGAGTGTGAGTGAGGGTGGGTGAGGGTGATGGTGTGAGGCTTATTGAGAATGTGTGTGGGTGTGTGAGGATGTGTGAGAGTTTGTGAGGGCGGGTGTGTGTGAGGGTGGGGGCATGTTAGGGTGTGTGGTTGATGTCATGAGGGTGAGTGTGGGTGAGTGAGGGTGAGGGTGAATGAGGGTGAGGAGTTGAGGGTGAGTGAGGGTGAGTGAGGGTGAGGGTGGGTGAGGGTGAGTGAAGGTGAGGGTGAGGTGTTGAGGGTGAGTGAGGGTGAGGGTAAGGTGTTGTGGGTGAGTGAGGGTGAGGGGTTGAGGGTAAGTGAGGGTGAGGTGTTGAGGGTGAGTGAGGGTGAGGGTGAGTGAGGGTGAGTGTGGGTGAGGGTTTGAGGGTGAGTGTGGGTGACTGAGGGTGAGGGGTTGAGGGTGAGTGAGGGTGAGGTTGAGTGAAGGTGAGGGTGAGGTGCTGAGGGTGAGTGTGGGTGAGTGAGGGTGAGGTGTTGAGGGTGAGTGAGGGTGAGTGATGGTGAGGGTGAGTGAGGGAGGGTGATTGTGGGTGAGGTGTTGAGGGTGAGGGTGAGTGAGGGTGAGGGTGAGTGAGGGTGAGGTGTTGAGGGTGAGAGGGTGAGGGTGAGGGGGAGGGGTTGAGGGTGAGTGAGGGTGAGTGAGATTGAGAGTGAGTGAGGGGTTGATGGTGAAGGGTTGAGGGTGAGGGGTTGAGGGTGAGTGAGTGTGAGGGGTTGAGGGTGAGTGAGGGTGAGGGTGAGGGGTTGAGGGTGAGTGAGGGTGAGGCGTTGAGGGTGAGTGAGGATAAGGGTGAGTGTGGGTGAGGGTGAGTGAGGGTGAGGGGTTGAGGCTGAGTGTGGGTGAGGCCGAGGTGTTGAGGGTGAGTGAGGGTGAAGAGTTGAGGGTGTGAGGGTGAGGGTGAGGGGTTGAGGGTTAGTGAGGGTGAGGTGTTGAGGGTGAGGGTGAGTGAGGGGGAGGGGTTGAGGGTGAGTGAGGGTGAGTGAGATTGAGAGTGAGTGAGGGGTTGAGGGTGAAGGGTTAAGGGTGAGGGGTTGAGGGTGCGTGAGTGTGAGGGGTTGAGTGAGGGTGAGGGTGAGGGGTTGAGGGTGAGTGAGGGTGACGGTGCTAAAATAACGACACCCTTAAAGTGGTGTCGTTATTTTTATTAGGAAAATTGTGAGCATTGCTGAGGATGCGGCCCTTGAATGGGTCTGTGGGTAGTTTTAAATGCAGGAATTGTTGTTGCTGGGTGTGTACGTGTTGTAAATACAGAACTTTGCTGCGGATGCGTCCATTAATGTGTGTGTGGCTACTTTTAAATCCTGTAATTGTTGATCATGGTGTGTGTGTAGGTGTTGTAGAATGAGAAAGATGGTGGTTTTCCCAATGAAGGCAACATCGGAAATCTTTCACTGAAGGCAACATAGGAAATCTTTAGTTTGTGCAAGCGTCGACGTACAATCCCCCAATTTTACATACCACGCTGTAGAGGGAGGCTGTGAAATAGTAGGCATGGTATGTAAAGTAAAGGAGTTTTGTAAAAAAAAAATCACGTTTCTAGTGTTAGTATTTTCTTTGAGTGGGATTTTTTTTTTTTTTGGGTTTGTTGTTGTTCTCGGGATAACACCCGGCTCGCATCCTGCTGTTCTAAATTAGCACATCCCCAAAGGAACTTCACAAGTGATTACAATCTTGACGACGGCGCTTAAAGTACTCTAGCATCCTGTAGTTTTGTTGACGAAAGCCTTGGAGTCTGTGGCGTGCCTGTGTGTTTATGTAAATGGAATTGAAGAGTGGTCCGAGCAGGTCCGACGTATTGTTTGGGGTTAGGGCAGGTTGCGAGGACTGTTTAGTCACGTGGATGTGCTAGAGGCTCTGTGATGTCACGCTGTGTCGGTGGAGGGAAATAGTAGGCCCGCTTAATGGGTCTGAGTCTGTGTCTTTTATTTCGTTTATAATCATGTCAAAAAATAAAAAAATTTTGAGGTGCAATGCTATAGATACCATCGCTAATTTTTGCGTAGCACGCTGTCGAGGGAGGGGAGGAAATAGTAAGCCCGCTGAATGGGAGTGAGTCTGTGTCTTTTTTTTGTTTATAATGTCAAAAGTCTTTTTTTGGTGTTGTGAGAGCCTGGCTGTGTGCAGGGACAGAGAGGGGAGGTGCTGGCGTCTGGGGAGGGGGAGTTGAATTGCGAGCCTGGCTGTGTCCGGGAACAGAGGGGGGAGGTGCTGGCGTTTGTGGGTTGGGGAAGAGATGTCGAAGGCTGTAAAAAAGTTTGTTAACAAATAAGTATGTTTCATTGTCCCAAAAAAAGAGATTTGTGCAAGTTAGAGTCCAAGACGAAAATAATTTTTGCTGGCCAATAGGTCTTGTTAATGGTAAGACTTTCGTGTGGCAGACAGTTTCGCGAAAGACAAACAGTGCTAAAGTGGTGGTAGAGAGAGTGGGGAGGGGGCGGATCCGGAGGTGCGTCGTGAGGGGGAGTGGAATTGCGAGCCTGGCTGTGTCCGGGAAAAGAGAGGGGAGGTGCTGCCGTTTGTGGGTTGTGGTAAGATGTCGAAGGCTGTAGAAGAAATGCGACACGGCAAGCAGGGGAGGGGGCGGAGCGGGGGTGTGGGAGGGATGCGCCTGAGGTGAAAAACATGCAAGGCAGGCGGCTGCAGGCAGGCATTTATTTCCAAAACGTTTTTTATGCAACATAACTTTGCCTTTAAACACTAAATACATAATATTACTGTTATACTGTTACTATATAAAAAAAAACTTTCGAAATTTGATTTCGGGATACAATTTTTCGTGAATGGTATGTGTCTTTGTTAGCAGCGGGGAGAGGTGCGACACGGCAGGCAGGGGAGGAGAGTAGGAGGAGGAGGGGGGAGGAGAGTAGGGGAGGCACGGCCTAGCGGCCGTGCTATCAAGAAGTGAGGGGGCGGAGCTGGGGGAGGCTGTGACACAGAGAGCAGGCAAGGCAGGCGGCTGGGGGCATGTGCACGCGCTTTGAAGCTCATTACGCATGCGCATTGAGCTTAAATTTCTCGTGCACTGCAAGGAATCGCCACGATTCCTTGGAAGTTGGATAAAGAGTGGATAAGCCCCCATAGTCTCGCAAGCTCGATGCGCATGCGCATCGACAGGCGAGACCTAAAAACGGTTTAGGAGTAGAAGGTAGGAAGGTGTTGAAGATGTTGCCTAAGCCCATTAGCAGAGATGTGGATGGATCAGATAATGAAGAAGAGGATGCATATATATGGAAGAACACTATTAAACAAAACTTAGTGCTGTTGTCGAAAGACATACATTTTTCTCCCATGGCCACGAATCTGGGGAGTCAATAGGACAACATGTAGCCACTTTAAGGAGGTTGGCAGTTGTGTAAATTAAAAGATATTAGAGATGAAATTATAAGAGACCAAATGATAAATAGGTTAAACAATATAAAAATTCTGGAAAGGTTACTAGATATGAAAGACCCTACATTAGACAAGACGGTTGAAGAAGCCTACATTAGACAAGATGATAGAAGTAGCCAAATGCATGGAGAGCACATCAAATCATGTAACAGAATTAGGTGGAAATGGGATCATGAAAAATATGGATGCTGAGAAGGTTTGTGAGGTGTTAGAGTTGTGAACACAAATGCAAGGAGTTAATGATAAGTATTATATCAAGAGGAAGCAAGGTGGCATCAGAAAGAGGGTATGTTTCAGATGTGGTAGGGAGAGACCTACTGCGGAAGCTAGCATTTGTGCAGAATTAAGTAGCAAGTGTTTCAAGTGTAAAAAAACAGGGCATTTTGCAAGGGAGTTTAGAATGAGCAGTTCTAGGAATTCAAAGGAATCAGTAAATGTGGTGAATGCCTAAGGAGTTAGATCTCAATGTGAGGATTTTGATTTCAGTAACCAGAGTCAAATAGAAGTACTTACGGTCATGTAAGCTGAGGTTGTATTGAATACAGTTTTAGCGATGAGTGGGGAAAGTTATCATCCACCTAAATGTGATGTGAGAGTGAATGGTGTGGAAATTCAAGTTTGGGTAGATTCATGCTCACCTTTCACCATAATTGATAAGTTACCTGTGCTGGGTTATTTTATCAATGATTTAGAGTTTTGAGACAGATGTGTGACAGGCAAGGTATATGTGGTTGAGAGAGGGAAGAACTTTTGGGTTGAAAATAACAAAGTGCATTGAGGATAGTGTTTAACCCAAATCATCCTAAGCAAGTGTTGTTGACCCAGGATGGAGAGCAGTGGGTACCTCAATTTCATAATTTGTTTAGCAGTAAGCTTGGTTGCCTTAAAATGTTTGAACACAAAAAGATTTTTAAAGAGAATGCAACACCCAAGATGCATAAGGTGTGAAATGTGCCGTTGGCTTTGATGAGTGATCTAAAGGAAGAATTACAACAGTTTGCAAAAATAGTATAATAGAACCTATTGAAGCCTCAGAGTGGCTTAGTCCCATTGTTATCACCAGGAAATCCAATGGCAGTATTCACATGTGTGTGGTCTTGAGAGACCTGAATCAATGTAGATCGGGGGGACCAACACCCTCTACCACGTATAAGTGAAATGTTGGCACGTGTAGCTGGGGGTAGGTACTTTACCAACCTCGGCTAATCTAATGCTTGTCACCAAGTGTGTCTACATGCAGAGTCTAGACATTTAACATCTTTATTAACGACATAAGAAGCATTTCAGTTTATCCTATGCTCTTTGATTTGGCGTCTGCATCCGCTGTGTTCCAGAGGGTCATGCAGAATATAGCAGGAAATATGACCAATATCCTAGTGTTCCAAAATGATATACTGGTATGGTTCAGAGACATTATGGAACACAATGAAATCCTTAAAAAATAGTTGAGCAGATTGGAGAATGCTGGAGTTACGATTGGTTTAGATAAATGCAGGCTTAGTAAAACGGAAGTGGAATATCTGGACCACATGTTAAAATACGATGGAGTCAAACCTAAGCACAATTTGGTAAAGGCAATAGAAAGCGCTCCCTTCCGCAAGATAAAGACCATCTCAGATTCTTTTTGGGTTAGCAGAATATTATGCTAAATTTGTACATTGTTTTCATTGTTTTGTGGAGAAGGTTCCTATTCAATGGTAATTGATGAAGAGGGGGGTAGAGTATGTGTGGACAAAAGAGCGTCAAAGGCTTTTGATGAAGTGGAAGATGCAGTTGTAAAAGCAGTGACTCTCAAACTGTTTGATTCTGCAGAGAAAACCATTGTTGTTACCGATGCCTGTGGCCATGGGCTCGGAGCAGTCTTGATGCAGCAACATGAAGGGAAAGAAAGGGTGGTGACCTTTGCATCATGTAGTCTAAAAGGGGCTGAAAAGACATATTCTGTAGTAGAAAAGGAAGTTTTGGCCTGCTGGAGAGGAGTACAGCATTTCCATATTTTTGTTTGGGGTATAGAATTTGAGCATTGTATGGATAATAAACCTTTAGTTGATCTTTTCTCCACTACTGGTGCGACGAAAGCTATGCCGCGCATAGCAAAGTGGTTCCATCATTTGCAAGAGTATGCTTTTTCTGTGAAATGTGTTCCAGGTGTAAGGAATATAAACGCAGATTGCATGTTCAGATTGCCGTTGGATGGTGGACGTGTTGAAGAAGATGAATGGACTGTGGCAGAGATTTCTAATGCTTGTCAAGCCATTGAGGAAGCGGAATGGAAGCATTCCATTGATGTTGATAACATGTTGGCAAAATTGAAGAAAGAATTACCCAAGGCTTTTGGGTGGAAATTAGATAATGATATAATTGTGTATAAGAATGTATGGGAAGAGTTGTCTGATGTAAAGGGAATTGTCAGGAGAGGAGATAAATTAGCGATACCGGAAGGTTTACGGAATAGATTACTGAATTTGATGCGTCGGGGACATGGTGGCATGTCTGCCCTTAAAGAGAAAAGTCAGGATGGATTTTTGATGGCCAAGAATGGACAGACAAATTAAAAGGAATATTAGAAGCTGTGTTTCATGTATCGTGCAGTGACAAATCACATGTGTTACAGGAAACCATGATTAACCCTGTAGTATTGTCCAGTCAGGCATGGACGAAGGTAACCCTGGACATCTGTGGTCCATTTGACTATTTAAGAGTGAATGAGAGGTTTGCCATAGTACTTATGGACTACTATTCTAAGTAGCCAGAGGAAGCATTTGCGCTGGAGCCCAAGACTGCAAATATTGTTGAGTTATGTAAAGATATTTTTCGAAGGGAAGGATGTCCTGTGGAAAATCAGATGGACAATGGTTCACAATTTGTGTCAGATGAGTCTGTGACTTTTCTCAGGAAGTGGGGAAGCAATCAGTACAGGACTCCGGTTTATCATCCAATGGTAAATGGTTTGATCGAGCACTTTGATTCTGTGTAGGGGAAATGTGTACCGCTAGCTATTAAAAAAAAAATGTGTTATAGAAAACAAGTTAAAGATATGTTGTGGAACTACAGGACAGCACATCATTTGGTAACTGGGGAGACACATTTTCGTTGGTTGAAGAGAAGAGTACCATGTACTATTGTTGTTCCTGTGTCAATGGAGAGGAATGGACAAAAAATTATACAAACTGAGCACTTCAACACGGTTAATCACTCTTTGCTGATCCGTCGCCTATGGGAGGCTGGTATCTCCGGGGTGGCCCTTAAATGGCTACAATCCTTCCTAGCAGAAAGAACATTTTCTGTTTTCGAAGGGGATGTTACATCAAGACAGCTCCCCCTACATTACAGCGTTCCCCAGGGATCTTCACTAAGTCCCACCTTATTTAATATCTATATGAGGCCTTTGGCCGAGGTGGCGCTTCCCTGGGGAACTAAATTGTTCACATACGCCGATGACACTCAGTTAGTGGTCTCTCTAACTAGATCTGAGGCTGGGACCTTCGGACCAAACAATCTGTCCCCCTGTCTCACAAGGGTTTGTGAGTGGATGGAAGCCTCATTTCTGAAATAGAATGGAACAAAAACTGAGATCATGATCATGGGGTACAAGGCCCCCATGAACCTCGATCCTTGGTGGCCGAGCTGTCTGGGTCCCGCTCACCCCCCCCCCCCCCCCCCCCCCCCGGTCCCCTCTCTCGGATTTCAAGTACAGGCAAGGAAGGTTGCCGCAACATGTTTTGGCCTGATCAAGGTACTAAGGAAGGTTTTGAACCTCCTCCCACCGGATACCAGACGGCTCCTGGTCCAGTCCTTGATCCTCTCTCGACTGGACTATTCTAACGCACTCTATCTTGGAGCTCCGATGGGCACTATCAAAATTCTGCAGTCAGTTCAGAACTGTGATGCCCGACTATTAGTCAAAGTACCTAAACACAGCTCGGTTAAGCCTGCTCTGCGTGCTCTACACTGGCTCCAGATTCAGGATAGGATAGGATTCAAGGCCATGTGCCTGGTCCACAAATCTATCACAAATAACGGTCCTGCTAATTTGTGCCCGCTCTTTTGCCCATATCGACCCTCTAGAGCCCTTAGGTCGAGTGAACTTAATCTTTTGACAGTCCCAAGGATCAAAAGATCCCGAATGGGGGGACGGTTGTTCTCCCTGCAAACTGCTAAATTCTGGCACAATCTACCTGAGAGCATCCGACTTCAACAAAACCACCTTGTGTTTCGGAAACAACTCAAGAACTTCCTTTTCAGATGAGCGGTGGTGATTTGCCGTGGGTCAAAGCGCTGGGGTGCCTTAGGGTAGCCATGCGCTATACCAAGTGTGTAATTCATTCATTCATTCACTTATGTGATAAGGTTGAACAATATCAGTCACGCTACAAAAGGAGACCAGATTAAAAGGTGAACAAAGGGGAAAAGGAAGTTTGAGGAAGGTGTGCTTGTAAGAGTGTGCACTGGCAACATGGAAAAGAAGGGAAGGCCTAAGTTATCTAATCCTAAAAGGGTGATGAAGGTGTGAGGTAATTTGTGGCAAGGTGAGCTAAAGCACAATGATGGATTCAACCCACATCTGTGACTGGGGGTGAGTATCTGAAAAGTTTCAGTGCTCCATCCATCATCTCTTTGTGTTTAATTTGTTGTTATTGGCTGATTGATGGAAAGTGGTGGAATGCTAGAAGAATCATGATGTGCTCCGAGTTGGAGAAGAACAAATGGATGGAGAGTAGGGATTGTCAGGAGAGCAAGGTGGAAGAGGGCAGTACAGGTATGAAAGAGCCCAGCATGCATTGTAGGCAGAAACCGTTTTGGCTAAAGGATTATAAATGTACTTAACACTGTGTGTACATTAATTAATTTTTGTGTTTTGTTAAGGAAAGGGGATATGTTGTATTCTTGAAATGTTATTGTGTACTAAGGTTGTGGTGTCACTGTAAACTGTAACTGTTGCTCTGTTTTAATGCAACTTGTCGCTTCCACTTCTAGAATGGATTTTGTTCTGGGTGTGGAAAGGCACAGTAGCAGGAGGACCTTGAGCTGACTTGGGGTTGTTCCTGGATGCCTATTAAAGAAGATTACCACAACCTCCTGTGTACTGTTGTCTCACAAGTTTGTACTTTTATGCATTGAAATAATGCAAAAGAAAGTATTGATGATGATGATAAATGGAGAATGGGGGCCTTGGGATGCCCCCTTTTTCTTCTACCCCGCTTGATAGATCACTCTGAAACGTTCCAAAAGGGAGCTGAGTTGGCCAAAGTTATAAGCAAACCCAAAAAATACTTTCCGATGGAAGCGCAGACCAAACTATAACTACCCAGTGAGGACCGCCACTGGATAATATATATATTCACTGAAAAAAACAAAGGTTGAACTGACAGGTATGGTTACTTATTTTTTTTAAAACACAGAAATTCACTGAAAAAAACAAAGGTTATAAGGACATTATAGTTCTGTCAAAACGTCAACTAAAACAGATTTTTTAAGAGAAAAAACCACTAAATTCACCAGTTATAGTTCTCTCAAGTAACTGTAACATCTGCCCTAAAGTACCGGTAACTCAAGTGTCCTAGGTGCATAGGGTTGTGAAATATGTCAATTCAGCTGTTGCAGTGATGTTACCAAGGAAGCCATAGAACATGTCTTGAGTGTTGGAATATGTGAGGTATTGGCATTACAGGGCGAGGGAACAAGTTATAGTTACTTTAGGGCACGAGCTACAGTTACTTGAGATAGTTATAACTAATGATTTGTCTGTGTGTGCGGGTGTATGTGTGTGTAAGCTGTACAGAAGGTAAATGCAGTAGCAGCAGTAAATTCAAGGTTAACTTATGAAAATACACTTTAGATAGGATTACCCTTTAAGATGCTCTAAAGATGCCATGTTGTGCAAAAATCTGCAAACAGGTTAGTATTTGATATCAAAAATGCCAAATTCCCCTAATCAGGACACTGTTTCTGGTGCTTCAGAGAACGTAGACCTCAATAGCACAGACAGAGAGAACTCTCACGGAGATCCCTGTTTACCAAGAGCTTTTTGTATTTGTGGCGCTGCAATCATTAGTAAAAATGTAGAGGTCTCTCAACAGATTTTCGGAGGGGCGGGGGTGTTTTTCCATGGACCCAGCCTGCTCCAAAGTACACCAGTAATCATCCCATTGAGGTGTGAGAACTCTGTTCTTCAAATCATACTGTTCTTACAATCAGACAACAAATAAAGAAAATATTTCTTTAATGAAAACTGTTCCTGGCACTGATTTCTTTTCTTCTTTAAGGCACAAGCTGAAATTCTCTAGAGAGATGTCGTTATAGCAATAGTGTTCAGTGTATTACACAATGGTGGCCCAAATATTGTCAGAGTCAGGTCACATTTCAGAGTACTTTCCTAACTAAGGGGCCTATTAGGATCGCAGACGGACTTGCGTCCGTCCGCGACCCCAGAGTAGGAGGGAACCTCCGGCTGGCCTGCGGAGTTCCCTCCTGTGAAATTAGGATTTGACCGCCACCCTGGCGGTCACATCCTCTATTTTTACCATTGCGGCGGGTGCGGCTTCAAGCTGCACCCGCCGCAATGGTAAAAATGCATACATTGCATTTGTATGCAGAAAGCGGCAGGCACCGTGCGGTGCCTGCCGATTTCTGCATACAAATAAAGGGGGGGTCCCTTGGGTACCCCCCATGTGCACCCCACCTTCACCCAGGGGGCCCGCAACGGGCCCCTGCAGTGAAGTTCCACATGCTTTCCACGGCGGAAAACCCGCCGCAGAAAAGCATTTTTTAAAACCCATCCTAAAATGGGTGGCGGTGTCTGAGAGACACCGCCACCATATTAGAGCTTTTCCGCCGCGGTTGTCAGCCAACGCAGCGGAAAAGCAGCGGACTGAAACCAGGACCCACCAGCCATCCTAATGTGGCGGTGGGTCTTTGGTGGGTCCGCAGCAGATTTTCCGCATCCTCCGGGCCGGCGGTGGCTTCCGCCGGCCCAGAGGATGCGGAAAATCCGCTATCCTAATGAGCCCCTAAGTCGGGCTTCTTGTTCCAGTTCATCTCTATTTCTCACTTACCGAATCCGCACTGCAACACGTCAACTTTATCTTAAAAAGTAATTTTAAATTCCCATTCTCCAACCACATTTTGTCCCTCTTGTTAGACGGTGTCAGAAATCTAACTGACAGTTTTATGGTATACACAAACAATTTTAACTAAGCCCATATAATGGGCAGACCAAAAGTCTTCATCGTAATAAAATGGTCCTGTGCTAGCAGCTAAGAATATTCTTGTGGTGCTTGTATGGACAAAACCTTTGATAACACAACCTTCACATGTTGACAACATGCTACAAAGTTGTCATAATATCACTTTAGGGATTTGTGTCCCCCCATAATACCCAAAATCACTGACCTCAGAATTCACTGTTGGAACCCTGGGTCCTCTGAACTTTTCCCAGAGCTATACATTTGTACGTATTTTGTTGCAATGTCTATTTTGTTTTGCAGTGATTCTTAGGGGTAGATTTAGAGTTTGGTGGACAGGGTACTCCGTCAAAAAGGTGATGGAGTACCCTATCTGCCAAACTGAGGGTGCACTCATCCTATTTATAGTCAGGAAGACCGCCAGCTTTCAATCGACCAAGCCAACCGGGGCTTTCTCTGAAAGTCTGATGGAGGGGTGGCTTTACTCTGTCTTCTCTATTTAGGGTGGAGAATGTGATATCCTCTTTTTCCATACCTCACCAACTGGCAAAACCTGGCAGCGAGGGACAGGAAAAAATCAATAATAACATGCACCGAGGGAGAGACCTCCATGGGCGGAGATCATTTGTTATTTGCTTTTCAATAACAAATTACCACTTTGGTGGTTTGTTTTAATACAAATAAAAACGATGGTAAATTTTGGTGAACTGCCAAAATAGATGGCAGCAATCCACCAAGCTTTTTATGTCTTGAAAGAAACTGTTAAAAACGTCTGTTTCATATCAAAGAAGAACTCACTTCTGGGCAGGCGGAGAGCTCTAAATTCATCAGTCAGTAATCGGTCAGGGTGGTGGACGAAATATCCTACACTCCCGATGGACAGTACTATGCCGGCAAAAATCTAGATCAGGCCGTTCCTCTTTTGAGCATGGCATGACCTCACTTCCCATACTATAACAGATTTCTAAAGACAAACACAAATAATCTCATAATTGATGGGTTCATTTGGGTATTAGTTGAGGGCTAACCTCTAAGTTGACTGATGCGTGGTCAACTTTTGATGAGAAAGAAATATGCTCTATTGCTAACCAGTAATCTTCATTACTCCGGGTCCCGTTGTCCTCGTCCCATTCATTACTATGTGGCGTATGAATGGTACGAGGTCATAAGGGACCTGGGGGTAATGCTCTATTGCTTACCGGTAATCTTCATTACTCCGGGTCCTGTTGTCCTCGTCCCATTCATACGCCACGTAGTAATGAATGGGACAGGGACATAAGGGACCTGGGGGTAATGGTGGTTGGCCCCCACTTTACAAATAACTTTGGATATGCCAATTTTATCTTTCTGAAAAGAAGAAAAGACCCAGACCAGCGAGGCTAAAATGCTGAAAGAGATGAGGCGCATGGCACTGCTGCTGTAGAGGCATGAAATACATCACTTTAGATACTCTTAGCCTAACACCTTGCTCCAACATTAAATTCACTCAAACAATAATGATAATGATTCATGAAAAGCCCACATAGATGGCATGGAAAGATGACCAATGTGAAAATTAGACACAAATGATTTACTTGAGCAACTGGCAGCATTTATTCCCATTAGGGCCTAACAAATGCATTTTTATGAGATAGTGGAGCATTTACGGAGTTGGCTGTTGGAAAGCCTGGAAAGCGCGTCCTTGTCCGGCTGCGCGTTCATCCAGCAGGAAACACCTTTGTCCAGGTAATGAGGCTCTCCATCTCAGTCAGGCTCACTCTCAGCCAGTAATGACTCAATCTACTGGATACAAACAAACTCCCTTTCCACATCAACCACCTCTGACCTTGTCAGAAAAAAGATGAACTAACCCCGCGGGCTGAGGGAGTCACTTGTCTCTGAATTAATCGTAAAATGGCAGGAGGAAGGGACACCTGGATGATAAATATGTAAAACGGTGGCTTGTTTTGGAAGATTAAAGCATATATTGAAGATTGGGAGACAGTGACAAACCAAGAGAGACAGTGTTCCATAATCTCACCCCACCACTTTTGCCTGCTGCAGGCAAGCGTGCTTTAGATCAAGCTCGTATTTACAATCCCAGCAGATTTAGTCGAACATGTACACCGTGAAGGCCAATAAATGCATATATCCTGATTTATTTCAACTCTCCACTTTCATATATCTTTTTATATTTACTAGACAGTGCTAGGTTGAATAGGCAGTTCAACGAAAGCAAACAGAATGCCTTTGGATTGATGTACACACATAACCCATAGTTTGCTATTTGAAAACGTGTCAAATACATCAGTGTGATCAACTAGCAGTACTTATGAGTCTACTGAAGCAGAATGAATGGGGCAGCTGTGCATACGTATTTAAGCGTTGCAACTGTGTAGCACAAATCAAGCAGGCGAGAGATGGAGTGTTGTGCATTAAAGGGGTGTTTGATTTAGGATAATTTATGGGTTGGGAACAGGAGAGCTCACTTCTGCCAAGGGCAAAAAAGAGCCAGAAGGGAGCTTAATGAGTTAGATGAAGACCTTAACATCAACTCCTTTCTGAAGCGCAGGAGACTCAGGGAGATTCGAAGGAGCGACCTATTGGCCAATGAGGTCCTGTGCATGAGCCTGGGAGATTTAGATGGCTTGTCTCGTGTGTTTGCACAGTTTAATTTCCAGTCTGGTGATGTTGAAGATTTTTATGTTTAATTTTCTAGATCAGATGGTGATTATTTTATTTATTACGTTAGTAGTTTGTCCCTAGCAGATGACTCGGAAGGACGTAAAAACTGTGCAGAACTCCAGGAAAAGCGGGTGGCATACTTCCAGAACTTGGGTAAAGTGGCTGTATTCTTTTACGGCTTTCATGCGTCACGCAGCAGTGTGCAGAATACTCTATAGGGGAGGCGAGGGGGAGTTCGGGATGCCACCAGTAGGGGATTTCCAGTGTCCAGCACCAGGGCATGGACAGTGGTTTGGAAGTTCATTTTAGAGGAAGGGGATAGTTTTATTCTACTGAGGAAAAAAAGTTGATAAAAACCAAGTGTTTGTGACAATTGATTAATCCATCTGGCTTCATTTCGAACAGAGAAGTTCCTGAATCTGGGGTTGTTTATGCCTGTTGGAAATAAGGGTGAGCTCGACCTTTGTGAAGCTCGGTTTAGGGTCCTCCGAGATCATGAATATATTAATTTCAGTAGTTGTATGTAAGTCACCACTTTGAAGCAACTACAAAGTTAGAAACAGAATATTACAAAGCACATTACATCTGATATTTGATTAATATATAGTGGTATAATCCTTTACATTCAATTAAACAATAAAGGTAACAATGAAGTTAAACCAAAGTTTAGGAATATGAGATCGAAATTCAAGGTTAAAAACAACAATCACATGATGAAAATATCAGCCGCTAATTCACTGTTATATAGAAAATACAAACAAATAGTATAAGATTGTTTAATATTGCTACTTCCACAGAATAATCTGGCATCGGAGGCCCAAACTCCTATCCTTTTGAAACACTGGGTTCTTTGCTTCTTTGAATCAGATACTCCGGCGAGCAGAGTTGTACTATATCTTTATTAATTGATCCACTGCCTTTTGCTCTTAGGACAGTCCTGATCCATGCATCGTAGCCCTTATATGTGGGGACAAAACTACTACAACCATTGGCAAAGCCCAAAGATTTCGCCCACGTGAGAGCTATTGGGTTTTCTAATTTCTTTTCACCATGTGCAATATGGAGTGAAGTAGAGGAGTGAGCTGGAACGGCATGGAGTGGAGTACAGTGGCTTGGAATGGTGTGCATACCAGTGGAGTGGTGTAAATCAGTGTGGAACAGAATAGAGAGGAGTGGAGTGGAGTAGGCTGGTGTAGAATAGAGTGAATATAGTAGAGTGGTGTAGAGTGCGGTGGCATAGAGTGAATTGGAGAAGACTTGAGTACAGTAGAGCAAGTAGAATGGTATAGAGAGGAGTGGGCAGTCTATAATGGAGTGGAGTGACATGGCATAGAGTAGTGTGCATTAGTGTAGAGTGGAGTAGAGGGGCTTGGAATGGTGTACAGTGGAGGGTCATATTGTAGAGGGGCGTAGAGCAGGACTTTGTGAAGTAGGGTAGAGTGGTACTGTGTGGCGGGACATAGAGTGGTACTGAGAGTCGCAGAGTAGAGTATCATAGAGTGCCGTAAAGTGGATTACCATAGAGTTGAGTGGAGTACAGTGGCGAAGAATGGAGTGGGGTAGACTACAATGGAGTGCAGTACAGTGGCATAGCATAGAGGGGTGTGGATTGGTGTAGAGTGGCTTGGAATGGCGTGGAGTGGAGGGGTGTAGAGTAGAGGGTCATATAGTACAGGTGCATAGAGTGGCATTGTGTGGCATGGTGTAGAAAGGTGTGGAATGGGAGAGAGTGGTGTGGAGTGGGATAGAGCGGCATGGGATGGAATGGCACAGAGTGCTATAGAGTGGAGTGGCATAGAGTAACGTGGCATTGAGTAAAGTGGTGCAGAGTGCAGTGGTGCAGAGTAGAGTGGCACAGAGTGCATTGGGAAAGAGTGACATACAGTGCATATATACAGTGGTACAGAGTAGCGTGGTTCAGAGCAGAGTGCAGTGGCACAGAGTAGAGTGGCATAGAGTACAGTGGTGTAGAGTACAGTGGTGCAGAATAGAGTGGTGAAGAGCACAGTGGCATAGAGTGCAATGGTGTAGAGTGCAGTGGTGTAGAATGGTGCAGAGAAGAGCAGAGTGGCAAATAGTACAGTGGTGTTCAGTAGAGTAGCATAGAGTGCAACTGTGTAGAGTGGTGCATAGTATAGTGCAGTAGCACATATTGCAGTGACATAGAGTGGTGCGGAGGAGATTGCAGTTGCATGTAGCGGAGTGGCATAGAGGAGTGAAGTGGCATAGACTGCAGTCGCATAGAATAGAGTTCAGTGGCAGACTGCAGTGGTGCAGAGTAGAGTGCAGTTGCATAGAGTACAATGTAGGAGGGTGGCAGGGAAATGAAGCTACATGGATGGAGATTTGAGAGATGGACTGAAAACACAAGTACTCAAATGGAGTGCTTGAACACAAAGAAAAAAGTAGCTCCAAAAACTGGGGCAATGAATGGACACACGTACTTGGTCCTGGCTACGGGGGAGGGGCAAACATAACAAGAAGATACAATGCTCATATGGTGTGACAAATGGGAATAAGGAAAATTAGGGCAATGTTGAAGCTAAGAAATTGTAAGCTATAGGTGGGCTGTTGGCTCACTGTGTGTAAACAACATCTTTCACAGAGACAGTGCATGTGCTGTCTAGGCGCCCATTAAAAATTATTGGCTGTCTCACTATATCTTGGGTAAGATATGTAACAACAAGCACCCATTGCATTTCCTCCCAGGCACTCACTATCTAGTTAAAACCTGGTGTACAGCCAGAAATGGTTTTAATCTCAGACAACCTACCATGCTGCCAATAGGATTTTAACCTGGAAGCAGGTCAATGCTGCTATCCAAAACGATTTAAGCAAGTATCCCAAGAAGGCTACCTTGCTCCTCAGCTTGTCAGTCTTCTCTGTACTCTGGACTCTTCACCAGCCTCAGAAGTATGATTGGCTATCTGCTTCACAAAGATTAAAGAACGTGCATTGCAGATCACAAAGATATTTGCACATGTGCATTCTGGCTGTAGGAATAGGTATGTATATAATGGAAACTTCACTTCGGAGCAAGAGAGAGCTGTACATTAGTAAGTAGGTCTAGTTATTTTTTTCCATCTGCGATAAGCAAATACGAAAATGCAGCCAATTTCACCGTTTCCACACCTGTCTACTTAGAATGGAAAAAACACAGGATTGCAAGAAAATGCCCTGCAAAAAACAAGGATTCCTTATCCCGGAAACAGAGGAATGCAAAGAATTAGGAACTCTTGTCCCACTCGTGACAGTCAGGGGCTGTCCATGTGACTCAGAGGTAAGTACATTAAGTCAGTTAAAATGGGCAACCTCTGACAGTACACTTTAAAGAACATTTCCCGTCAGGAGCACCTGAGTGTGGCCCTTTCCGGACAGTTGGACAATGAAGGCAGGAGCTGCACATAGCCTTCTCTGCTGTGGAAGTGAGCGGCCAGGCAAAGTAATTACTATAATGCAGTAAGAATGAATACATTGACTAGCACCCAACAGTGCTTCAAAAATGAATGGTGCTTTGTGGGGATCTTTTTGCTTGCCTACAGCAACGATCAGCCATCATTTTCACAGGTAACAAAGAGAAATAGGTCAAATTCCTGCACTTTGCTTCCTCTGCAGAAATTTCGCCCACCTCTATCATTGAGGGATCGAATCATTCTTTAACCCCTCCCCTGCTGATGACGGAACCGCTCCGTCATCAGCTACGGTTGGGCTGTGCTGATGACGGAGCGGTTCCGTCATGGCCCGGCCGCCACGCCTGCGCAGCGCTGATTTCGCGCCTGCGCTGCAGTTTTAATGAGCGGGACGGGTCATGACGGAACCGCTCCGTCACCAGCACAGCTCAACCGCGGCTGGTGACGGAGCGGTTCTGTCACCAGCATGCGGCCGCCCCGCCCACTTAGCGCTGCGGTGGAATAGCCGCCGCAGCGAAAGGGTTAAACACTCAAGTGGAGGCACAGGGTGATTAAAGACGTCTCCCACAATCCCACATTCTTGGTAAAGAGTAAAAATCCCGGTTTAAATCCAGGTTCCAAATCCCAGGTTCCAAATCCTGAAACATAGCCACTAGAATAACTCTCATCTTAATGCTAGAAATCTAGAATTCACTTTAAAACGTATTGTGAGGTTTATAACTTTAGTAACCCTGACTACGTGCTTAGTTACCGTAGCAATTTTGCCACTAAACTCATCTTCTCTGCTGGTGAACGCACTAATAGCACATTCGTGGCTAGGGATGAAAAGATAAAGAACTCACAAAGAATGCCCATGTTACCAGGCTGCCTCGGCCTACGGACTGAGACTCTGGAATGAACTCCCTTTGTGCCTCAGATCTAATCTCTCGGAGGTGCAATTCTTAACCCCATCTCTCCCGTATCTTCCTGCCGATCATCCTAGATTGTTTTTCTTCCCTGTTTTGCATCATCGCGCTATGATGGTATGTTTCCTCTTCATTTGCACTAATTTGCTTTCTTGTCTTCTTATAGTAAACATAGTCTGTTCCTTTGTCCAGCTGTCTGCTGCCCTCTCGAGCTAGGTTGAAGTTATAAATAGCCAAAATGAATAAATAAAAACATGCCACCTGGTGGTAGAGTTCCAAATGCTGGTATTATTAATATTGGTGCACTTTAATTAGTGGTTCTCTGCAAGATCTCCATGCTCCACCCACCCGAAGTATTCAGAATGTTAGGCAGGACCGTTAACCTTGAACTAAAGTGCACTCTTGACAGACAGCCAAGCTAGCCATGAAGAAAAGGCTGATTGAAGCAGGGAATGGAACATCTTGTAACGTCACCTAATGGCCAGCCCAGGATTTTTGGATTCTTACACCACCCACTTTATGCATTAATGGGAGTGAGAGAGCGCAAACTGAACAAAATGTATGAGTGCATCATAAGTGTCAGTAATATGCACAAACCATAATAGAAATACTATAAGTGCTGAAAATATATTCACCTATACTTAGAATGTGTGGTTAATCTAGAGATTTCATATAAGAATGGAACTAATGCAGAAATGTGTGGAAAAAGTATAACCTTATTAGACGTGATTAATCCTGATCCATGTTATGTAGCTGCTAATGGAAGAATGTCATGCTGCAAAGCACAGAACGGAGTAGGCCCCATGGCCAGAGCTGAAAGGGTTGGGAAAGGTATTCATTTGCATGATATGGATTGCACTAATGTTATTTAGTAATTCTGTTTTCGATAGGTTTATATCCTATAGATGTGTTTTACATAATCATAAAATAAAGTATTAGCATGCTATTTTGATTTACGAAAGGATTTGAAGAGAATAAACCTCTGCGAGAAATGTTGTAGGCCTAAAGTGATCAAAAGGTTTCTGTTTTGCACGTACTGGTACAAGCCGAGCTGTGCCGAGAAATAAGTTGCAAACTTCTGTTAGAAGTTTATGAGAATTGGGATCCTAGCTGCGGATGTCTGTCTGCGGGTGCGAGGGGGACTCCAATTAAGAATTGAATGAATAGAGTTCTGTTCAAGAGACTGGTGCAGACATGGAGGAGGGTTCAGGAATGTTTAGGGGGTATCGGCGGGCCGGAGAAGAGTCTGAAAAGCAAGGTCAACTCTAACGCACGAGGCCCAGAGGAAGATCATCATGGAAAAAGCCAGAATCGACACCACGTGAGGGGCGTCTTGAGAGGGCGTTTCAATTGTAATTGGGGTTTTGTATTAGGGACAGCACCCCTGGGTGGAGTTAGAGCAGATGCCTGAGGACCCTTTAGAGAGTGGATGGGTAGGCAGAGAGGGGTCATGACTGGAGATCATAGGTTTTCACCTAGAGACTAAGAGTGGGTGATCTTCCTAGGAAGTCATTCACAGCTGACACCTTTTGATAGGTTGGGATTCTGTTAAGTAGGGATACCATCCAGAGCAGGGTAGGGACAGCCTAACCTGAACCTTTCCCTCCTGCTGTAAATGACGGAGAGATCACAATTCGTGTCTATGCTTGCAGCCCTTTTGATTTTAGAATTAGTCCTAGTAGTGTTCTTTGCTCGCCTGAGGGCTTTTAGAGAGCACATGTATGTAGTGGTGCCCGTATATCTCCTGAATCTCATTTTGAGATGCCTGTACTTGCAGTTAACATTGACTTTGTAATAAATCTTTAAACTTAGAAGTAGTCTGTGGTTTTTCCGAGCCGAGTCCATTATTGATTGAACTAATCTGGTAAGAGATGCACTTTCTTCCCTCAATGACAGGCAATAAAGATTCAGTCGACCAGAACGGGGTTTAGATCTAGAGTGATAAGATAGCGATCAAAATCCCGCCCCCGCAGTTGGTAGCAGAGGATGGTTGCCTTCTTGAGGAAGGTGATCTAGGCCAGGTTAGATTACCCCAAGGCCCCTAGAGATCGATGATCGGAAGAACCGCACGCCGAAGAGGGTCCGGATGACGTGAGACAGAAAAGCAGCAGTATCGGTCGAGAGTGAGTATAAAGGGTCATGCGTGTTAGATTGCGGTGTTTTTGTGTTGTATCTATGTTGTAATGTCTGGCGGAGTTGAATGCCTGTAGAGTGACTGTGGAACAGGTTGTGAGCGCGCGCAACCGGTGGAAATCTTAAGTTCAAGGAGAGCTTAAGTGGTTCGGGTGTATCGAACATCCAGAGTAATTGTCAACCAGTGTGAAGGGGGTCATGAGGTATCATTGATCGCCCGCAGGACCGAGATAGGGGGAACGTAAGAGTGAGTGCATGAGTAACGGACGCTGGTCGGAAGTTACTGTGTGTGTAAGCAACCTATCAGAGAGACGATAGACATTTCGTCAGTTGTGGTGACAATTACAGATAGACTGTGGACGTACAGTCGAGAGAAGTGACCGCTTGGTCGGAAGTAGTCATTTTTCGGTGTATGAATGGGACGCATGCGTGACCGGGAGACGAGCTGAGAAAGGAGGGGAGCTGCTGCGAAAGGGAGACGAGTGACGTCAGAAAGTGCCGCGCTGGGATTGGCCGGCCGGAGGGAGACCGCGCTGTGATAGGCCAGCTAGCAAAGCCGCGCTGGGATTGGCGGATCGTCATCAGGAAGTAAACAGAATAGCGAGGCTGGGAATTGTACGATTAATCATGAAATGTTTAAATGGTTAAGAGCGGCGTTTAAGAGAGAGAGGCGGAGATCTTATGATGGGGAAGAAGCCCCGCCGGAGGGTACGCCGGCTAATTATATGGGGACGAATGTTGGGTTGCACACTATATTGTGGATTTCAGAGTGGAGTAAGATTACAAAGGGAAATGAGGAACTAACGTTTCCAAAGTACGGGACATTCAGATTAGAGGTACTACATCGATTAAAAGCAGTAATGACCTCAATGAGACCCATGCCTAGACCGACCCAGTTTGAAGCTCTCAATGCATGGATTAGGGCGGCGCACAACAGGAACCAGCACAGGCGTCAAGAAAGGGTGAAACGATCGGTAAGAGCAGTGCAGGATGCCAAATGGGATGCGGATGCTAAAAGATGGAGAGTGCATAACCTTGAAGTAAACAAACTGTACCCAGTAATAGAGGTGGCAGGAAACAAAAGCCCATTAGAAGAGGATGATGAGAGCGAGACAGAGGACAGCCTGATAAATAGGTTACTGACAGACAGGCCACCCCCGTACAACAAAGAGACAGGAAATGTTGAGCCCAGCAGAGAAGGGGGGCCTGGCATAGGGGAGTATGGACCGCTTCCCATCACAGATTGGGATCCCACTGCAAGCAAAGAATTGTCTCAACCTAGTCCGGTGCAACAGGTAGTCGGAAGGTTTGTGGTACAAAGGGCGCCAGAAACGGAGCGTGCCACATCCTACGCACTGCCAGATGCCCTGCAAGTACCTGTTACTATAGGCCCTATAGTATCGATTTATGATCCAGAGAGAGCCAGAGGGGAGGAACAGGTACGAATGGACAGGGAGAGAGCAGAGATGGCAAGGAGGAATGATACAAGCAATTCCCCAAGTCAGTTGCCAAGACCAAGAGATTGGAGCACCCCAGTACATACAGCAGTAGACCCAACAGGAGATCCGGGGGGCCCTAGATGGCCGATGGATCTGAGGGGATCAGGACGGAAATCCTTCCAGGAGCTAAGCGAGTACATGAAGAAATGGGATGAGGCAGTGGAGGCTCACAAGAGCATCATAGCAGCGGAAGCTGGAAGGGAAAGCCAGGATAGCAGGACCCGGACTCACTGCGGGGCTGATGAAAGCAGTCCGGAGTGGGACAGGAAGGGTAAGGACGGCAGCAGAGACACTCGTCATACCAGGAGTGGGGGTAGAGCAAACCCGGAAAAAAGGAGCCCAGAGTGTGGGGGGGTGTCCCGCCCAATTCACAGCGAAGGGGATAGGAGAACGCAAGAGTACAGAAACAGTTTTAAGGGCACCCACTATGAGTCTGGCAATAGTGGACAGAACGAGAGTTGCGAGAGGTCTCGCCATAACCCCTGTGATTACGGACAAGAACGCAGTTCTGGGGAGATGGGGAGCCGAGAGGGAACTTACCGAATACTGAGTGACACTAGACAACGAGAGAATAGCGACAGAAGGGAGAATAGCAGGGAATCCTACCATGGAGCGAGGGAGGACAGAGAGAGTGGACAAAATGATATTGGGGGAAACAGGCCCGTGTTTCATCACCTTCCAAGGCAGGATGGCCGAGCATGGGACCTAGAGAGATGGGAACAAGGGAGAACTCTCCTTAACTCCCCTGAGCCCAAGCGTAGGACTCGGAGCTGGGACGGGAGAGAGACCAGTGAACACCCTAAGAAAGACATACTGGGAGCCGAGATAAAAGCCAAGAGACTTGATGTCGCCAGCTTAAAGTCAGATCTGGATGACATGGTGGATGGTGCCTTGCCTCTAGAGAGAATGGAGATGTACGAGCAGGATGAAATACTGTTCATGGCGAAGGACATCACTCGAAAGGCGAGAGCAGCACATGAGATATTAGTCGAACTAGCAGGCAAATATATGGTAGACCTGTCGAGGACCAAAGCATTACAGGGTAACCATAGGCTACATTATTCAGACCAGGACCTAGATGAGAGAAGAACAATAGGATTGAAGACACACATAAGGGAACTGATAACTGGAATAAGGACGTGGAGGGCGCTGGATAAATGGGAAGAAAGGTGGTCCAAGAAAGGGACCGTTAGGAGAAGCATGCTTGGGATGTCCCAAGAGGGAGGACTGCAGAGAATAGATGCATACCCTTTGCGTGAGGTTGCAAACGGGAACTATGTACATGTGCCATGGAGTAGGGGGGACTTAGCGGCCTTTACCAACTCCTTCCCTAAATTGAGGGAGAATCCAGTCGAGTGGTACAAGCAGGTGGAGAGGTTTGTAAAAATATCCAAGGTACTATGGATAGACCTGAACACTCTGTTTGACGTTGTGGTACCAGGAGACTTGTGGACAGCATGTAAGGTTAGTGCTGAGTGGCCCACATCAGAACCAGAGAGAGATGCACGGACTAATGGACCGTCCGAGACAGTAATGGCAAAATATGAGAGAGTGA
This sequence comes from Lissotriton vulgaris, assembly GCF_964263255.1. NCBI lineage: Eukaryota > Metazoa > Chordata > Amphibia > Caudata > Salamandridae > Lissotriton > Lissotriton vulgaris. The sequence continues at coordinate 1,214,118,488 of NC_141687.1, forward strand.
TGACTTGGCTGAAAGAAAAGGTGCCAATGCAGGACATAGATTGGGTCAAAATAGATCGAACTAGACAGGAACCCAAAGAGACAGTTCATGAATATTATGAGAGATTGCTGAAGGCGTTTAAACAGTATAGCGGGTTGGATGTAATGGATCCTAAAGACATAGGGCAGTTTGTGTCTAAATTTGTTTTGGGCTTAAGACCGGATATTAGTTTAATGAGTCAGCAACACCTGATTTGTTGGCAAAATAAACCTTTGGATGAAATTCTGAGATATGCTAGGTACTGCTGTGACGAGATAGATTCAAAAGCAAAAAAGCTAAAAGAAAAGCTGATGGTGGTGCAGATGCAGTCAGCCGGTAAGGGTGGACAGCAGCAACAGCAACAGGGAACAGGGACCGGGGGCAGGAAACAGAATAACCAGAACAAGGGCAATGAGGAGAACTCCAACTTTAGACCTAGGGTAGACATAGCAGCATTGAAAAAGACGACCCGGTGCCACCAGTGTAACGAGGTGGGGCATTGGAAACGCGAGTGTCCCTACAATGTCGAAATCGGAGAGCAGGAAGTAGAGGAGGAAGAGGTTCAAAGCACTCCAGGAAGAGGGGTAACGCCATACCAAGGAAGGGTGGTCAAAGGGGGGACCCCAGCTCCACGAGCCCAGTTCCCTCAGCCACCCAGAATAGGGACAACGGGAAAGACCTATAGACAAATGCCTCTTTTTGTGGGAGGAGAGGAGTGTTACTATGTTGATCCCCTAACAGGACAGAGAGTGGAGAGAGAAGACTGTACCCTCGGGGCAGCCTTAGATGTGGATCAAAGGGGACCCTGCGTTGAGGCCGAAGTGGCAGGGTGTCCCACGACCTTTCTAGTAGACACGGGAGCCACTCGATCCACAATAAGATCAGCTGCAGTTCCAGGCCTGCCAATGTCAGGGGAGACAATCCAAGTGGTGGGGGTCGCAAACAGGAGAATAACCAGTCCATTGACAGAACCAGTGCAAGTGAAAATAGGGAAATACAGCGACGAACATCAGTTTCTGGTTTGCGATTCTAGTCCTGTATGTCTGTTGGGAAGAGACCTTTTGTGCAAATTAAATTGTACCATATACTGCACACCGCAGGGAGTGGAGGTATTGACCAATGATGATGACGCTGACTTCAAAGTCGCAAACTCGAGAATATGTGTGGAGCTGTATCCCACTTTGACAGTGGATGAGCTCCCCTGGGATCTAAGAGAGACCGTGGCACCAGAAGTGTGGGATTTCACTGGGGAGGAGATTGGACTAGTCAAGGGAGTAGACCCAGTGAAAATCATAGTGAAACCGCATGCTGAGTTTCCAAGAACACCCCAATATAAATTGACTCCAGAAACGATTGCAGGTATAAAACCCGTGATAGAGTCCATGATTAAGCAGGGAATACTGAAGGAAATCGTGGGTAGTCCATGTAACTCCCCGATTATGGGTTTGCAGAAACCAAATGGGAAATTCAGAATAGTGCAGGATCTTCGAAAAATTAATAACATAGTTGTCTCATGTTGTCCAGTGGTGCCGAATCCATCAGTGATATTGTTTCAGATACCGTTCCAAGCTGAGTGGTTCACGGTGATAGACCTGTGCCAGGCTTTCTTTTCGATCCCATTGGACGAGGATAGCCATTTCCTTTTCGCTTTTAAGCTGGAAGGTCGCGTATTAACATGGTGTCGTATCCCACAGGGGTATACAGAGAGCCCATCGATCTTTAACCAGCTTTTGAAGAAAAATCTTGAAATTCTAGTGCTGTCCCAGAAGTCGGTTCTGGTCCAGTACATAGACGACCTACTTGTGGCGTCAGAAACTGAGGAAGCTTGCAGGGAGGACTCCATTGCTTTGCTAAATCACTTAGCTGTAAATGGGCACAAGGTGTCCCCGGGCAAATTGCAGTACTGCCTGACAGAAGTACAGTACTCGGGGCACAGAATTGAAAAAGGGAAACGAAAGGTGTCACCAGACAGAATAGAGGCGATCATGAAGATGAATGTGCCCAAAACACAGAGAGAGGTCAGGATGTTCCTAGGGATGGTGGGTTATTGCCGACAGTGGATAGCGAACTTTTCACTGAAAGCAAAACCCTTGCAAAAACTGACGTACAAGGAGGTGAGTGATCCGGTACCATGGGACAAAGACTGTTTGATGGCGTTCCTGCAGCTGAGAGAGGACCTGTGTCGTGCTCCTGCTCTGGGAATGCCAGATTACGATAAAATATTCTTGCTTTACTGTTGTGAAAGAGAGGGTTGTGCTTTGTCTGTTTTGGTCCAAATCCATGGGAATGCCCGTAGACCAGTCGCCTACTTTTCGGCTACCTTAGACCCAGTAGCCGCAGCGTTGCCCGGATGTCTCAAATCCGTTGCTGCAACAGGTGTCAGCATCGAACGTTGTGAAAATATAGTTATGGGGCACCAGTTGGAGGTATATGTGCCACATTCTGTTGAACTGTTGATGACCAGGACCAAAACACAGCATCTGACCAATAGCAGGCTCACGCGCTATGAGCAAGTCATTCTTGCTGCAGAGAACGTGACTCTCAAGAGATGCTCTGTTTTGAACCCTGCTACCTTGATGCCACTCCCAGGTGACATTGATGATGATGTATGTACAGATCATGATTGCCTCGATGTGACTGAACTATGCACCAAACCGAGACCCGACATCGTGGATGAGCCACTGACTGACCCCGATGAAGTTTTCTTTGTCGATGGCTCATGTGTAAGAGACTAAGTTGGGCAGTTGAGAGCAGCTTATGCTGTTTGTTCAATTACTGGAGTTGTGGAAGCCGCATGCCTGGAAAGAGTACACTCCGCTCAGGTAGCCGAAATTATTGCATTGACGCGTGCCTGTCTGGCAAGCAATCAAATTCGAGTCACCATATACACCGACAGCCAATACGGTTATGGGGTAGTTCATGATTACGGGCAATTATGGTCTCAAAGAGGGTACATGACTTCTTCAGGTTCACCCATTCGTAATGGAGAGTTTGTGCGTCTACTGTTAGAAGCTTTGCAATGTCCGGCAGCTATTGCCGTAGTAAAATGTACCGCCCACACAAGGAATATGGACTTCGTGTCACAAGGCAATAGATATGCCGACGAAGTCGCAAGGTACTGCGCAGAACAAGGGTACTCTTTCACAGAAGTGGAAGTGGGCGGAATAAATGTCAGGACTGAATTAGCTATGATATTGGAGACTGTAGACACCTGGGACGAGTTAAAATGCATGCAAGAATATGCACCCGATTGTGAAAAGCAAACATGGGAAACTGCAGGATGTGTGATAGGCGAGGCACATTTCTGGGTTTCAGCTGATGGAAGGGCAGTGTTACCAAATGAGATGGTGAGCCCAATGGCTAGACAAATCCATGGTCCAGTACACCTAGGGAGAGACGCTATGCTGAGGGTATTCAGACAAACCTGGTACAACCCTAAGTTCAGAGTAGCAGCAGAAGCGGTGTGCCAGCGTTGTGTGACCTGTCAGCAGCTGAACATAGGAAAAAGAACACCAGTTGCATTGAGTCACATAGGGAGGTCCGGAGGTCCATTCAATAGAATGCAAATAGATTTCATCGAAATGCCAAGGTGCAACCGCCTCCGTTATGTCCTGGTGGTTGTTTGCATATTTTCCAGATGGGTCAAGGCATACCCTACACGCAGGTGTGACACCCTCACAGTAGCCAAGTTATTGCTTAGGGAACTCATACCGCGCTTCGGGGTACCGGCCTCTTTGGAATCAGATAGGGGAACGCATTTAAACAGCGAGCTTGTGAAGATGATTTGTGCGGCCCTGAACATAGACCAGAAATTGCATTGTAGTTACCGACCAGAAGCTTCGGGAATTGTAGAGCAGATAAACAGCACCATCAAGTCCCGAATTGCCAAAATGTGTTCATCCACGTCTCTGAGTTGGCCTGATGCTCTGCCATTGGTCCTTATGAGCATCCGTAGTACCCCAGACAGAAGAACGGGACTATCACCCCACGAGGTGTTAATGGGGAGGGCAATGAGATTGCCATCCGTACCAACTGCTGCACTGTTGAATATCACCGATGATATGATCCTGGACTATTGTAAGGGTCTGTCTGATGCCATTCATTCTGTGTCCCTTCAGGTGCAGGCTGCCGAGGTCCCGTCGTGCCAGGACTTGTGTCATGACCTGTGTCCTGGCGATTGGGTGCTTGTCAAGAAGCACGTAAGAAGAAGCTGCCTAGATGCCCGTTGGCGTGGGCCCTACCAGATCATCTTGATCATGAACACTGCTGTGAAAGTGGGAGGCCTGCCCAATTGGATCCACGCGTCACATACACGGAGAGTTCCAGCACCTCTGGAAGAAACAGCTCCTCTCTCGGATGTAAGTCCAGCTGCGGACAGAGAAGCCATAGAGGGGGCCAGCCAAGCTGTGGAGGTGCCAGAAGAAGCTGGGAACGTGTCTGACCAGGCTGAGGACGGTCAGTACAACAGCGAAACGGACGACGCTACAGAAGGAGAAAGTAGCTGGGAGTACGAATCAGACACTGCCCAAGCTGAAAGAGAGCGAGAGCAAAGCAGAAGGACAAGGAGCAGAAGGGTAAGGCGTGGAGAAGCCAGCTGGCCGCAAAGAAGGAGTTCAAGCCTGAGGTCGACTCCAGAGAGAACCCTTGCTCCAATATCTGAAGACTCAGACCTGGAAGAAGGTGCTCAGGGCTCTGAAGCACCAGATCCAAGGAGGTCAAGAAGAGTACGTGTGCCTAACAGAAGATACGCCACTCCTGAGTGGACATATCTGGCGACAGATGTCTTGGGAACGAGCGACAGGGAGGATAAGAGCGGTGCTGGTGACCAGCTCTGAACCCATCATCACAGTGGAAGTACAGCTGTTAGTGCCCGGAGTAGAAGCAGAAGGGTCACTAACGTTCAAGCTCCCCAACCCTCCCTACCTAAGCAAGTTAAAGCACATGTTTTTCACCGAATTGCAATTCCCAGATTTTGGAACAAAGATAACAAGCCATGAAGAGCACATTCTTCGTCTGGAAATATTGAATTATGCTATTCAAGCCGCAGGCCCAAGCCTCATTGTAGATGCTTAAAGACTTTGTAAATAAACGAGAAAAAGAAGATTACCTAGCGCCTAGGAAGCAGAGAAACTTAGGGACCTTTCCTATAAGTTGACGGAGAAGGGCTAGGGTTGTCTGTGTTAAAGCTCAAAAAGACTTTGCAAAAGGAGATTGCCAGCTTCCAATTGTGTGGTTCTAAAGACTGAAGAAACAAGAGAGACTGTAGAGGAACAAAGAGAAAAGAACTTTGTGTTGGAATAGAAGGAAAGAATCATACTGTCTGAAGAGATGGAGGCCGGTAGTCCGAACCGTAGAGCCAAATGTATAATTGGCACACTAATAGTAGGAGTGATACTTCTTATAGCTTTAGTAGTTACTGTATCATATGTAATGGGACATGAGAGTGAGGCAAGGGTACCAGACGACAAATCTGTAGTGACACCGAAACCCACTGTTGCTGGTAAGAAGGGGGAAACCATACAGGAGAAAGCGTTATTAGCAGCAGAAGCCCGTAGGTTACACATGGATGAGTCCCAAGGCGACTATAGGTCAAATGCTTATGCCAAACTTTTGTATGAATACGTGGATGCCATGGAGGTCAAGGATTGTTATGTGTGCATGCAACTGCCTGCGTCTGTAGATGAAGGCATTAGATATCATCACCTCCCGCTGACTTATGGCATTACATGTAGCTTATTGCTTAGCATATTTTATGGAAGAGATAGTTTTGAGTATTACTTTTCTAACTACGACTCAGTGTTACCAGAAGTCCCAAATTATAAGCAAATGAACAAATGGGACTACTGGAAGAGTGAAGACAGATTGGCAAAGTTCTTCATTCCTTGGGATACTTTAGATACGTCACATGCCCGCAGAAATAACCTGACATGCAAGGTGTCAGAAGTCGAGAAGAAGTTTATAGGGCAAGTGGATGATCGATACAGAAGGCAAAAGATTTTGAAAAAATCAGGACAATGGAAAACAGATTGGACCGAGGAAGAGAAGGCACACAAGAGGAAGGGTAGTAGTGGTCCAATAGCCTTGGATCGCACACAGAGAGGGAAGTTATGCCTTCACAGAAGCAAAACGTACTACGAAAATGTATTCGTAGGGGAAGTCAGTTGTGAACATGCTTTTAGATTAGAATATTACACTAAGGATTTCTTGAAAGGAATGCAAGTGATTCCAAATGTATATTTTGTATGTGGAAGAAATGCCTACGTGAGACTACCTGATAACTGGTATGGATCATGTTACTTGGCAATTGTCTTCCCCAAAATATACCATGCCCAAGACTTAGAGATCATAGAGGGCAAGGCCTCAGCAAGAGGGAGAAGAGACCTAGGAGATGCAGAAATGGTTGGAGATGTATTTGGAGCTGCATTTCCTCTTTTAGGACTGATCCTCAATGATGTCAAAATTAGGAGACTGGCAACAGTCGTAGACAGATTGTCTGCCAGCACTGCTAGATCCTTAATGCTGGTGGAAGGAGAGATGCAATCGATAAGGGCCATGGTGCTTCAGAACCGTCTTGCGTTAGACGTCCTGCTAGCAAAAGAAGGCGGAGTCTGTAAGGCTTTGAAGGTCCAGGAATGTTGCACTTGCATTCCAGACATTTCAAAACCTCTTGAGAAAGTTATCATGAACATAACTAACATTCACAAAGAGATCGAAGACCTGACTAAAGTAAATAATTGGGAAAAAGTGGGCCATGGAATGGGCGAAGTTGGAGGTTGGTTCGCCAACCTAGGGAAGAGCTTTGTATGGTATGTGCTGAAACCTATCATCATAATAGTGATCTGTGTGATCATGTTGTGGGGATTGGTGAGGTCATACCAATGGTATAGATCAAATAGATTGGAGAGATCCAGGAGAGAACAGTTACAGAGATTGGCGGCGATACAGGACAATCAGTACAGGAGCCTGAGGGCTCTAGAAACGCAGAAGCGAGGGGCAATCGCAATTAGTTCAGTTTAAATCTTAGTGATGACCCCGAGAGGTCATCAAAGGGGGGAACTGAGAGAGCGCAAACTGAACAAAATGTATGAGTGCATCATAAGTGTCAGTAATATGCACAAACCATAATAGAAATACTATAAGTGCTGAAAATATATTCAACTATACTTAGAATGTGTGGTTAATCTAGAGATTTCATATAAGAATGGAACTAATGCAGAAATGTGTGGAAAAAGTATAACCTTATTAGACGGGATTAATCCTGATCCATGTTATGTAGCTGCTAATGGAAGAATGTCATGCTGCAAAGCACAGAACGGAGTAGGCCCCATGGCCAGAGCTGAAAGGGTTGGGAAAGGTATTCATTTGCATGTTATGGATTGCACTAATGTTATTTAGTAATTCTGTTTTCGATAGGTTTATATCCTATAGATGTGTTTTACATAATCATAAAATAAAGTATTAGCATGCTATTTTGATTTACGAAAGGATTTGAAGAGAATAAACCTCTGCGAGAAATGTTGTAGGCCTAAAGTGATCAAAAGGTTTCTGTTTTGCACGTACTGGTACAAGCCGAGCTGTGCCGAGAAATAAGTTGCAAACTTCTGTTAGAAGTTTATGAGAATTGGGATCCTAGCTGCGGATGTCTGTCTGCGGGTGCGAGGGGGACTCCAATTAAGAATTGAATGAATAGAGTTCTGTTCAAGAGACTGGTGCAGACATGGAGGAGGGTTCAGGAATGTTTAGGGGGTATCGGCGGGCCGGAGAAGAGTCTGAGAAGCAAGGTCAACTCTAACGCACGAGGCCCAGAGGAAGATCATCATGGAAAAAGCCAGAATCGACACCACGTGAGGGGCGTCTTGAGAGGGCGTTTCAATTGTAATTGGGGTTTTGTATTAGGGACAGCACCCCTGGGTGGAGTTAGAGCAGATGCCTGAGGACCCTTTAGAGAGCGGATGGGTAGGCAGAGAGGGGTCATGACTGGAGATCATAGGTTTTCACCTAGAGACTAAGAGTGGGTGATCTTCCTAGGAAGTCATTCACAGCTGACACCTTTTGATAGGTTGGGATTCTGTTAAGTAGGGATACCATCCAGAGCAGGGTAGGGACAGCCTAACCTGAACCTTTCCCTCCTGCTGTAAATGACGGAGAGATCACAATTCGTGTCTATGCTTGCAGCCCTTTTGATTTTAGAATTAGTCCTAGTAGTGTTCTTTGCTCGCCTGAGGGCTTTTAGAGAGCACATGTATGTAGTGGTGCCCGTATATCTCCTGAATCTCATTTTGAGATGCCTGTACTTGCAGTTAACATTGACTTTGTAATAAATCTTTAAACTTAGAAGTAGTCTGTGGTTTTTCCGAGCCGAGTCCATTATTGATTGAACTAACCTGGTAAGAGATGCACTTTCTTCCCTCAATGACAGGCAATAAAGATTCAGTCGACCAGAACGGGGTTTAGATCTAGAGTGATAAGATAGCGATCAAAATCCCGCCCCCGCAGGAGCAAAAGTTACTAGATCTAGGGACAATATGATGACCTTTAGCCAGCTGTCTAGCATTGCCGTGCACAGCACGAATCGTGTTAGTCCTTCCTTAGGCCTTCAAGAGAGCGCAGACCGCATCTGTGTTCCAAGAGGCCTTTTATTATCAGCCAGGGTCTCCCAGAGCCACCATCCTGTGCCCCTCCCACAATGCCAGAACATATCTTTACCATAAATGACTGAAGTCTAATACTTCTTCAACAGAATAGATGGGCAAGCAAAAGGGCACATTGTATAATATGCCTGTGACGTTTTATAGGATTGTTTTGGCCTGCGCACTTTCTACTGCTAAAGATCATTCTGCAGTATATTACTGGACACCATGTTGCAGTGACAATGGTTTCTTCCACTAGGCCGTGGTCCGCAAGGTCAGGTCTTAGCAACAGACACCATTATGTAGGTGGAACTTGAGGTGCTTTATTAAGCAATTACAGTGATGATAAAGAGTTACTTGTCAATTTACTACCAGGAAAATGTTAGAAAAACAGATATTCAGCAGTAGAAGGTTAACCATAAAAGTATGCAAGGGAGTAGCTATGCAACGACCCACTGCACACCAGCTGTAGAATCTTTTAATACCATTTTAAGGTATAAAAGGGCCAATTCCGTCGCTTGAATTAGGGCCCGTGGCACCCTTCTTACACCACATAAAATAGAATATTGATATAGCATATTTCACAACTGGAGCCATACCTGATAATTATAAAACTGTTCTGTGCTAAGTTTATTGTGACCTCGATGAATTGTTACTGGAACATGGCAAACACAGGAGTCGGTAGGGAAGGAATTGCTTCATTATCAACACTGTGTTCTTTTTAATATTTTAAAAACCAAAAATGTCTTTCAACTAGAAAACTGAATGAATAAATTATTGATCTGTTTCAAAGCTATTCCAGTACTACCCGGGTTATGGAAATGACTTGCAAATTGCTATCACTGACCTGTAAAAGTTTTCAAAAAATGAATAATGAGGATGTCAAAGTACCTGAAATCATAAAGCAGAAAAACTGTTATTGATGTATGGATAGGCCTGAATAACAGGCATTACTCATAGCCTGAGTGAGAGAGAGTGATCGAAAATAGAGAGCAGGGCAGGAGAAGGCAGTTCCCTAGCAGCAATCAGTGAGAACATTATATGTTTAGGAACTGTATAAATTTCAGTTTTCAGCAAGAAAGAAAGACATTATGGAACACTTAAGTGCCAGCATGGGAGGAGCTGTGACCTGAAATGAGATGAGCAAGTACATGTTCCAAGCAAGAGACATTATTTGCTTGTGTCAAAGAGAAGGGAGGGTGGGGTTGAAAACATACCAATAGGTGCTGTTACTTTGTGAACTGGAGCAACGGTTAGAGCGGACTCCACTTGGTAACCACAAAACTTTAATCAACTTGTGATCGTTTTTGCAATGATTAATATGATTGAACAAATCCGTTGAAGTCTGCTTTTTATGTTTGGGAAAAAACCTGTTATAAGCAAGTGCAAGCAATGAACCCAATATTTCAGTATGATTAATATCTGAAGAGATCGAAAAGCGTCAAGGAGGCTGGCTGTTTTAAACACTTGAATAAATAAAATATTCCTACCTGAAACTGACTGGTGGGTTCGTGTTACACTTTTGGGAGAAGGAGAGTGTGCATGCTTTGGAATATAGGGCCATATTTTCAAGAACGGTGGTAACATTATCGCCGCTTTATCGGCAGGAAACTGCTGCTAAAGCGGCAATAAGGAGCTTGATAATATGCCCTTGTGAATTCCCATACAAGCCCAGCTTCTGGTGTGAGCCTGGGCTTCTATGGGAATTCACAAGGGCATATTATCAAGCACCTTATCGCCGCTTTAGCAGCTGTTTCCTGCCGCTAAAGCGGAGATAATGTTATCGCCGTTCTTGATAAAATGGCTCATTGAGCGGTGACGTCGTTACCGAGCTCCGACCCGGACGGCTGGTTATTCCTTCACGTCAAATGTGCATTTGGATATATTTACAAAGGGACTCCCGCCGGCCACTCTAAAGACGACGAGGTTGTTTTCAAAAGTGAGACCCCCATCAGTTGTAACGAGAGGCCCGTCTGGAGAATTTCTTTGAAAGGCTGATTGAAGTGGCCAGGGTTGGCGGGGGTTCTCTGGTAACCCTTGCACATGCTAGTAAGGAATGAATGTTTGAACATTTTGTGAGGTCATAAACAGCAACAGAATGGAATTACATCGAATACTATGCACTGGGTCTCCATTCCCCTTTGAAATTGCGCAGAATATAAAATGTGCCCTAAATGAAATTGGTGTCTACGAAGCAAAATGAGACTATATACTGATACAAAATAAGGGGAAATGGATTACTGTAAAACATCTAACCAAACGGATATAATTGAAAGCAGATTGAGCAAATACAATGCATTATGGTTACTGTGGTTTGGAGCGACTTTTGAAAACATCAGAAATTGTCTTTTGGACATAAAAATGACAAACATCTGCCAATAGGTGCTGTTAGTTTTTGAACTGTAACAAGGGTTAGAGCGGACTCAACTTAGTAACCACAAAACTTTAATCAACTTGTGATTGTTTTTGCAATGATTTATATGATTGAAAAAATCAGTTGTAGTCTCTGTTTTAAGTTTGTGAAAAAACCTACTTGCTGTTTTAAACTCTTGAATAAATTAAATATTCCTACCTGAAAATGGCTGATGGGATCATGTTACACTTTCAGGAAAAGGAGAGTGTGCATGCTTTGGAATATATAGCGGTGACATCGCTACCAAGCTCTGACCCGGGAGGCTGGCATTCCTTTGTGTCAAATTTGCATTTGGATGTATGGATGTATGTATGTATGTACTAGCCCACCAGGTACCTCCAGTGTGCGCCAGACAGCTGTGTTGCAGAGAGTTGTTCAGAGGCCACGCCCTTTTTTACAACACTCTGCAATACGGCTCTGTGGCGCTTACTGGAGGCTCCTGGTGGGCTAGTTGGCTCCCAGGACCCTCAGGATTGAAGAGGAATTAATTCCCCAACTTAAACCGTGCCACAGGGTGTGTTTGCATACGTCAATTCAGGCCCCGCTACCTCCCTTCACCACTATGCAAACGCGCCCGTGGCGCGTTTAAAGTTGGTGGATTAACTCCCCTTAAATACTGAGGGTCCCTGGGCTGCAATTAGCCCACCAGCTACCTCCATTAAGCGCCACAGAGCTGCGTTTGAGAGATGCAAAAAAGGGCATGGCCTCAGGACACCTCTCTGCAACGCAGCCCCCTGGCGTGTACTAGAGGTTCCTGGTGCACTAGTTGGCCCCCAGGGACCCCCATTATTCAAGGGGAATTTGTTACCCACCTGCAAACACGCCAGGGGGCGCGTTTGTAGAGTGCTCAAAGAAGGTGGCATGGCCTCCGGCGCGATGCCGTTTTTTGTTTTTTTTAAAATGGGGGGCTGTGTGGCCCCCCCTTATTTTCCATCTCATGAATGATATAATATGTGACATCATCAGCAGTGCATTGCGGGCGCGAGAGTTATAGTTAGCACAACTAACTATAACAGAGGCATTTCTATGGTTTTGTAATAGTGAAATGTCCAGCTAACTATAACACTCATGAAACCTATGTTTTTTTCAGTGAATTTCAAAGGTTTTTTAAATGTTAATTCCTAACTATAACGTCTCTGAAACCTATGGATTTTTAAGTGAATTTCAAAGGTTTTTTAAATGCTAATTTTTAAGTGCAATAGTAGTTATACCTATTTTTGTGTACTGAATTTCTACAGTTTAACCCCTTCCATGCTCATGATGAGCTCAGCTCGTCATGCAGCACAGTGCTCATGTGCTCATGACGAGCTGAGCTCGTCATGGCCACACCCACTAACATTATGGCCCAGCACAGGAGGAAAATCCTGCACGCAGCGATGTGGTTAACTGTTTATTTATAAATATTTTATTTAGTAAACATTTTATATTTTTCTGAAAAGTGCAAAAAAAACCAATTTAAAACAGAAATATTTGTAATTATATTGTTTTTTTGTATTTTAATATATTTATATCATTTTCTTTTTAATTTTGTTTTCAAATTTTTTTGGGGAGTCGCACACCCAAAGCGTACCTACCGCAGCAGGTTTGCATATTATAGCTGCCATTTTGGAAAAGTCGTGAAGGATCCGCGTATGGTGAAAACCGAGTGCTTGATTTTTTTCAGTTATGTCATATACGTACAATGTTACGTGGTGTGCGCGACCAGTATGCGACCGGTCCGCGACTCCTGGTCCAGCGCATTCGCGATACATGTGTATTATGGTACACGATGCTTGCGCGGTGGCGGGCCCCACGTGAATACATATACGTGGCGGGGGCGCGCTGGGTGCATGACTCCCACGAAAATATGTTCTAAAATGATATGTATGTGTCTTTAATGTACATATTAGGGCGAAAGATTATCTAAGGTATTCATAAAAATAATTTATTTCTACTTGTAATAAACTTATATTATTTTTAGATATATTTTCACAAAGTCGCGTCGGGTGCGTACTTCGTGAGCGCACAGTGCGCGGATCCCATGTGACCTAAAAAAAAAGATTTGATTGGTTCATAACATTTACCGCTGTAACTATTGAAGGACCCCACCCATTTTAATTATTCTGTTTGGAGCAGTTGATGAGAGACATCTCATCTTCTTCCAAAGCTGGTTTTGGAATTTTTTGGGTGTTTTAAAAAAATTGCATTGGAGAAATGGCATCTGGTACGCAAGATCCTCATCATTCTTCAGATGAAGATTGGAGGAAGATGCACCCAGACGCCTGAATCAGTGGTATGGAAATTTTTCACATTTCCTGCTGGAGAAAAAAAAGGTCAACGCAAGAAAAGTCACATGCTTGCAGTGTGACAGGGTCATGTCGCGAGGCAGTGACAAGAAATACTCCTGTGGAACAGCGAGTATGTATAAACATCTGCAGACCATTCACCCGAAGGATCTGGCACGAGAAGAAATGAAGCGTACAGCAAAAAATCTACCACCAGGCATTGCTAGCACCTCCGTAAAGCGTCCACTTCAGCACCAACAGTAGACATTCGCCCGGAATTTGCTTTTCTGCAGCAGCACTGCACTAAGTGCAAAACCATAATCTGTTATGGTGAACAGTCAGTGGATGCTATTTGTGCAGCTCAACGGAACCACAAATGCAATTCTTTTTTTGTTGTTGTTTTTGGAATAATGTTGAATTCCAAAAGCTAACTGTTTACTTAGATCCTTTTTTGTTCAATTTTTAAAAAACACCAAAAAAAGTAGGGACTACTTCCTGCACAAAAACAATCACGTAAGACATTTTCCTCCTTCAATGTGTGCTGTGGAATGCAGCATGCATTGAGAGAGGAAAAAACGAGGAGAAATAAAAACATTTCTCATTGTTGTGCCTCGCTACACCACCTCTAGGGTGGGGCACCATTCACACATATCTACAGATTTATACTTTCTCGTAAATCTTGAGATGTGTTATTTCATGGGTGTGGTGTGGGAACAGACTCAGCAACACCCATGGAACACCCCTTCAATGCAAAGTGTTGCGTTTGAATGGGTCGTATTTTCAAGGAGAGGAAAAGCCATGCAGGGTGTCTTTTCTCCTTGAAGCTATGGAGGAGTCCCCATCTCCATCACTACGTTACAAAAAAGTGACGTACTGGTGGCGCAGGGGGCTTGCAAATCTGCCCCATAAGTGCTTAGGTATTGGCAGAGTGATACAATAGGAACATAGTGCTGGATGGGTGATTGACGAACTGCATGAGACTGACAGGAGGTATCCAAGGATGCATGAGTACTACTTCAGTATGTAGTGGAGTGTACCAATATTATATATCTGCTTAGAGGTTTGAAGGGATTGTGCACAGAATATTGTACGTGTACTTGTGTTGGTCCAAGGTCTTTCTATAAGAACATCACTAGTAACTAAAATGATGACAGTGCTGCAAACAGAGTGCTCAGTTAATTTATAAGTGCTTAGGTAATGTCTCAATGCCTGAGTCATTCTGCAAGTGCATAAACAGTGACTGGGTTCCTAGAGTGCTAGTAGTTGACAGCAGGATAAGTTTATAAGCGCTTATGTTTCAGCAGAGGGATTAGATAAGGACATGCTTCTGTCAGGATGATTGTAGGAGTGGACACAGACTCACAGTGTGATTCCAGGCAAGCATGACTATTACCTGGACTTTTGCAGGACTGACTCAGTAGTCTGCAAGGAGTTAAGGTACCGCATATATTGTGCACATTTGACTGTACCACTTCTTGTCTCAATGTCTGAGTCATTCAGCAAGTGCATAGACAGTGACTACGTTCCTAGAGTGCTAGTAGTTGACAGCAGGATACGTTTATACGCACTAATGTTTCAGCAGAGTGATTAGATAAGGACATGCTTCTATCAGGATGATTGTAGGAGTGGACACAGACTCACAGTGTGATTCCAGACAAGCATGACAATTACCTGGACTTTTGCAGGACTGACTCAGTAGTCTGTAAGAAGTTATGGGACCGCATAAATTGTGCGCATTTGGCTGTAACACTGCTTGTTTGTCTCAATGCCTGAGTCATTATGCAAGTGCATAGACAGTGACTGGGTTCCTAGAGTGCTAGTAGTTGACAGCAGGATAAGTTTATAAGGACTTATGTTTCAGCAGAGGGATTAGATAAGGACATACTTCTGTCAGGATGATTGTAGGAGTGGACACAGACTCACAGTGTGATTCCAAACCAGCATGACCATTACCTGGACTTTTGCAGGACTGACTCAGTAGTCTGCAAGGGGTTAAGGGACTGCATATATTGTGCACATTTGACTGTACCACTGCTTGTCTCAATGCCTGAGTCATTCTGCAAGTGCATAGACAGTGACTGGGTTCCTAGAGTGCTAGTAATTGACAGCAGGATACGTTTATAAGCGCTTATGTTTCAGCAGAGTGATTAGATAAGGACATGCTTCTGTCAGGACGATTGTAGGAGTGGATAGAGCTGCTTTAGAGCCATCAAACAGGTCAGCAGAGCTGCTTTAGAGACAGAGAACCAGGTCAGCAGAGCCGTTGTAGAGCCAGAGACCCAGGTCAGCAGAGCTACTGTAGAGCCAGAGAACAAGGTCAGCAGAGCTGCTTTAGAACTATAGAACCAGGTCAGCAGAGCTGCTGTAAAGCCAGAGAAACCAGGTCAGCAGAGCTTCTTTAAAGCCAGAGAACCAGGTCAGCAGAGCTGCTCTAGAGCCTAAGAAGCAGGTCAGCAGAGCTGCTGTAGAACCAGAGACCCAGGTCATCAGAGCTGCTCTAGATGCCGTGAACCAGGTCAGCAGAGCTGCTGTAGAGCCAGAGAAACCAGGTCAGCAGAGCTGCTTTAGAGGGAGAGAACCAGGTCAGCAGAGCTGCTTTAGAGCCAGAGAACCATGTCAACAGAGCTCTTTAGAGGGAGAGAACTAGGTCAGCAGAGCTGCTTTAGAGCCAGAGAACCAGGTCAGCAGAGCTGGTCTAGAGGCAGAGAACCAGGTCAGCAGAGCTGTTTTAGAGGGAGAGAACCAGGTAAGCAGATTTGCTTTGGAGCCAGAGAACCAGGTCAGCAGAGCTGCTCTAGAGCCAGGGAACCAGGTCAGCAGAGCGGCTTCAGAGCCGTAGAACAAGGTCAGCAGAGCTGCTTTAGAGCCAGAGAACCAGGTCAGCAGAGCTGCTCTAGAGGCAGAGAACCAGGTCAGCAGAGCTGCTTTATAGGGACTGAACCAGGTCAGCAGAGCTGCTTTATAGGGACTGAACCAGGTCAGCAGAGCTGCTTAAGAGCCAGAGAACTAGGTCAGCAGAGCTGCTTTAGAGCCATAGAAACAGGTCCGCAGAGCTGCTTTAGAGCCAGAGAACCAGGCCAGCAGAGCTGCTTTAGAGCCAGAGAACCAGGTCGGCAGAGCAGCTCTAGAGCCAGAGAACTAGGTCAGCAGAGCTGCTTTGGAACCATAGAACCAGCTCATTAGAGCTGCTTCAGAGCCAGAGAACAAGGTCAGCAGAGCTGTTTTAGAGCCTAAGAACCAGGTCAGCAGAGCTGCTGTAGAGCCAGAGAAACCAGGTCAGCAGAGCTGCTTTAGAGGGAGAGAACCAGGTCAGCAGAGCTGCACTAGAGGGAGAGAACCAGGTCAACAGAGCTGCTCTAGAGCCAGAGAACCATGTCAGCAGAACTGCTTTAGAACCATAGTACCGGGTCAGCAGAGCTGCTTTAGAGGGAGAGAACCAGGTCAGCAGAGCTGCTTTAGAGCCAGGGAACCAGGTCAGCAGAGCTGCTCTCGAGCCAGAGAACCAGGTCAGCAGAGCTGCTTTAGAGCCATAAAACCAGGTCAACAGAGCTGCTTTAGACCTAGAGAACCAGATCAGCAGAGCTGCTCTATAGCCTAAGAACCAGGTTAGCAGAGCTGCTCTAGAGCCAGAGAACCAGGTCAACAGACCGGCTTTAGAGCCATAGAAACCAGGTCAGCTGAGCTGCTTTAGAGGGAGAGAACCAGGTCAGGAGAGCTGCTTTAGAGGGAGAGAACCAGGTCAGCAGAGCTGCTTTAGAACCAGAGAACAAGGTCAGCAGAGTTGCTCTAGCTGACACTGACTGACTGACACTGATTGACTGACACTGACTGACACTGATTGACTGACACTGACTGACACTGATTGACTGACACTGGCTGACTGACACTGACTGACACTGATTGACTGACACTGATTAACTGACACTGACTCACAGTGATTGACTGACACTGACTGACTGACTGACACTGACTGACTGACACTGATTGACTGTCACTGACACTGACTGACACTGACTGACTACTGTCTACTATTCTACTACTCACTCTCTACTACTCTCTCTACTACTCTCTCTCTACTACTCACTCTCTACTACTCACGCTCTACTACTCTCTACTACTCATTCTTTACTACTATCTCTCTACTACTCTCTCTACTACTCACTCTCTACCACTCACTCTCTACTACTCTACTACTCACTCTCTACTACCCTCTACTACTCTCTCTCTCCTACTCACTCTACTTCTCTCTACTACTTTCTCTCTACTACTCACTCTCTACTACTCTCTCTCTACTACTCACTCTCTACTACTCACTCTCTACTACTATCTCTCTACTACTCACTCTCTACTACTCACTCTCTACTACTCACTCTCTACTACTATCTCTCTACTACTCACTCTACTACTCACTCTACTACTCACTCTACTACTCACTCTCTACCACTCACTCAGTACTACTCACTCTCTACTACTCACTATGTACTACTCACTACAACTCACTCTCTACTACTCACTCCACTACTCTTTACTACTCTCTGCCACTCACTCTCTACTATTCTGCTACTCTCTACTACTCTCTCTCAACTACTCACTCTACTACTCTCTACTACTTTCTCTCTACTACTCACTCTCTACTATTCACTCTCTACTACTCACTCTCTACTACTCGCTCTCTACTACTCGCTCTCTACTCACTCTCCACTACTCACTCTCTACTTGTCACTCTCTACTACGCTCTACTACTCACTCTCTACTACTCACTCTCTACTACTCTCTACTCACTCTCTACTACTCACTCTCTACTAATCTCCACTATTCACTCTCTACTACTCTCTACTACTCTCCTCCACTCACTCTCTCATACTCTACTACTCACTCTCTACTACTCTCCACTACTCTCTCTCTACTCCTCAGTCTCTACTACTCACACTCTACTACTCTCTACTACTCACTCTCTGCTACTCGCTCTCTATCCACTACTCACTCTCCACTCCTAACTCTCTTCTACTCACTCTTTACTACTCTCTACTACTCACTC
This sequence comes from Lissotriton vulgaris, assembly GCF_964263255.1. Taxonomy (NCBI): domain Eukaryota; kingdom Metazoa; phylum Chordata; class Amphibia; order Caudata; family Salamandridae; genus Lissotriton; species Lissotriton vulgaris. The sequence goes on from NC_141687.1 coordinate 1,214,136,851, forward strand.
TACTACTCACTCTCTACTCTACTACTCACTCTACTACTCACTCTTTACTACTCACTCTCTACTACTCGCTCTTTACTACTCACTCTACTAGTCACTCTACTACTCTCTACTACTCACTCTACCACTCACTCTCTACTACTCTCTACTACTCACTCTCTACTACTCATTCTCTACTACTCATTCTCTACTACTCTCTACTACTACATTCTCTCTACTTCTCACTCTCCAATACTTACTCTCTACAATTCTCTCTCTACTACTCTCTCTCTACTACTCACTCACTACTATGCTCTGTCTACTACTCTCTACCACTCACTCTCTACTACTCACTCTACTACTCACTCTCTACTACTCACGCTATACTCTATACTACTCTCTCTCTCTACTCACTCTACAACTCACTCTCTACTACTCTTTACTACTCTCTCTTTGCTACTCACTCTCTACTACTCACTCTCTACTACTCACTCTCTACTACTCACTCTCTACTACTCACTCTTTACTACTCTCTACTACTCACTCTCTACTGCTCTCTACTCTCTATCACTCACTCTCTACTATTTGCCTCTCTACCTGTCTCTACCTCTCTCTCTACTACTCTCTACCTCTACACCTCACCTCTCTACCTCAATACCTCTACCTCTACACCTCTACCTCTACACCTCTAGCCTCTCTACCTCTCTCTGCCTCTCTCTACATGCACACATATGCGCATATATATGCATTTATATATATGTATGTGTATATGTACATACATAGATATAATCTGCATATCTATATAAATACAAATATAATTGCATGCATACATATAGATACATATACTTGTATGCATACATATGCATGTTATGTACATGAAAATTTGAAAACCACTACTAAAAGCAAAGCTAAAAAGCCACCTAATTACAAAAGAAATTGCTTTAACTTAAACGAGGGCGAGACCTATTGCATTGTCAATGCTTGTTTACTTTGGTTCCATCAAGAGGGCATTCAGATGTGTCACACATTTGCCATAAATTCTGAATGTTAGCACTCTAGTTGCTCATTAGATCACTGTAGCAAAGCTACTGCTCACCAGGGATGTCTGCTGCTGGTATTCAAAGTGCATGTTTCAGTCTGCATGTTAGAATTTTTTAATGAAATAGAAGAGGATTGGAGAAGTCAAAATGTGCCCTAATTTTTCATTCTACAGCACTAATCATAATTTCTATGGCAAAATGAAGCCCCTCATTTTTTTCCTTTGCAAATTAAATGTTTTAAGTGTTACCACTTTATTCCAATCAAGATGGCTTCAGGTGTTCCATACGTTTGTCATAAGTAAGACTGTTAGCGCTCTAGTTTTTCTTTAGAACACTCTGGGACATTCTGTCATTGGGCTACACTTGGGCTACATCTGGTTGATGTGTGTGCTACATTTGGGCTCTTTTGTCTCTGGTGACCATCTTGGGAGACTTATTTGTTATGAAGTTTCCTAATTTCCTCATTTACTACAGTCTCCTCAGTAGGAAATACTTTCAGTTTTTTACTTTGGTTCCATCAAGAAGGCATTCAGATGTGTCAGACATTTGCCATAAATTCTGAATGTTATCACTCTAGTTGCTCATTAGATCACTGTAGTAAAGCTAAATCTCACCAGGGACGTCTGCTGCTGGTATTCAAAGTGCATGTTTCTGTCTGCATGTTAGAATTTTTTAAAGAAATAGAAGAGGATTTGAGAAGTCAAAATGTGCCCTAATTTTTCTTTCTGCAGCACTAATCATAATTTCTATGGCAAAATGAACCCCCTCATTTTGTTCCTTATTAAATTAAATGTTTTAAGAGTTACCACTTTATTCCAATCAAGATGGCTTCAGGTGTGCTATACGTTTGTCATAAGTAAGGCTGTTAGCACTCTAGTTGTTCTTTAAAACACTCTGTGAAGCTGCAGTAGAACCCAAAGGAATCAACTGACAGGCTCTGCCCTTGTTGGATGTACATGTTTTACGGAGAATGTCAAACTTCATTCTCACATGACGGAGAAAGATAATGTGTATTTACAGAAAAAATGCCCTCAGTTTAGCTTTTAGATCACCTTCCAAACCTCTGTGGGAAAAGCATGAGAAAATAGTTTTCTCTCAAACATGATTCATGATATAGCAGCAGAAGGCTTTTTCACATGGTAAAATCACCTTAGAACACACCACAATTCCTAAAATGCGTATGGTACCATCAACAAATGATTTACAATGTAACTAAAGTCTTAAAACCTTTTATTAACTGCAATGCTTTTTAATGAGGTGCGATCATGTATATTGGTACCAAGATGGTTGACAGCACTTCTTGGATGAAGTGCTGACAGCCAATCAGATCTCACGATGAGATGTGTGTTTAGGCTTCGCCCAGATATATATATATTTTTTTCTTTTAATATCTAAAAAACTACTGAACAGATTTACACCATTTAACAAAAAGGCACGAGTCTGAACTAAGGACTACCTCTTTGCCAAATTTGGTGCAATTCCGTTCAGCAGTTCGGGCTGTAGCTGTGACTAAAGATTCCTATGGAAAATTGCATGGGGAAAACATGTTTTGGGACCCCCCTTTTCTCTCGGCCCTCCCTTAACGCATCACCCCGAGACTTTCAGGATAGAAGCGGACTGGAGCTGGCCAAAAGTTTTGAAGATTTCACGAAGAGTTGTCAACCGCCACCAAAGTTATTGGGACTAGAATGTTGCGAATTTCCTATGAAAAATAGGTCCTAACTATAATTACCTACTGGCGTCCGTCAGTAGGATATATATATATATATATATATATATATATATATATATATATATATATATATATATATATATATATATATATATATATATATATATATATATTACTTTCTGGCACTATGTCAGTAGAAATATGTTATTTTTTTGGCACTATGTCATCATTTTGTTCGTTGATATTGACAATAACAGTATAACCTTACTTTGGTTTTTCAGGCACTTGATGTCACTGTTATCTGTAAATACACAACCCCTTTAAGAATCATAACATTGTAAATAATATCCACACGCAGAATAGGCAGTTCGTTTTATTTTGCGCAACTCTTGTAACCATGTAAGATTAAGCATCCATTATGTTACAATGTGTGTTACTTTGTTTCTACTTTATGTATAGCTTTCAGTCCTTCCTTTGTTGTTATGAACTGGAGAAGGCGTGATACATTAGTGGTGTTGATTGAAGTCCATTGTTTATGTTTAGTATTTAAACACTTTTTTGTTTCTGGCGCGCTGTGTGATCAAGCTCTCTTGTAGAGTGAAACGCGTCATCCCTATTAAAAATACGTCTTCCCTGTTATCCAGTGTGGATTTACTTCTTCATGGCTCTACTAATTTGCTGGTTGTGAGGTGTTGTGAGGTCTCGACCATTGGTTCCTGTACTGTGTGGAACTTGGACCGCTTTTTTCATATATATATATATATATATATATATATATATATATATATTACCTACTGGCGGTCGCCAGTAGGTATATATAGTTAGGACCTAGTTTCCATAGGAAATCCGCAACTTTCTATTGGGAATAACTTTGGTGCCTGTTTTCTCAAAGAAGATGGCCCGTTCCACTCTGCTTCTTCCCTGAAAGTCTTGGGTAGATTTGTCTTACAGGACCCCAAAGGCAAAAAAAATAAAAATTGGGGGGGGGGGGGGGAAATCACAGGGTACGCGTACCGTGCGAATTTCCTATGGAAAATAGGTCCTAACTATAACTACCTACTGGCGTCCGTCAGTAGGTAATATATATATATATATATATATATATATATATATATATTGATTACCAGTCCACATCCACACCGATCAAGGAAGGCACTGACACCGTGAATTTCAACTCAGGAAAGATGATTTATTCCATCATGCTGCAAAAGACGCGTGTCGGCGGAAGCCTCCGCCTTGCTCACTTTATCTGCCAAAAGTGACGCTGTCAATTATATACATTCCAACACATTTCAACAACGCTATGGTATGACTGGCTGTTCGTCACCATAGTTACCATGAGTCGTGACATGATCAACAATGAACATAGAAGAGTTAAATGCACTCCTCGAGTACATATCGCATTGGCCACTTTAAAATTGTAAAACAATGCTTACATGTTCCATTTTAGTGATGTGAAGCTATTAAATTATAAAAACAACCCTGTAGGGAAATTATAAACAAAGTAGCAAGTGAACCGATTTTTACAATTTAACTCATTGCGGAAACGGCATTATCGTGCTTGTATTTAAACGTGGTTAGTTCAGCACCATGCTAGTAAATATTTAGAATTGTATTGCATTACACTAATACACAGAGTTGTGTTGCATTAAAATAATAAGTAGTAAATAAGGTGCAGAGATTAAAATACATCCTAATTCTTTTGTTCTTGGTTCAAAGCTGTTCCTGAGTGAGGACACACTTCATGATTTTAAGGCGCTCAAAATACTAGTTCCGTATGTCAAGGAAAATACATAACATTTATTTACAGATAAAATCTATTCATTTAGTGTTTGCAAGTCAATTGGAACTGGACTTAATTCATTTGGTTAAGAACACCTTAAAACGAGCCTCGTCTCCAAGTGGAGTAAAGGTAGTTGTCACTTAAATTCAAACAGTGTTGACTAGAATGCTTCAGTGTGAACCCATGGTGGGTACCTTCTGCATTAATTCATTACCTTTATTGTGTATCTCTGTGCATATTTGTTTGTGCTATCTCTCATGTATTTTAAAGTGATTATGTTTTGGAAAATGGTGAATTAAATAATAACCAAGCAAAAAGAAAATATTTACATAAGTGAAATTGCAGATGTTATTTAAGGAGTGGGTCTCGGTTAGGGAAAAGAGCTACGCTGGACTATAAGTGTACTGTTAGTGCCTCGTCCAAGTTTAACCTATTCGGGATCTTGGAAATCTAGCAAGATAATGTACCTAGATTTCAGGCGTTTTAGGGCCAACCTGCGGTTACCCCCTCTGGGGTTCTTCGTGACACTGTCGATTACAAGATAGGAGAGATGTGTGATGTTCCCTTCATGTAATTTGTTTATGTGCCTGGCCACTGGGTATGTTTGATCATCGTTGTTTATGGCTCGCAAACGCTGTAGGATTCTGATGTGGGCCTGATGAATGGTGCTTCCTACGTAGCGCTTACCACAACTGCAAACAAGTACATAGACAGCATACTCTGTCTTACAAGAGTAGCCGGATCTGATGGTGTAGGGTTTGTTTCTAAAAGGTACTATCACCTCTTTGGTATTAACTCCTTGCTTGCACGCTTTACATTTGGCGCATTTTTTAAAACCTTTCTGGCTCAGTGGCCATGTGACAGGCTTGACCACGGTCGGTGCATTACAAGCCAATTGGCTGCGCATCGACTTCGCCTTCCTGAATGTAATTGAAGGTGTGTTACCATTCAATTGTCCTATTACAGGGTCATTGCGTACTAGTGGCCAGTGTTTTTGCTGAATTCTCCTAACATGGTTGTGGTATGTATTGTATCCCGTTATCATCCTAGGGATGTTGGAAGTGGACTTGGATTGACTGTCTTTATTTGCCTCTTTAGTTGCAAATAAAAGATCCTTCCTGTTCTTATTTTTACATTTTTGTTCTGCCTTAGTCAAAGTTTGTGGCCTGTACCCTCTTTTGCCAAGCCTCTCAAAAAGATTGGCTTTCACCTTATCCGCGCCTGCTTCTGTGCTGCAATTGCGAGTCATACGCAGACATTCTGCGTAAGGAATGGATTCCTTAAGTTTGACCGGGTGAAAGCTTTGTGCATGAAGCACTGCATTTCCCGCCGTCGGTTTTCTGTATGTTCTGGTTTGTATCTTGTTCTGCTCTACATACAGTTCTAAGTCTAGGAATTGGATGGTCTCTGTGCTTGTGGAGCATGTAAACCTCAAATTAAGCGCGTTGTCATTTATTTCTGTGGCGAAAACTTCAGCACTCTCAACTGACCCTTTCCATAAGATGAAAATATCATCTATGTAACGCTTGTAGAGTATTACGTGTTCTGTCATGTTAGTTGCCTGTGTGGTTGCCAGTACTTGCTCCTCCCACCAGCCCATATGCAAATTAGCATAACTGGGGGAGAAGCAAGTACCCATAGCCGTACCTTGTAGCTGTTTATAGTGCAGTTTATCAAATAGGAACGTGTTGTTGTTTAAACACCACTCCACCATTTATAATAACATCAAAGAGTGTTGGTACAGTGAAATTGGTCTTTTGTTGAGGTAATGTTGTAAAGCTTTCAAACCGTCAGTGTGTCGAATGCTCGTGTATAATGACTGCACATCCAAGGTCATAAATACATATTCCCCATTCCAATCAAAATCATACAATTTTCTAAGGAAGTCCCCACTGTCTTGTACATAGGCCGGTAAGTCTTTGACATAAGGTTGTAGGAAATGGTCCACATATGTACCAGTGTTTTCTAACAATCCGCCAATGGCCAAGATTATTGGTCTCCCTGGAGGTCGTGTTGGATTTTTATGTACCTTCGGTATCAAGTATAATTGGGGCGTGGTGGGATAGTCATTTAAAAAAAAAAAAATTCTTGCTTGTTAATTAAGCTCATGCCTCTCCACCTGAATAGTTCTGCGTGATACCGTTCTTGGATTCCAACAATCAAGGTGGGGCTCACTCTGCAATAACATTCGTGATCTTGCACATTGCTTCCTCGTTGTACATCTTGAGCGGCTATAGCACAATGTTCCCACCTTTTTCTGACCATCTCACTACAATGTCAGATCTGGCTTTGGTTTTTGATATCAGTGCATTGTATTATTGTCTCTGGTTGTGATTTTTGGTACAAAAATTTCTTGTGCTCACTAGTGACAAATCTTTTAGTTCCTTTATTACGTTTTCTGAAAATAGATCTAGACCATCTTTCAGCAAAATAGGCATAAACACGGATTTGGGTTTAAAATGAGTCTTTGCCGTCTGGTATGTGTTCAAATTTGCTTGGCCCGCTATTTCACCTGGTGTCAATTGGCTTAGTGATTCCTCATACTCCAGTGCATTCATGTCACCTAGAGTTGCCATGTTGGCGATAGTTAATATGTTGTCAATTTCGGGTCCCGTCTCTTTACCAGTGGTTTTTCTAGTACAATTCCAGAAATGTTTCTGTAACTTTAATTTTCGTACGAACTGAAATAGATCTATTCTCGTTTGAGCATAGTCAAAGTTTGTTGTGGTGCAGTATGTTAGTCCTATAGATATAATTTTTGTTTCTTGTGTAGTTAGCTCCAAGTCGGTTAGATTAATAACCGTATTGTCCAAGTTTATATTTAGTTTGTCATCCATTATCGTTTCCTGTTCTTTCTGTATTATGACTTCACTTGCTTTGCGGCTCTGTTTGCCCCAACATCTGTCTTTTCTCCATCTGCTTTTTGTTTTCTGTTTTGATTTGATTTGCCTTTGGTCCAGTCCTGCCGCGGGATCCGCGGTCGTAAGGTTTTTAGGCCCTGTAAACGAAAAAAAGCTAGTTCTTGTGCTGGATTGGGGATCGGGCCCATTGCACCCAAGGAACTGTTACTGTCTAAATTCCACTGATGTACTTAACTCCGTCCCACTTGTCGCGGGTGTTGTATCTAACCCGCTTGCTGTAGCTGATAGTTGTTGTCTTTTGATGTTGTTGAATTTTCTGGCGAAGGTATAAATTCGCCCATTAACATAGTCATTACGATCTCTTTGGAACTTTATGGCCTTTCGTTCTTTAATTTCTTCTTCGTGTTTCAAAAGTCTATTTTTTATTTCCTTAAGCGCGTTGGCTATTTCTTCCTTGTTTTCCCTGGTGTCTAAGTCTTTCAGGATTTCTTCAATTCTTGATATCAGCTTGTCCCGGTCACTGGCTGCATACTTAATAAGTATCTTTAGCATATTTTGTGATGCCTGGGCATTGTTGTCTGCCCAGTCTTGCAGCATGGCCGGGTCAGGATTTTCACACGTCGGGCCACTAATATTCTGAGTCCTCTAGGGACCCTGCCCACGTCGAGATATCGTTGTAGGGACTTGGTTTCCCACCATTTAGCCACTTCTTTTTAACTCAATTTCTCTAGTTCCGCACACAGATTTTTCGTACTGTTGTCTTTGTCAGATACTGCTATTGTAGCCGTTTTCTTGCCCTTAGCAGACGTGCCTGTATCTGCATCCACAAATATGTCCAGCGCAACCTCTTTCCGCTCCTTCTCCCACTCCGCTGTCATGTTTTATCAGGAATTAAATATTGCTTGGGGAATTCACTGCCCGTTTCTATCTTGTTCACAGATCCGGGACTACCTCTCCCATAAACATTGCGCTATTACTGTTACTGACACATCAAACTTTCACCGTCTTACCTGAACACCTGCAATTATATATATATTACCTACTGGCGGTCGCCAGTAGGTATATATAGTTAGGACCTAGTTTCCATAGGAAATCCGCAACTTTCTATTGGGAATAACTTCTCTTCGCAAATTTCTCATAGAAGATGGCCCGTTACGCTCCGCTTCTTCCCTGAAAGTCTTGGGTAGATTTGTCTTACAGGACCCTCAAGGCAAAATTATTATTTTTTTTTTTTTAAATCATGGGGTACGCGTACCGTACGCATACAGTGCGCGTACCGTACGTGCACCCCACGATTTTTCCCCCCAAAAATGTTTTTTTTTTGTCTTGGTGGTCCGGTCGGACCACCTGAGCAAGCCTAGGGGGTCAGGGTGCTTCTACAATGCCCCCTTTTTGAGTTCTAAAACTTTCAGAGCACGAGCTGCATGCTCATTGGCTTTCAACATTTCAAACCAGGAAGTGTTGGCAGCCATCTTGTGCTCAGTAGACCGAGGCACAAGAAAGCAGAAAAACAAACGTGTAGAACACAAAAAGGGGGCAGAAACACACTGACCCCCTAGGCATGCCCACTCTACAGTGTGCGTTTGCAGAGTTTAAGATGGGGAATTAATTCCTGTTCAATCCAGAGGTACCCTAGAGGGAACTAGTCCAACAGGTATCTCCAGTATGTGCCATGGAGCTGCGCTGCAGAGTGTTGTAAAAAGGGGGCGTGCCTTCTGAACACCTGCCTGCAAAAATATAGTATATCAGTATAAAACAAAATAACAATTAATACATTTAAAAATTGTCATTTAAAAAACCTTCGAAATTCACTGAAAAAACCACAGGTTTCTGGCCTTATATAGTTCGGAATTAGCATTTGAAAAACCTTTGAAATTCACTGAAAAAACCATAGGTTTCCTGCCTTATATAGTTAGGAATTAGCATTTAAAAAAAACCTTGCAAATTCACTTAAAAAACTATAGGTTTGGCCACTCTAACACAAACTGCGGATACATTTCAAAAGATCTGGCAGCCGTTTATATCTCTCCTGTCTAAGGAGTTCAACGAAATAACCTGCCCGAAATATCTCCGATTGCTTCGCCTCAAGGATGCGAGTAGCGGGGTACAGGACCCTCAGGGGTAAACACGACTGCTCTTTTCTGACCGGAGCCCGAGGGCTCTCCCACATATGGCACACTGGAGAGGGAGGGGGTGATTCTGAGGGGGGGGAGCAGCGGGTATTGTTTATTCAAAATTGTTTGCTAATTTTGCCTACCATTTGCCTCATGAGCATCGCACTGTTCTCATTTGGAAACCATAATTTCCGCCACATTGTACAGCGTGTTGAAATCACGCCTGCATGCTGTTATCGCGTGGTTTCCCTATTACGAATGCTATGTAATGTGATGCTTTACCATGCTTTTTGGCTCAATAAAATACATTTGAAACTAAAAACCATAGGTTTCAGGCCTTATATAGTTAGGAATTAGCATTTAAAAAACCTTTGAAATTCACTGAAAAAACCATAGGTTTCAGACCTTATATGGGGGCCTATTAGGATGGCGGACGGACCTGCGTCCGTCTGCCACCCCAGAGGAAGAGGGACCGTCCGCAGGGGCAGCGGCGGTCCCTCCGTGCTAATTAGGATGTGATCTCCACCCTGGCGGTCACATCCTGTATTTTTAACATTGCGGCGGGTGCTGCTTTAAGCAATGTCAAAAAAACCATGTTTACCTTTGCATGCACGAAGCTGTAGGCACCACGTGGTGCCTGCCGCTTCGTGCACGCAAAGCCAGGGGGGTACCATAGGCACCCCCCACCCCACCTTCACCCCTGTGGGCCCGCAACGGGCCCCCGAAGACAACACTGTATGCCTTTCCACGGCGGAAATGCCGCCATGGAAAGGCATATGACCGCAGCTATCCTAATATGGCTGGCGGTGTCTGATAGACACCGCCAGCCATGTTAGAGCTTTTCCGCTGCGGTCGGAAGGCGATCACGGCGGAAAAGCGGCGGACGGAAAATAGATCCCCCAGCCATCCTGATCTGGCGGGGTCTTTTTCCAGTCTGCAGCGGATAATCCGCATCCTCCGGGCCGGCGGTGGCTTCCGCCGGCCCGGAGCATGCGGATTATCCGCAATCCTAATGGGCCCCATAGTTAGGAATTAGCATTTAAAAAACCTTTGAAATTCACTCAAAAAACTATAAGTTTTAGGGGTGTTATAGTTAGCTGGACAATTCACTCATACAAAACCATTGAAATTGCTCCTATATAGTTAGTTGTACTAACTATATTTCGCGCACCCGCAATCCACTGCTGATGATGTCACATATTACATCATTCATGACATGGTCAGTGACATCACTGATGACATCTCAAATGACATCACTGATGACATAACTGATGACATCATCCAGTGAATGTGATTTGCTTAGTTATTTAAATATGCATTATATATATATAGCAATTTGCATTGAAGAATGTGTGGATATATAAAAATAAATATTTGGATGGAGGATTTAGTAGCAGTGTAATTGACTGTTTACTTGACCAATTATGACACTAAACTGCTCCAAGATGTCCTTTGGACTGAAGGTCGGTTTTTGCACCCTAACCATCCTCAAATTGTTTAGGACCCTGAACACTTCTTTCTGCGGGTTAGTGGCCGCAGCGATTGTAGCCTAATAGAATTCGGCCTTCCTTAATCGGATGGCTTTTTTGTATGCGGCGAACTACTGTACATAGGCGGAGAGGGCGCTGGGTTCATGAGATTTGCGTAATGCTCTATGTCTCTTCCCTATTTCCTTTATGTTCCATAGAAGACACCAGACCCAGTGCATAATTCCTATTTTAAAGCCATCAAAAGGGAACATTGAACACTGCTCTAAGATGGAGGGCCGGCCATGATTGCATTATTCAAATTCACCAGGGGCTGGTATGATGGGGATATAGCCCTCCCAAATATCCAGAAGCACTATTGGGAAGCACAACTTACCACCATCAACAGTTGGGTCTATCTCCCTCCAAATTAACCTGCATTTCAGATGGATAGGTTCATTAGCAGCCATCGGGATACCTCAGGGCTATCTACAGATCACCTTAGAGCACTTCCCTCCTTGGCCTCTGGTCATTCTTTGACATGTAGCTCTGAAGGCTTTGGGATGGCGGGGTAGAATTACACAAGCTACCCCTATGGAATACTGTGGAATTAGGCACCCTAGGAGTGCAGCCAGAATCCAATAACTGTGACTTCTTTTTTGCCTTTCCTGAGTAGGGGACCTGTGGGCACATGGGGATATCATCCCCTGCACAGACCTACAACAACATTATCAACTAGCCCCACTAAGATGTACCGCTATATTCAGGTGAGTGATTAATTTCAAATAGTTATGGCTTTTTCAACAAACAGAAAATGGGTCATTGTGTCTTCGTTCGTCTATATGGTCATCTTCAGGACAAGCAATTATTTAAGTAAAATAGGGACCCTTCTGAAAAAAACATATTTTTGAAAAATACAGTCGGCTACTGATATAATAAAAGAAAGATATACACCCATTCACATTTTTTCCTGGGTGTATATATTTGTTCTACTATGTCAGCAGCTGACTGTATTTTTCAAAAATATGTTTTTTTCAGAAGTGTCTCTATTTTACTTAAAGAATTGTTTGTCCTGAAGATGGTCTACTAGATTGATTACACAACAACACCTAAACTTCGAAGCGTTGACCTATTTTCTTTTTGTTGAAAAAGCCTTACCTGTATTTGAAATTTATGCCTCAGTTTGAGACAAGTTTCTTTGTAAATAGGTATTGCAATTGGGTCTAATACACGGGTGAAAAGAACATATTGTACTATGCCACTTTGAATTTCTGTACCCCTTGTATTTAAGATAATTCATGTACCTTTTCTATTGTTGCATTGGTGATAAACGGTATCAAAAATGAATACACCCACTTCTATATGGATTTATACATTGTTTAATTATTGGAACGTATGTTTAAAATTCATTTGAATGACCCACCTCTTGGGGTGCTCACAAGTAATACTCTGGTATAATTTTTCTTCTTTGTCAAAATAAATTCCATTGTAGGCACTTTTTACCTATAACAATAGTTTAATGTTTGCCACCAGATTGATAAAGCACATTAAGTATTCTGCAATTGAAAATAACTCTTAATCCTGTTAATGAAAGAAAGAAAGTAATCAGGGACTTAATATGAAAAAATAGCTGGAAATGTACTACCAGACAGTTTGGAACATTCGTTAAAAATAGCAAGAGGATTTTGAGATTACATTGCCAAGGGCAACATTCACCCACTTTTTGGGGTTTACAAATATGTGTGCCCTAATACATTTAACAATCTAAATAAATAAGACCTCATAGAAAATATCTGCAAACAGTGAGATATTTCTACAGCACATCAGTATGTAGTTAGCATCAGAATTTTGTGTAACAGTATCGGATGCATTCCTATGTTTGTGATTAATTTTCTCTCTCTATGGGAAGGTAAGAGTAGAAGGCATTGGAGCCGCACAACTTAGACCACCCCTATATGTAACAGAAATGCCTTTGTGAACCTACATGTGAAACTATATTTACGGTGTGCCATAACTTTATTAATGTGTGTGAACATATAAACACATTGATGAAATGTATTCATTGTAGAAACTATAGTTTATAAATGTGCGCATTAATGTTCAGTTTAACATGAAGATGTATTCTGTAGACAAGTTTGCATTTATACCTTTCGATGCTCATGACGAGCTCAGCTCGTCATGATGCACAGTTGAGCTGTGCTGATGACGAGCTGAGCTCGTCATGAATAAAGAAGAATTGGAATTTTCAGCACAGGAGGGGGAAAACGCCTAGCAGCCAAGGTGTTAAGGTACATTTGCATATATTCTGAAAATCATATTTGAAAGTGTAACTATGTATGTTTTTACTCATCTATTAAATTTGTTTTTGAGTTTCATGTGCACAAGTAAAACCATGTATTTGAAGTGCATGTTTAAATGCTTAGTTAAAGTTAGCCTAACTAAAGGCCTTAAATTCGAAATGTATTTTTGCTCTGCTAGTTTCTTCTTTTACTCTGCAGGTGCATTCTCAAGGTTTCATTAGCTAGAGAAAATGTGTATTGTTGTCTGTACTAGTTTCTTGATAGTAAGGTCATAGACATGTTGACAAATTTGGCAAGAAACATGAAGACCTAATGAGCAGATGAAGCCTCCTATTCTTCGCGTATCAGGAACAAAGAATGTTCAAGGTCGCAGCAACTATCCAAGTTCTGTGGGATGAGAAAGTCTGGTAGCCTTGCAATTGCACAGCACAAGAAGAGAATTGATTGATTCCTGGTGGTGTGGGAAAAGATATGATTTTTACTGGAGTTTTGCGGGTTTTAATTAGTGCTCCCACTGTTAGAAGAAGGCAGATTGGCTTAGACCTTTAGGGGTACAGACCTCTCTGCGTCCTTCATCCTTACAAGTGTGAAGCTTCATGATGAACACTTATTCCAATTCTGAAAGGCCTCTACTGGAGTCTTAACTATGCAAAATTTTTCTCGCAATTCAAAATCTCCTTGAGTCTCTATTCTAAGAAACATCATTCTTCTAAACTTAGAGCCTAATTAGACAATTCTAGAACATATTTATGTTGAGAAGAGAGATTGGAGTTTCTTTAAAGAACATCTATTCCTATTTCTCAGGTTTTTTAATTTTGTGGCTTTGATTATTTCCTATCTAATTCTTCTGAGACTGAACCTATTGCAATATTTCATCTTGCCAGCTGTAATTCTGTATCTTTTAAAAACTGTCTTGATATGCCTATATATGGTTTTGATGATGAATTAGAAATAAAACTACTTAACTTCAATTACTCTATCCATGGTCTTTATTGTGGAGCAAAATGGCCTACACAATAGTTGAATTGTTTCGGTCAACTTAAAAAAAATCCATCAGAGGAGAGATTGTAAATCATGCACCTGAGCGCCCTCAGCATCAAAATCACAAGTCAAACAACAGACTGAGGCATGCAGACAAGCCCGACAGACCCGCCAGCCCACCTGAGACTACTGTGTAAAAGAATAATAAGACATTGAACTGAGTTTCTACTCGAAACAATATGAATTATTTCAGCCATCAGCACCTGAGTCTAATCTTACCTAATCCAACATTAGGGAAGGTTTTGCAAGGGAGGTAAACAAGTACTGGTTTGTGAGGTTGGGTGCAGTGCCTCCTTGTTAGGACATAACTTTGGCAACATTGTATAATGTACATATTAATTTGTGTAGTGTTTAGTCCTGCTGTGAGATAAAAGCACTTTATTTTTCATTAAAAGACAAGTAGTGGGTTGCACATTATAATATTGCACCTGGTGGTTGATTGCTCAGCTCTGAGCTCTTGCCCTCCTCAATGTTTTTAGAGCCATGGTAGGACAGATCCTAGGGCACCAGTGGCAAACAACGTCAGCCACCATAGTTGTGACCCAATAGCACCTGTCTGCCCTGTGGACACCCGAGCGAGGTGTATCACCTCACATCCAGCTGTGCTCCAAACTACCATTCCCAACTTTTATTAACTATATTGTTATAGCTTTACTGTAAATGTACCATTGCTCCAAAGTGACAGCAAGCTAATAATGTCAGCATTTTACAAGGCACTGTAAATAATTAGTGTAAGAAATAGAACGTTGAAGATGCAATATATGCAAGCCATAGTGTGCCACAAGGACTGTTAGACACATCTATAGATGATAAAAAACACAAAACTAGTTGTGGGTGAATAGCCCATGGAGCTTACATTATCATTTGTTACACCATAGACTTCAAATGCATGGATACATATAGTGTTTCTACCATACTGTTCCTGTTATCCATGTGTATTTGTGTAGGTCAAGGATAAGGAGACTGTGCTTAAGCATTGGCCTTAATATACCTTTACATCGAAAATCTATGATATTTGATTTGCTGTTGAAAACATGCTGTGCCTATGTCTTCGCGATGCACACTCTACTGCTGCGTAGCCTGAAATTTTTGGGCGACTGATGGATAAAATGTTACCACTCATACAGTAACTATTCAGAAGGCAAATTAAGTACTTCAATTCCTAAAAATGCTGGTCTCCCGCTTTCACAGCTAAGATTTAAAGAAATCCTCTGTATATGCATGCATTAGCAGCTTATTCCCAGAGGGTGGTGAATAATCACAGAAACCATGGGAAAGGATTTTGCTTTAGTAGGAGAGTTTCCATACTTCACATCATTGAACAACAATTAAATAAGATCCGACAACTAATATCTGAAGCTGGTGAGACATTTCTACAACACATTAATATGTGTTTCAGTATAAAAATGTTGTGAGATAGTATCGGATCTATTCCTATGTCTGTGATTAGTTTTCTCTCCTTTGAGCTAGATACCAGTGGAAAGCATCCAAACCATGCGCCAAACAACAAGCACATAGGCTCAGTAAAGACATTGTACACTAAACTATTCTCAATTTTTTCCTGCACATGTAATGCAGTAAATCAGTTTAAAAAAAATCACAATTCGACAAATTTGGCAAAGAAATAGGACTACTGAGACCAAATAGTTTTTTAAAATAATTCTCTGCACTAAATCAGTAAAAATTAAAAAGACATAAAGAAGGGCTTATAAAGATATACATGAACCAGCAAAATGGAAGCTAAACTTGCTGCTGACCCTACAATGATCTAAAGGCCATGGGCTTGAATCACGGCCAGGCCAAGTGAGCCTTCCATCCTTTTGAAGATGGACTATACATTTTGTTATATGTGATAACAAAAGCGCCCTTCTCTTGAGGATGGTCCGAAGCAGAACACCTTGCAAAAGTGCAAAACTTTCTACTAATTTTCACAACGGTTGGGGTGTGGCCACGCAGGTGACCAAGATGGCCGGCCGCCTGCGCTTGAAGCTCCGCCGGTCGGGCACTTCTCTAGCTCGATCTACCACATTCCAGACACATCATAACTGGCGGATGCCTCTTCATTCAGCCTGAGAAGACCTGCTGTGCGTGGGGCTGCCGTCGCCGCTTGGATCAGTGCGGCGGATCGCCCTCGACACGCGGCTGCGCTGGCCCGTATAATGCTGCGGCCCAGAGGCCATTCTGGGGGCAGAGCGGATATGAGTGCGGCGGCCCATGAATTGTAGGTAAGCGTGGGGCCCCTGACCAGAGCCCTCCCTGCCGGTATCGGCCCTCCGATCTCCGTTGACAGCGGGCTCCTCCCTCCCGCCTCCCTGGCTGCACTGTGTGTATCGTTCCTGGCGGGCGCGGCACGGTGGCTGCTGGGCTTGTTCCGGGCTTCGTGGCTGCACCGGGCCTTGCTTAACGCTGCAGAGGCCAGGGGTGTGGCGGGCTTGTGGAGGGGACCCAATTGGTTCCACTCTGGGGGTCGTGCCGGTGGGGAGCCCGGTGGGGTGTGCTGGCTCCCTCGTTTCATACTGCTGGATGCTCCTGAAGAGGCACCTGCTTTGACCTGGGGGACTGGAGTTGCTGTTCCTGATCTTTAGTTTATGCTGGAGCCCGTCGACTTGGTCCCCCTTGATGATCTGAGGGGTGGTTCTCATGAAGGCTGCTCCTGATCTGCTGCATTGTTGTTGCTCACTGTTTGTGGGGGTGCGCCTAGATCCTCTGCCACTCTGTTCCTCTAGGGCGAGGCGCTCCTGTGTGACTGTGTCTGGTCCCCCTGCACTTGATTGCAGATTTGTGGTTTTGGACCCAGTTGCGGTCTCTTTGCCTCCCATATAGACTGCACATGTGCCCTGATCTGAGCTTTCTCACTGGCTCTTCTCTCCGGTTCAGGGGCATAGCTAGAGCTTGTGGCGCCCGGGGCTATCCCTCAGATTGCCGCCCCTTGGGGGGGGGGGGGGGGGGTGCTGGGGAAAAAGGACGGTGAGCACTTGAAAGATGTCCGAGGGACACGTAGTATTGCTGCTAATAGTTACCTCTATCATGCAAGTTATGCAAGTTACATGCACATACATGACACGGTCAAAGGCTACAAAGTTGAATACACCGGTGACTGGCAGTACAAAAGGCACACTCGGCAGAACAGCCAGGGCGAGTAACCACAAAACCCCACACGGCAAAATTGAAAAAGGCCAGGGGAATAAAAGCACACAGGTAAAGATGATCAAGATATGCAAACCAACAGGCCCGCCCCAGCAAACATTATGTTACAAAACAGGAAGGCCAACCTCCCCATCCTTAAGCATGACAAAGAAGCAAAACATTAGCACCAGGTAATCCGATTCGATCATCGAAACAAACATTTGATTACTTCATCGACGCACTGGAAGAAATGACACAAAGATAATCAAATATCTATAATACCTAGCAGGAGATGGGGTCAAAGGGGCATTCAAGAAGTTCCTAAAGGAGGAAGTAGCCACATACCAGATGGCAAATGACGCACTCCCCAAGAAGTTCGATCTGACAACCAATATGAACTATGAAAGGTACACTTATAGCAAAGCAAGCAAGACAACAGCCAGCCCAGGACAAATGATGCATGAATTCGCAAAGAGGATAGAAACCCTTAAAGACCCACAGTGACCATCTGCAGTGTTACTGTGTATATCTGTGGTCGTGTGGTATTAATCTACAGAGTCATGATGTCCTTGTGTGCAGCATCATGGCATCCATTCTTGTAGACTAGGAGATATTAAGTGATTTGCCCAGAATTGCAGGATATTCAACCAATGCCAAGACATGCACGTGGTTCCCAAAATTCTAAATCCGCAGCTCTGGCCATTAAGCTACATCTCCTCCCAATGTATAAGGCTGTTAATCTTACTTCGTTTTCCCATTACTTGGATGTGTGTGACACTGTGGCATCTAGTGTCAACCAATCTGCCCATTTCAAGTCTGTTCACGACTCACACACACCAGTGGCATAAAGCAAAATGACCCCCGCCCCCACCCTACAAAGTGGGCCCCGGAATCTCCAATATCTCACATATCTACATAGGCTTTTGGCAGAATGGTTACCCAACGCGCTGCTGTCCCAGTGTCCTACACTCCCGAATTGTACATTTGCGTTTCCATAGCTATTGGTCTGCTGTTCAACATTCCTGGCTTTAAACATCACACTGCGCATATCTGTAATAATCTGAGGCCAGCAATTGGGAACAGAAAAGATGATTCACTCAAACCGATTGTGCTTAACAGAAACCAAATTTTAAAAACTCGCACTTTGGTATAAATAACAGTAAAAGAAGAGGAAAGAAACTAGCAGGAGGCTGGTTTCTAAATGAATACGAAGCTAGACGGTGTACTTTCCAATGTTGTACAAGCAACAGCTGAAGAACTTACAGGTTGCAGCGATGATGGCCAGGAACAGCAAGAGGGCAGTCTGCTCTGAGAGTGTCATTCTTACTGCAGTCTCGTGCTTCTCTACTTCAGCTTCTCGCACCCTCTCTCGCGCTGTCTTTTTTGTCTCCTGTGAGGTGCTCCTCTCCCCCTATTCCGCTGTGCTTTTAATGACACCGTCTAGACACCCAATCAAACACAAACCTTACTTCAAACTGAGCGGTGATGAGCACAGATCTGGAGAGAACCTCTCTTCTTACAGCATAATTCGAATACATTTTACATTTTGAATGCAGTCATCATCAATCACCTTAAAGGGGCAGACCTCATTTCGAGAAAAACACAATTCTCTTGCCCCAGTCCTGCATCTCCAACAACCACCGGCAATAGGCAATCTAGAATGCGGCTTTGCTTGATGATGTCAGCAGAAGTTTAGAGCTGTGTTGTGACATCAATCACCGAGTGCCCCTTTCAGATGAAAAACTGCACCGCTGAATTGCCAAGTATTTTCCAACTTTGGAGCATATCGGTCAGAAAACCGTGAATTTGAGCATCATTTGCAAGGTGTCAATAATGTATTCGACTGAACCAAAGGCACTGATCGCCCTAAAAATGGGCAAACAACTATGACGCGGTATAACTAACCTCCTGCTAGTTTCACTTTCTCGCGCCCTCTCTCCCACTGTCTTTTTCTCTCCTGTGAGGTGCTCTCTCCCCCTATTCCCGCTCGAGGAGTTCTCGTGACCCAGCTTGAAGCAGTCAGCCGTCATCAATAAATATTCTCCCTGAACTCCGAGTGAGGCTGGGGCGGGGCCAACAACGGTCGGAGCTACTGACTTGGCTCGAAGAGGGACGTCACTAACGGGCCGCGTTGCACTGCAGCCTGCACTCCTAACATGTGGTAACTGCAGCAGGCAGGCACAGCCGTATTTTCCAACTTTGGAGCATATCGGTCAGAAAACCGTGAATTTGAGCATCATTTGCAAGGTGTCAATAATGTATTAGACTGAACCAAAGGCACTGATTGCCCTAAAAATGGGCAAACAACTATGACGCGGTATAACTAACCTCCTGCTAGTTTCACTTTCTCGCGCCCTCTCTCCCGCTGTCTTTTTCTCTCCTGTGAGGTGCTCTCTCCCCCTATTCCCGCTCGAGGAGTTCTCGTGACCCAGCTTGAAGCAGTCAGCCGTCATCAATAAATATTCTCCCTGAACTCCGAGTGAGGCTGGGGCGGGGCCAACAACGGTCGGAGCTACTGACTTGGCTCGAAGAGGGACGTCACTAACGGGCCGCGTTGCACTGCAGCCTGCACTCCTAACATGTGGTAACTGCAGCAGGCAGGCACAGCCGCACAGTGCAAACACGGGACTTTCAATTAAATTAAGTCCCGCGTTTGTGTGCACTGTGCATGCAGCGGCAGCCTGCAGTTACCAAAGCTGAACAACTTCTAGGCCGCCGCGGCCGCGTGGGCCTCCAGACAGTCCCGGCCGCCTCAAAAATTGTACCGCCTGAGGCGGACCGCCCGCCCCCCCCTAGCTACGCGGCTGCTCCGGTTGGCTGGCAATTCGGTGTTGGGCTGCCCTTGCGCTCCTTTTGCTTCTCTCCACCAGCTGCCTGCCCCTTGGGATACTGCCTGCACACCTTTGGGGGCCCGGCCACAAGGTGCGCACCCAATAGCACTTGTTCAGTTTCTCTCGCAGTGTGTCTCTGGGTTACATGATTGGGACTGGTAGTCTGCCTCGTCCTACAGGTCCGCACCTCTGTACCTCCGATCCTACTCCCCCCTTGCTTGGAGGCCCGCATTTTGCCCTGCTCTACCTGTAGTGGTGGACACGGCCAGTGGCGGTACGCAATGGGATAGAAAGATCCTAAGCAACGGACGTTGCCCTTTGAGAAGGTCAATGACACTACAACTGAAGACCCCACTGACTCGGCCGATGGGGCTCTGGGTGGCGATGATGTTGATGACCCGGCTTCATTCACTGTTGCTGAGCTGAGGGAGATGAGAGCTGACTTCAAGGCCCTGGATGGCAGGTTTGACGCACTAGAGGCTGGCTGATATGGTTGCGAAGGTTCGGGCGCATGATCGTCTGCTTGATGTCGCCGAGGACAGGGTCTCCGACATAGAAGATGGTGCGACACAGTCGCAGATGCGGCTGGAAAGGGTGGAGAGAATTTTAAAGGAAGTGGCTATCAAGAACGAGGACTTAGAAGCCCGTAGTCGACGGAACAACGTACGCATCATTTCTGTGCCGGAGACAGCCACCTCGGGCCGGATGGATATATTTGTGGAGCAACTACGGTCTGATCTTTTAGGCAGGGAGTCCTTTACGCAGGGTTTTGTGGTGGAGCGTGTCCACAGATCCCTGGGGCCTCGCCCCAGACCCGGTCAGCCACAGAGACCTATCATTGCCAGACTCATGAACTTCAGGGACAGGGACACTGCCCTTCATTCTGCCCGTGAACGGGGGGAGGTCCAGTGGCAGGGGAGCAAGCTCTCCTTTTTTCTGGACTTCACTATCGTGGTGCAGGAAGCAAGACATAAGTTTAACAGTGTGAAGGCTGCTTTGAAGAATCTGGGCCTTAGATATGGGATGCTCTACCCGGCTAGACTAAAAGTGGACGTTGACGGTAGATCCCGCATCTTTGAGAACCCGGCGGAGGCACAGGAGTTTTGCCAGGAATACAAGAAAAACAACAATGGTGCGGCGGCTGCCGCACAAGCGACATCTCCCCCACAAAGCGGTTCGGATGCCAGTGTGGACCTCTTCTCCAATCCTGGGACTGGCTGATTTCCTTTAAGGATTGGAGGCTCTGTAATGTATATTTTATTGTGGTATTTCCTTCCATTGGTCATTATGATGTTCTGCTTTGCCCGGCCAGCGAGGCGTTGCTGCGCCTCATGGTGTATACCATGGTATGTTTGCTGTTATTGCTAAACTTACGATGCCTATGGATATGTGCTATATCACAATGTTTTTTTGAATTGCATCGATATTTAGTTGTTAGGGTTGGGTTTTGCCTTGCCAGGGTCAGGGTGGGGCTGGGAGGTGGGAGGGAGGGAGATACTTGCTGTTTTTTCATATCTGTTCAGTTCGCACTACGCAGGTCAATGGTATATGGCGCTGGGTCCTATTTTTTAGACACATGTTGGCTGATTCGCTTGTTAGATGGCACAGTTAGGTTGGCAGCCCGGTCCTTCCGGGCTTTCTTTGATGTCCTTGAATGTCAGAGGTTTGAATAACACTCGGAAACGCAGGCAGGTTCTTAATTAAATCGCTCGCCACAACATTGACATAATTAACATGCAGGAACCACACTTGCCCAGGCCTGAGGTGACGTCCATTGCGATGAGCTGGGGACCTCATAGATACTTTTCCAACTATAGCAGTTATGCTAGGGGTGTGGCCATATTTATTCATAAAAGAGTCCCTTTCTCCCTCACCAAGGTTATCACTGATGGGGAAGACCGTTCTTTGATAGTTGTTGGCTCTCTTCTGGGTCACAATGTTGCTCTAGTTGGCATATATGGGCCGAATGTTGACTCCCCGGAATTTTACCATGCGTTGCAGGTGCACCTTCTGGCTCTGGGCCCTTGTCTGTTGGTACTGGGGGTGATATTAATTTGTTGTTGGATCCTGCTACAGATAGCACTTCCTCCTCTCCAGATGTTAAGCACCGCTCATGTCCAGTCATGCATGACATCTGTACACATTTCTCATCGGTGGATATTGAACGCACACATCACCCGGCCTGCAAAGCTTACACGCTCTACTCTGGGTTCCACAACACTTGGACTAGGATAGACTATTGGTTAACTTCGCCAGGAGTCACTGGCTGGTTCCGTGGGTTAGATACACTTTCCCCGTACATTTTTGGATCACTCTCAGGTCATACTTCGCATTACTATTCCTCGGCTTGTGGGTTATGAAAGGCAATGGCGTTTTCCTGGTAGGGCATTGCAAGACCTTTTGTTTCTTGAGGAGGTGAGGGAATCCATTGAGACCTATTTTGAGATTAACACTGGGTCGGTGGATACCTGGGCGGTCCTTTGGGAAGGTTTCAAGGTCTATATCAGGGGGGTTTGCTTTGATAAGAATGCAGGGGTCCTGAGGGATCTACGATCCACTTTGAGCCGTCTTGAAGCCGACATATCCGCTCTGGATGTGGAATTGCTGGATTGTCGGTCGGAGGCTGCTGAGGCTTGTCGTTTGGCTTTGATGATGGAGTTTAGGGAGGCAGCGGAACGTGAACTCTTATTTCTCAGCAAGCAGCATGTGGCCAGGCGGTATGGTGAAGGTGAACGACCTGGCAAGATACTGGCACATACGCTTTGCCTTATATTACCGAAATCAAAGGTCCAGACGATCAGTTGTTACACTCTACTCCGGAGATATGCGACACCTTTCTGTCACATTTTAAAGCTCTATACACCACTTAAATCTCTGAAGACCTTCCAGAGCAGGGTGAATACATTGCTGAAATCGCATTAGTGTATCTTGAATGGCATATGCAGGACTTTCTTGCCATTCCCATGTCTCGGGAGAGTGTTGAGGAGGCGATAGATGCACTTAGGAGCTCCTTGGTGCCTGTCCTTGAAGGGTTCTCCATGGATTTTTATAAAGCGTATAAAGATGTGCTAGTTCCAAGGTTGATTGAGGTGTATTCGGAGGAGCTCGAGGTCGGTATCCTTTCCCCAACGTTCAGGGAAGCGGTCATCATCCTTCTAGCCAAGCCCGGCAAAGACCCATCCCTTTGTGGCTCCTATAGGCCATTATCCTTGCTGAACCTCGATTATAAATTTTTAGCCTAAGTAATTATCATCCGGCTGTTTTTATTGATGGAGTATATTATATCACCGGTTCAATCTGGCTTCGCCCCCCACAGGTCTACTTCCCTCAACCTACACACTTTGTTTACTGTTTTACATAGGATAGATCCGCCACTCTGACCGCCGCGCTGCTTCTCGATGCGAGAAGCCGTTCGACTCACTTGAGTGGCCTTTTTTCCTTCCGGTGATGCGTCGTATGGGTATGCCTGAATGCTTTGTCTCACCACTGCACTGCTATACAAGGAGCCCACCGCTAGACTGCGCCTGAATGGCACAATCTCCCCGCCTTTCCGTCTGTCCTGCGGCACCTGACAGGGTTGTCCCCTGCCCCTATTGCTTTTCATCTTGGCAATGGACCCCCTGATGCGCCACTTTCAAGAGAAACATGAGTTGAGTTGAGGGAGAATTTGTATAGCGCTACTTTACCTGTAGGCGTCAAGGCGCTAAAGATGGAAAAAGAAAGCTGTGTGAGGGGAAAGGGGGAGAGTGGTTAATGGTAAGCCTCCCTGAAGAGCCAGGTCTTCAAAGCCTTTCGGAAGAGAGAGTGAGAGGTGAGTTCCTTAATCTCAGCCGGAAGAGAATTCCAAATTTTAGGAGCACAGGAGCTGAAGGCTCTGTCGCCCCATCTGACTTTGTTGGTTTTAGGAACAGACAAAAGATATTTATTGGCTGAGCGAAGTGTCCTGCCAGGGACGTAAGGGGTCACCAGGGGTTTAATGTCTTTAGAGCCAAGCCCGTGCAATGCACGATGGGTGAGACACAAGACCTTGAACTCTATTCTGGCCTGGATAGGAAGTCAATGAAGGTCCTTCCTAATAGAGGTGGCTGAGGCAAATCTCGGGGCATCAGCAACGAACCGAGCTGCTGCGTTTTGTACAGTTTGTAGACGCTGTATCTGGGATTTATTGATTCCAAGGTACAACGAGTTGCAGTAATCTAGCCGTGAGGAAATTAGGGCCACCGTAACCAGTTTACGGGCATCGGTGGAAAGATAGTGTACTAATTTCCTCAAGGTTCTAAGGACACCACAGCAGGTAGAGGTCGTCCTGCTAACTTGTTTATGGAAGGAGAGCTTGGTATCAAAAATAAAACCTAAGTTCCGAGCAGACTTGGAGGGTGATGGACAGGCTCCAAGGGATGTAGGCCACCAGTCCGTTGACCAAATCTCCTGCTTGCCTCCGAAGATCAGCACCTCCCTTTTTTCCACATTCAGTTTAAGGGAATTCCTCACCATCCAATTTGCAACCGCTTCCATGTAGTTCTTAAAGTTTCAGGCTGTAATATCAGCAAATTGAGAAAGAGAGACCATGATCTGGGTGTCATCAGCATAGGAGAAAACTTCCAGCCCAAAAGATCTTACAAGCCTGGCCAGAGGTGTAACATAAATGTTGAAGAGCGTGGGGCTCAGCGACGAGCCCTGAGGCACCCCGCACTGCACAGGTTTAGCTGGGGAAAGAAAGTCACCCAGCTTGACCCTCTGTGCACGGCCATCCAGGAAAGATTTCAAAAGCCTAGGTGCTGGTCCGTCCACTCCTATCGCCTGGAGCCGTTCGACTAGGATGAAGGGGGATAGGGTGTCGAATGCGGCAGTAAGGTCGAGCAGGACCAGAAGAGTAGTCTGGCCACTGTCGACCTTAGCACGGATGTTATTAGTGATGACTGTCAGGGCGGACTCGGTACTATGAGACCTGCGAAAGCCGTGCTGGGAGCAGTCAAGAAGGCTGGAGTTCTCCAAGAAGGCACTCAGATGGTGATTTAAGTGGGCCTCTAGCATTTTTGTGGGTGACGGGAGTAGTGAGATAGGCCAACATTTTTTTCGGATCCTAGGATCCAACGAGGCCTTTTTAAGAAGGGGCTTAACTATGGCCATTTTCCAGGAAGTCGGAAAGGCACCTTGATGGATGGCCAGATTAATAACTTCCAGGAACGCAGGGAGTAAAACATCTCTGCATTCTTTGAAGACCTTCAGAGGACATGGATCGAGGGGAGAACCTGATTTAAGCCTATCTAAATGCACATTAAGTTGCTCTAGAGTGATCGGGGGGGAAAATAAAAGAGCTACCCTGTGGTGGCTCTGTAGGGTCTTCTGTAACAAGATATGGCAGTGGGGCAGGGGGGGGGTCCTTATTCTTGGTTAAGAGCTTCTAAGCTTGAGTGAATGTCAGCTATCTTTGTGTGGAAAAAGGTGGATATCTGGTCACAAAGCTCCTGGGTTTCTGTTACCGGATTAGGGGATTGCAGAGCCGACAAAGAGTCAACAATTTTGAACAGTTCCCTAGAGGAGCTGAGAGAAGCAGTCAGTTTAGAAAAATGTAGTTTCTTTTCTGCAAGAAGCGCAGTTTGGTAGTCTTTGAGTAGGAGTTTGTGTTTATTCTTTTTATCAGGATCTAGATTGACTCTCCAGAGCCTCTCTTGTCTCCTACATCCCTGCCTCAGTAACCTGAGAGTATCGGAGTACCCACGGGCCGAGGGGCGCTTCCTAGCAGAATAGGTCTGTTTGACCGGGGCCAGTTTATCCACAGCTTTTAGAATAGCATTATGCAGATCAGAAGCTGCAGAGTCAATGTCATTTGCTAATGATGGGCGTTGGCTGGGCAAAAGGGGAGCTAATAGTTCACTATTTATCCCTCTGAAGTTTCTTTTGGGTTCCCACTTACAAGGGTCTGCTAAGGAGGTGGGGAAACTGGGGTATGTAAAGTCCAAGGGGATAACCATGTGGTCTGACCAGGACAGAGGAAGGGGGATCCCAGTCTCTACCCTGGGGTCATTGGTAAAGACCCCGTCCAGGGTGTGACCGGCTAAATGTGTGGGGCCCTCTACAATCTGGTTTAGGCCAAAAGAAGCAAATGTCTGTGGAATCCTCTATATCTAAATGAAAATTAAAATCTCCAAGAATGGTGAAGTTGGGTCTATCAATGTAGGGTTCGAGCAGCTTGAGAAGCTTCTGACAGAAGGAAGGCCGTGGGCCAGGAGGCCTGTAGAATCCCAGCGAAGGAGATTGAGGGGGAGGAGTTGAGCACAAAATAAAGAGCCTGAAAGGAGTCAGATGGCAAAGAAAGGTGCTCAGTTCGGCATCTTATAGAGGATCGGTGTAAAATGCCCAGCCGCCCACCCCTTCGCCCTACTCTGTCCATTCTGGACAGCAAATAACCCTCCGGGATGGCATCCAGGAGTTCTGGTCCAGAGTGATCTGCTGCCCAGGTCTCCGTAATAAAGACCCAGGGAGGTTTTCTATTTGAAGTAAAATCCCTGAAGGCGAGATTGTTTTTAATTAGGGATATAGTATTAATAAGGAATCCAGTCTCTTCGCTAAGTTGGGGGGGCTTGTACCTTCCCGGTCTAGAGTGTCTATTTCGGGGGATATGAAGGCGGGGACTAGCCTCTTTCCCCGTACATAAGCACTTAAGAGCCTCCGGGAAACCCTCAGGTAGGACCGTATGATGACAAAGTATCGCTGAGGTTTTGAAGAAAAGCAGGGTATGTACGGAGTATGTGCATCTACCAGGGACGGGAAGATCTAGCTGAGCAGCCTGCCCTGCTCCCGGCGCTTCCTCAGCGCTGACGGGCGCAGACGGGCAGGACTCTGGCGCGACTCCGGTGCAGGTCCGGCACGTCCACTGCTCGCATCCGCTGCGCTGAGCCATATGCATCCCTTTTATGCTTAGCGCTGGACTGAGCAAAGCACTTCCTCCCACTCCAAAATGGCCACTGTAAACTTATCCCCGGGGCCAGCTGACTCAGCACCTCAATCGGCTGCGAACTGGCCCCAAATGCGAGAAAGACAAGGGAAATGAAGCACAATGTGCTCCGAAATCGAGGCAAAGTGCAAGTGCAGGCGAGATTAAAATAATATTAAAACAGTTTAAAAATGCGAGAATTTCGTGGCACAGTGGGGAGAGGGTAGAGGAAAGCAGTACAATCACAGAGCAACCTCCCGGCTTCCGCCTCAGGAGGGGAGAGACACACACACAGCAAGAGAGAGCCAAGCAGGGAATGCTCCTTTTATGCTTAGCGCTGGACTGAGCAAAGCGCTTCCTCCGACTCCAAAATGGCCGCTGTAAACTGATCCCCGGGGCCGGCCGACTCAGCATCTCCACCGTGGCTTGCAGTTTCATACTGGCCCCCTCTTGTTGTCATTATATGCTGATGACACGGTTTTATATGTGCAGCAACCTCGTCTTAACCTTGAGCTCCTTATCAGGGAAATTATCCGGTTTGGCAGGTTCTCCGGTCTTTGTATAAACTGGCACAAGTCAGTGATTTTTCCGTTAACAAGCAGTACAACTATATGGGATTGTGAATTTCCACTGGAATGGTGCCACGACGCGGTTAAATATCTCAGGGTTTATATTCATTTGGATACTGCCTACATTATTCGGCTACATTGTGGGCATGTGATTAGTGCGTTGGAATCACAGGTCGATAGGTGGTTGCGGCTTCCTTTGTCCATAGCCGGCAGGGCGGCCATTATTAAAATGGTAGTTCTCCTGAGATTTTGTATCTTTTTAATAACATTCCCATTCCTCTCACCCAGTCCTTTTTTTTTACAACTGCGCCAACTTCTTTCACACTTGGTATGGGGTGGCAAGAATCCGCGGGTGAGTTGGAGGGTTTTAACACTGCCACTGGAGCGAGGCGGACTAGGAGTCCCGTACATGTATCTATACTATTTAACTGCACAGTGCTGTTACTCCTATGCTTGGTACCACCCACACGCAAGGATCCCTTATTTGAAGCCAGAAGCAGATCTGGTACTTCTGCAGAAATTGTCTACAGTTTTACCTATAGGGGTCCCTTGGGACCCACTTTATATTCAAACTGTTTCCACCATTAGTTGGGCGTGGGACAAGTTGCGCAGGCTATTAGGAATCGATCTATTATATTCCCCGGCACTCCCACTCCCGAATCCCACACTGCTTCCCATCACCGTTGAGGTTTTGGTGCAACGCAGGCTGGCAAAGTTTCAAATTTCTACAATTGGTGACCTGTTCCCCAATAATCATGTTTTCTCAGTGACTGAGGAGGTCCGGTTTCAGGACTGCTCCTTTATGGATGTCTTTGTGATGCGCTGCATGCTTTCCATGTTGCGGGCTGCCTTCCCCACATTTCCGGTTGCTCCTGAGTCGTTCACTCCACTGTCGGTAATAATCGAAAGTCCAACGGGTGCACATTTGGTTTCTAAACTGTATAAGCAATGTACTATGGATCTTCCCTACTCGGACGTTAAGGTCCGTGTGGAGTGGGAGAGCGATCTGGGCCGTCCCATATCTGATGAGCAATGGGAGCAGTGTTGCAGGGTCACGAAAGAGGTGTCATTGAACAGTCGACACAAGCTGTTGCACTTCAAATTTCTTCGCAGAATGTACCATACCCCGGCTTGGTCACACAAGATAGACCCCTCTAGACCCCACCATTGTCCAAAATGTTATGCTCCACACGCTGACTTTGCTCACCTTTCCTGGACCTGCCCCAAATTACAACACTACTGGGTACAGGTGCACTACACGCTAGGAGATATACTTGCTATGACACTTACTCTTCTTCCTGAAATTGCACTGTTGGGATATATGATTAACTTCCCAAAAAAACTCAGAAAGCTCGCTCCACTGGGATTCTTACTGGCCAAACGGGAGGTGGCATTACTCTGGGGTAGTAGGAAAGCCCCTACTTCCCATGCGTGGCTTCGAAATTCGGCGTATTGTAATGTGAACTGCGAGGAGTATGCTACTCTTGTGCCCAGCTCCTCCCTCCCAGCAGACATTTGGGGCCCAAATAGAGCGTACATTACCCGTAGGCGTAGCGAAGCAGATACACAAGTTGCCAGTGGCATTGTTCCCGAAGGTGTAGGCTAGGAATGCTGCTATAATATTTGTATCCATTAGCTGTGATCCTGCTTATGTGATATCTAAATGTGTAGCTGTGGATTGAGAATTAAATTGGGTGGGAGCGGGGGGTTGGATATGGGAGAGGAGAAGTACATGACGGATGATGGTCATTGTAGCTTACCCTGACTATTATCCTCAATTGTTGCTGGGGCCTGGGGCGATGCTGGGTACTGTTTTTCGTGACCTCGTGTGTATGAAGGCGTCTTACCATTGTACCGATTTGTGCATTGTTTATTGATATATGAATACTTAAAATTGAAAATAAAGCTTAACATTTTTTTTTCACAACGGTTGCAAAAAGTAAACCTTTGTAATTTTGCAGTGAAATGGTGTCAGTAGCCATAGGGGAAAGCAAAGGTGTATCTCCAAAAATAAGAAATTTACAAAACAATTGTACATAAACCCGCACTCCAATGCAGTGGCATAACAAGAGTGTACGGGCCTTCGTGCAAGACATGAGAATGGAACTTCTGGTGTTGGGTAGGTACTAAAACATAGCGGTAATCAGGGTTCAGTGAGTTCCTCAGAATTCAGGACCTGCGAGCCACTGCACCTGCTGTGCGACTGTTGACTATGCCCCTGCTCCAAATAAAGCCTGCCAGAGTAAGCCAAACCCTCAAAGACCTCGCTGACAACAAACACATTATCCACAGCAAGAAAAAAAATGGAAGAAGACAACCGCTGATGGCCTCATACTTCCCATTTATCAAAGAGACAACTCATCAAATCAACTGAAGCCAATAAGCTTAGCCAACACCTTTGCCAGTTGGCATTCATAAGTCAACAGTCTTCAAAAGTCTTCTTTCTTCAGAAAGATTACAATACTCAGTGTGCACGTTACATTAACTATCAGTCAACGCATGTTGGAAGTGGCTTCATCAAGGCATAATCATTACCATTGCACAGTTCATCAGTTGATATAGAGTCCAAAGTGTTTCATTAGAGGGATGATTGTAATAGACTGTGCATGATATGAACTCTTATTTACTGGCATGTTATGGCCGTGAAAGTTGGATCTATTGATTTAGATTGACACATATGTCAATCTTAAAAAAGCACTTCAAATTCAAAAAAATTGGTTTATGTTTTCAATGTGATAAGGATGCCGTAATGTGTTCCAAAAATCTTCAACCTGAAGCTTAACCCCACCAAAGCAGAATTCCAGCGTTTTCACATGAACAATCAACAACTAGTACAAACCTCACTCATCAACATGGACCTGCATGGTTTCAAACTCCAACTTTCATCCAAAGTCAAATCACTGACATTCATATTGGACACTGATCTCACCTTCAGAAAACACATAACCAAGACATAGAAGACGACCAGGCGTCAGCTTTTTCTGTTTCACACATTTAATCCAGAAATAAACTTTACAACTACTATTCGAGCCCTTGGACTCTTGCATCTAAATTGTGGCAATCCTAAAATTCTCTGCACCCCCCCGACCATTGGCAAGATGCATGTTGCAGCATGCATTATCAAATCTCTGAATATTATACCTACATCACCCCCACCCTGATGGCATTCCACTGTCTCTCTTCGCTGGACAGCACCTTCTTGCTGCTTCTTTTAGAAAGCCACCACGAACAGTGACACTACCTATCTGGCTGACACGTTCACCATCTCTTGTGGGTCTCAGCACACATCCAGCTAGGATACTATCAGAGTAGAGGCGGTCGGCCTTTTATATCAAAGCACAATGTCCTGGAATGGCACCCCTTTATCCATCAGGACTGTCCCAACACCTCATCAGTATAGGAGAAAGCTGAAAACACAGCTCCTTTATGAACACAACATTATTATACAGAAGTAGTCCACCTTTCCTCTTAGAAATCCGATACCCTTCTAAGCACATATTAACGGCATACAACACTCCACTGCCCACACTATAAAAATACCAAATACATGAATGCATTCACAGAAATGTAGACACTTTTCAATCCTTTTCTTCATAAAAGCACTTAACTTGGATTCTTGTGCCTCTCTATTGTCAGGAAACTCATTTGTGGCTTAATTAGTTTAAACTGCAATACCTAAACTTTGCTTTACTTATTAACATCTGACTTGAGACTAATTAAGAGTAAATGGTGACTCCTACAATCACTTGAATCTTTGTTTTCCTATATTTCTGTAAGCAGAGACACAACCAAGAGGTTTACAGCTAGTGACAAAAAGATATGGAAACAGCATCGCAATCCAAGCACGTTTTCATTCTATTTCTCATTTCACAGGCATCCAGAGCACTGGAACTGATAATACGATATAGCACCAATTTAGACCCGAATTTATTAAAGGAAGGAGCACAGAACAACTTTTACTGCCGGCCAATGTTCATTGTGGGCCAGGTACTGAGCTGGAAGTGTCCAAGAGCGGAGAGGCCTCTCCACCTAGAATAATGAGGAGGGGAGTGTTCAGGACCACGAAATCAAGTAGGGGACACCACAGGCTTAGGCACACTCTCATAAATCATAGTTTGCTAGGCACAAGAGGCTGCCTTGTTTTTGATCTTCCTGGGCGTTAAAAAAAAAGGATCAGCTCACAAGTAAAGTCAGCCGTTTTGGGAGAAGGTTATAGCAGGACTCAGATATTTGTATGCTACATGGAGAGGATATAACTCGTTGTACATCTCCGAGATATATCACAAAAAGTAAGAATTCTGTTTAAGCTGAAGAGGGTAAAAAACAAATCAGTATTTTCTTGACTTAGTGACTTTCTCAGGGGGCAGTGTGAGCCTTCACACAAACTCCAGTATTTCTGCATGCCCACTCTGAACATTTGTTGACAACAGTTCTGTGACCCACTATTTTATTTATTTATAAAGTTTTATATAGTGCGAACAGATATCAGAGCGCTTTACAATTGTGGGGAAAGGAAGGTAACAGTTGCAGTACATATGTCAAATAGGAATACAGATAGAATCACATACCAAAATTAAACTCACATGACAAGGACAGTTACAAGTACACAGGGTCAGTAAAAAAATAAGAAAATAAATGGTACATAGCGAGATGGGGGGAGCAAGTGCATCGAGAGAGAGGAAAAAAAAGAAAATTAAATAGCATCCAGCGCAGGGCTTAAAGTTGTAAGTCCAATGCATTACAGCAGATGATCCATTAACCTATTAAGGTAAGAACGTGTTCATAAGGAATTTTTTTACTTCCAATTTGAAGGCAACCTTGGAGGAGATTCTACGTATTTCTGGTGGGAGAGAGTTCGAGATCTTCAGGGCTGACCCAGAGAACGTTCGGTGACATGTTCTCTTTTTGCAAAAGATCTGAGGTTTCAGGAGGAGAGAGTTGGCACTCCTAGAAGGTCTACCCCCTCCGGATAGTTCCAGCTTTTGTGGTAGATAACTGGGGGTTTTGAAAGGGAGGGCTTTGTGAGATAGGCAAGCAATTTTTACCTGTATTCTTGCTTCGTAGGGCAGCCAATTTAGGGATTTTAAGACTTGGGAGATGTACGCATTTCTTTTGGTACCCGTAACCAGTCTGGCCGTCTCATTCAGTGAGGCCATTAGTGGGGGGCAAGGTATATTTGGGGAAACCACAGAGAGTAGCAAAGCCATAGTCTAGTCTTGGCAAACCAAGCGCTTGGACCACTTATTTGAAGTCAGCTTGTGGCAGGAAAGGTTTGTGATTCCTAAGTATCCTCAACAGGTGGTTAGCTCCCTCGCACACATTGCTAATATGAGTCTTCATGTTCAACTGCTTGTCCAGTGTGATTCCAAGGGATTTAGCTGAGTCAATAATGAGGGGGGAGCAGTTGAAGGCGGTGAGGTGTTTCCTCCAGAGGTCTAGTTTAGGAATGTGATTTGGAGGTGAGATGAGAAAGAATTCTGTTTTGGAGGTGTTGAGCAGGAAGTGGTTTACAGTTAGGGTAGTGTTGAGTGAGGTGATGTTAATCAGGGATGAGATTTTCAGATAAAGTTAGGTGTCATCCGCATAAATATGTAAGAGAATGTCCATGGAGTTTAGTGCATTAGCTAATGGTTCCAAGAACAAGTTGAAGAGAATGGGAGATAGGGCGGACCCTTGGGGGACACCCATGGATACTGGAGATGGCTGGGAGAGAGTGATTTGCCTTCACTCTTTGGGATCCGTGATGGAGGAAGGACAAGAACAATTGCAACACTAGACCAGACAGGCCCATCCTGTGCTCTAGAATGGATAGGAGGTTGTTGTGATTAACAGTGTCAAACGCAGAGGAAAGGACAAGGTGGATAGGAAGGCACAATTCATTTTGATCAAGCATTTTTAAATGTCATCCATAAGGTGAGTGAGAGCTGATTCGGTGCTATGCCCACTATGAAAGCCAGATTGATATTGGTCCAGGAGATGGAAATTTTCGATGTGAGCACAGAGTTACGATTGGACACATTTTTCTAGGCTTTTGGCAAAGGTGGGGATGTTAGAGATAGGGCAGAAGTTGTTAAGGTCAATGCTGTCTGCTGTAGGTTTTTTTTATATGGGTGTTACCTGAGCTGCTTTTAGGCACTCCGGGATCATGTGACAAAGACGCATTGACAATTTTTGTCCAGATGGGAGAAACAACATCCTTGATTTCTTTGAAGATGGAAGGTGGCAACGGGTCACTGAAATGATTAGAAGGGTTGATACTCTGAAGAACCTTTTTAATGCCTCTTTCACTGAGAGGGTAAAGATGTCCCTGGAGGTGTTGTTCTTGATTCCCAGGCTCATCGGTTCGATCTTGTCCGTTAGGGCCGGGCGGGGAACAGTTCAATATTGATGAAACTTGATTTCTCAGTACATAAAGCAGCCAGATCATCACATGAGAGAGGGCTGACTTCAGAGTCAGGGCTGTTTGGTGCTTCCACCGATTGTTGTTTAACCAGTTCAAAAAGTTTCTCGGGACGATACGCAGCTTGATTAAATTGGGATCTGAAATAGTTAACTTTAACCCTCTTGATTTGCTTGTTATAGGAGCTCCTAACCGATCTAAGGATTTTTACCTGGTCCGAGGATGGTTTGGATCTCCAGGATCATTCCATAGCCCTAAGGTTGTGACGTTCCAAATTTAAGTTGCAGTTGAACCATGGTTTGGATATTTTTGTTGAAGCATTTTTTTGTTGGGGTGGAGCAATGGAATCCATTATGCTAGAGATAGTAGAGTTGTAGAAGTCGGTGAGTACATGAATCTCAGACATGTCGAATTGGGAAGACAGGGCAAATTTACAGTTGGTTCCTAGATCGGATGTGTTGATATCTCTGAGGTCCCTTTTCCAAATCTTTGATTTTGTTGGTTGACGCTTCCTCAGAGACACCTCCATGTTAATATGGAAGAAGATGCTGTGGTGGTTGGACCAATCACAAGGGGTGATGGTATCCATTGTGATGGTGTGTCCTTCGGTGATGATGAGGGCCAGAGTTTCTCCTTTATTATGGGTTTGCAGGTCACTATGTTAAATCAGCTCGTGATCACTCAAGAAAGATTTTAGGCATGTTACAGCTTGGTCATTAGGGTTAGACCAGTGGAGGTTGAAATCACCGAGGTAGACGTGGGACAGAATGGAACTATGCTCCATTAAGAATACATTTAAGAATGAAATACAAGTCACACCTCTCAAACCAAAATATACTGTTCAGGGCCTGCCAAATAATTCCTTATCAATCTATGAGCCATTTTACCTTTCACCCCTGACCACTTGGAACGCTTTCAACATGAGCAGAAGATGTTCAAACCCCTTGCTAAAATGAGCAGTACCTAAGAGATTCTCCTGACAAAACCTAAAAAAAATGTTAGAGACGCAGAACTCTACTTCTCTGAAACACTCATAACTGATGTGTACATTAACCCAAAGAGAACATTCGCAAAGACTGACAAACCTAAATCATGGCACCTTTCAATCTAGACCAAGGACACCCTAAAAGACACCAGAAATCAAGGGGGTCAGTGCTTCAATCTTACCCCTTCTCCCCCAAATAAATGTATAGCAAGGGCGTTATTATAGTTTAGGCCAATGTGAGGAACTCCTACTTTCAAAAATATCTTTCTAGAGCTCAAAAAGTAAAAACAGCAGGAACTTGTAGCCCAAAAACCAATGTACCAGCTGGCACAGCACACCACCATGCCACTTATGCCACAGGCATGTCCGAGCCCGCCTCTCACCCATCCTACCTCTTTCTCCATGGTACATTAACATAATGTCCTCTAAAAATAAGTCTGAGTTTTGGATAACTTATTCTGTTTCATATAACACCGCAGTTCTGGTTCATATATAACGTATGCAGAAGACTTGGCTCTATAAACATCTCAAGGTATGGATACTGGACAAGGTTTTCTTATTATTGAAACTGCACAATTACTATTGATGTCCACATTTTATATGATTTGCAATCAGAAAATGCCATTCTGGCTGGAATTCAATTTCCAAATTGTCATTATTCACTTGAAAGTTCTCCTTGGGAGTTCTCCTTTGTAAGTTTATGAAGGACGTTTTCTTTCCAGGCAAGAAGCTCCATATCATCGCAAACAAAAGACATTGAACCTCATTATTAGTAACCCAACTAGTAAACAGCACCACCGATGTGCAGGTGCTCAGATGAAGAAATTACGAAGATATTAGAAAATCTTGACAGATTGATGTGAAAGAGCCAGCAATTTGTTGCCTTTAACCTTAATAACGTACTGTAGCAGTGTTGTAAGAGTATGAAGCAAATATTGCATCATTAAACCCATTACAATTTATCGATCAAACAGATATCGTCCAGTGTTGTCACATGCTATTTTGATGTTGATAAAACCTAAACGCACGACCCAACCAGAGTGACAAACTATGTCACACAACAAAAGAAATGTCAGCCTTGCACAATAGTACCTAATATATGACTGTACTTTGACACTTCTTGTTTTTATTGATTTACTCCACTATATTGAAGTTGTAATATTGCTCTCCACCTTTAGTAACTGCACAACATTGACTACCAGAGAATGTTATAGCATTTTTAATAAATAGAAAGTAATGCTGAATTTAAATGTCCTTTAATTAATATCAGTAAACCGCCATTAAAATAATTCAGGCGACAAGTTAGCGTTAGTAGGCCTCAGCCTGCTGCCACTGACATCCATTTTAAAGTTGATGAAGAGAATGCACAATTCATTGTTTTGTCAAAGAAGATTTTCATACGTGCAGGTTTTCCCTCCTGTTTTTTTCCGTTGCAGAAAATAAAAGAAATAGAATTCCTTATGTAGTGATGTTTATTTTGTTCAGTTGAAATGTATTAATTTGTGTTTCCGACTGGGAAGTCATGTGCTAAGTGTTTCTATGTGCAACACATTCAAGGTCCTTTAACCGGGTCGGATCTAGACAATGCACTGTGCATTCTTTTTACATCTTGTGCACGACACATCAATATATATTTATATTTCTCATTTCCTAAATTTAGTTATGCAGGAAAACAGGTGTTCCTAAATGTCTCTTGTTTAATGCATCATGATTGTACTAATGATAATTAACCTATTATCTCACTTCATACAATGTTAAGAGTGTCTGAAAACCTAAAATATTTTCCCTTTTTGGGATGTGTGCATGACTTTTTTCACGTTCTGAACTGTGCAGACTCCATATTAGTCTATTTGATTTATACTTAGACCTTTCTTGCCTTACAAACTGCAGCCTCTATGTCATTTTTGTACTGATTTATACTTTGACTTTTCTTGACTTGTGAACTGAGCAGATGTATGCTAGGCATATGCTCTACTATATTTTGGTTCTGGCTATTTACTTACTTTGGAGGGCAACCTTGTGTTATTTATTACCTCTCGCAATTGACTTTATTTTATGCATTACTGATGCTGATTTGAATTTGACTCACCAACTAATTTTGTCTTCTGTATTGACTCTTAAATTTAAATAAACATTTATGGTTTTGACTTTGAATTGTGTCTTAAGGGTTTTGTTACTATCCTAGGATGGCAGACCTGTGGAACTCGCATGGCCCTGATCTTGCATCTCAACCCTACATTTTAGTTAAAGCGCTGACACATATATTTCAAGTATGTAGAATTACTGTTAGGAGTAGTAGCTTTATATATTTCTATATAGCTTACCTTGATTATATTTTGGTAGTCATTATTGTGAAGTCAATACACGAACAAGTCAATATTGTAGACTTCAATATTGTTACATACAAATGACTGTATTATAAGCATTTACAGTGAAATGCCATCAAGAGACAAGAAGTTTTTCCAAAGATTTTTTTAACCCATCAAGGAAGGAAATTGTGTAATTTCTAGGGGTGGGCATAACTCATGCAGGTTGCTGTAGTGTAATTATGTGAAATTACAGCATAATTTCACGAGGAGAAAAACCCTGCACCCTCTTATACAAAATGAAGCCGATCATGAATTTTGGTCCAAGAAAATAGTGCTAAGTGCGACAGAACATAAACAGCAGAAGTCACAGACATGCACGCTCTGTTCCTATGTTCTTAGGTAAGCATTTGCACCTGCTGGTATGAAATCAGATGTAATCGCATAATTTTTGGTAATTGTTTGTTATAAGGGTAATGCAAAATTATCAAATTCACTCCAATTACTCCCGCTTAATTAAACTTTTTGCCCAGGCCTAGTGATTTGTTGATGCCAAATAATCCCAATTCTTAGAAATTAGAACAACAGGAGCTTGCTGCCATGATGGAAGCAGTAGTCAGCATTTAAAGTTTTATTAACATGGATCAACAAGTTTACACCAAATTAACAGTTAAAGTTAATGAGCTGTCAGAGTTAAGTTGTGGCGAGGACCCGTCTCTACTTTCGGGTTATGATAGATGTCTTAACCTCTTCCATTGTAACATACACATGATCAGTTAAATGTTAGATGTTGGAGACAGCACCTCTTTTTAGTGGTAATTTCATCAAAGTGATTATGCACACCTAATAAAAGCCCAATACAAATTGGAAAACTGTTACTACCACATCTAGACACTAATGAGGTATTTCCCCCATTCAAGTCCCTTCCTATTCTTTATAAAATTGGTGCCAATTATTCCCGATTATTTCCTTCTATAAGTGATCCCATCAACAGTCACAACGAACCTTTTGTAATGGGCCCTGCAGAAACACAACTTCATTAATCTAGGCAATTCCAAACATTTAGCAACTTCCTCTTTGTATTACGGCATTCTCCTATACACCACCTACTTTATTCTTGGTGGAAACAAGATGATTCAGTTGCAACACCCTCTGGAATGGTTTTTAACTTATGACAGTATCGCGTAGAACAGGCTTCTGCTAGTAGCTTGTGAGACACTTGTAGATTTCCAGCTAACTGTAGGTAGCTCTACTGTGTGCAGCTCAGTATACTAAATTAGAATCTTTTGATTGGCTAAATGTATCTATACTAGAATGGAAAACATAGATTGGAAATATATGCACTTTCAAGACGCATACATTGATATTTGGAAACAGATATTTGAATTTGCAAAATATATTTAAAGCTGATATTTGATTGATATATAATGCAGTGTTGGAGCAACCTATCACTCATAGTATTACCCTGGTGCCAGGGGCAAATCATCCATAGTTGTTATGTATTATCCTTGTATAGGCATTCCAAATTTATGAAGCCTTTTACCCATTACTACTGGCAATCGAATTGATTCACTGAAGGGATCACTACTGGCAATCTTCCATGAGGTAGGCACTAATGAAGTCTTGTCTGATGTGGTCGCTGTTACCACGCTAATAATATTAGCTACTTCGAATGATTTTCAATGACCGAGGATAGCTCTATTACAATACAGGTAATAGATCCCTTTTCAATCATTTAATGACATCCAACTGAGATACAGTTTTATCTATAATCTCAGGATATTCTGTGAGCCTTGTCACTTCATCTCACCTAACTGTATGCCTTTCAGTTCTTTGTAAGAGACAACAAGGTTCTGAATTCATATCCGAGAAGCACTAGGTGGTTCAGCAGAGACATAGAAGAGTTGAAACAAGATCATTGTTACCTTGAACATCAAAGAGGCAAGTCTCATAAAAGGATGATAAAGGACGATACAGGCTACACTGGAAGAGTTAACATAAAGCCATCAAGAATAGAACAGACATTCATTAATAAATGTTTCCTCAACTCACCCAATCGAACACAGGGGCGGCTCCTCCGTTATGGCGGAGTAGTGTTGCCCAGTGCTGAAAGCCAGCAGAGGCAAAGAAGCCAGGACAAAAATAAAATGATAATAAAACATTTTTACTATCATTTTAATTTTAGCCCTGCAGGCTGCGAGGGAGGGGTGGGCCTCCCATCCTGACACTGCAGCTGCATCACCAGGGAGGAGGGGGGGAGTAGTGGGTACTGCCAAGTGCTCATGACAGTTTGGCTGGCCCTTTGGGGCCAGCCAAACCGTCAGGCACACTTAGCCTTTCTCCACCTAGCTGTGTTGTACGGCTGGGTGGAGAAACCAACAAAGGTTCCCACTCTATGGGGTCAATTACGATGACGATCGGACAATGTCTGCCCGCCACAGTAACAGAATGCGGTACCATCCGCAAGGGGTGCGGCGGTCGCCGCACCTGCAATCAGGATGACACCGCCACCGCCCCCCAACCCCCCAACTACCTGGAGGCCTACTATGGGCTACCGTTGGCAAAGACTGCATGCCTTTCCATAACGGCAACGCCGCCATGGAAAGGCACATCTCTGCCCGCATTCTAATATGGATGGCGGTGTCTTGCAGACACCGCCACCATGCTAGACCCCTTTTCCGCCCGGTCGACTCGTCGACGGGCGGAAATGCGGCGGACGGTCTTCCCGTCCGCCGCGCACACCTCACCATACTAATAGGCCCCTACGTCTGAGCGCCCAACTGAGACAGTCAGATTAATCCCAGTGCTGCTCACATGCTAGGAATAGCGTTCCCAGCAGGTGAGCAGTGCTAGGGCTGGGAGCCTGCACAGTGTGCAGCAGGCTCCTGCCAAGAATGCAAGGATCGGGAGCAATGTGGCAGCCGTTGGAGCAGGTAAATGTTCTTTTTTTTAATACATGATTGTTGTTGTGTTTACCTCCCCCACCCTACCACAACATATTACAAGTGGCTGCTACTGAACAAATTTAAAAGAAAAGGAGTCCCTGAGCAAAAGGATATCTTTTAAGTCGTAGTACAGCCAGCCAATCAGATATTGTGGAAGGCAGTAATCGGCCAAAAAATAACCCTGAGATCAAATTAGAACTATCTTCGCTCTCTAAATTTAAAGATTATAACTAATGTCAGTTTGACAACTCTGTATAGGGTACAATGAATTCATGTAACAATTAAGAACAATATACTATGAAAAACAGTTAAAACCATCAGTTTATTTCTTAAAAATTTTATAACAAATCACGGCTTAAAAAACAATACATAATTCAGACATTCCATCAAAAATTATTCACAATGCACAATAAAAAAAACAAGAGTCGACGCGGCGCTTCGGTGTCTTATGGAGATTCTTCAGGACGTTTTTTTTTAAATCACTCGAGTATTGAGGGATTTAAGGTAAAATAATACACATGGATGATACGGCTTCTTGCTCTGTTAGTGGCGTATCCTGCAGCTTTGATGATGGTTTTTTTTCAAATTTCCACCTGGGTATACGCGTTTCATTAACGTGGATAATTGCTGTACCAAGGGTGACCACCGTATGAATAATAGGATCAGACACAATTGTGCTCTTTTTGAAATGATGAATATAATCCCATCATGGACTCATTTGTAAGGGAAGTCTTAAGACTGCTGAACAAATAAAAGAGGGAACGTCTTAATACTTGCTTCCTCTGCCGTTTTGTTTATCTTCGTACTACGGCATTTAATCTTCTTATAACGCAGCGGCCTCCCTGTCACCGGATCTTGGTACAGCTTTCTGGTGTACTTCCCTTACAAATGACTCCATGATGGGATTATATTCATCATTTCAAAAAGAGCACAATTGTGCCTGATCCTATTACTCATACGGTGGTCACCCTTGGTACAGCAATTATCCACGTTAATGAAACGCTTATACCCAGGTGGAAATTTTAAAAAACCATCATTAAAACTGCAGGATACGCAGCTAACAGAGCAAGAAGCCGTATCATCAATGTGTATTCTTTTCCCTTAAATCCCTCAATACTCGAGTGATTTTTAAAAAAACGTCCTGAAGAAGGTGTGCTCATCTCCATAAGACACCGAAACGCTGCGTCGACTCTTGTTTTTTTTATTGTGCATTGTGAATAATTTTTGATGGAATGTCTGAATTGTGTATTGTTTTTTAAGCTGTGATTTGTTATACAATTTTTAAGAAATAAACTGATGGTTTTAACTGTTTTTCATAGTATATTGTTCTTAATTGTTACATGAATTCATTGTACCCTATACAGAGTTCCCAAACTGATGTTAGTTATAATCTTTAAATTTAGAGAGCGAAGATAGTTCTAATTTGATCTCAGGGTTATTTTTGGGTCGATTACTGCCTTCCACAATATCTGTTTGGCTGGCTGTACTACGACTTAAAAGATATCCTTTTGCTCAGGGACTCCTTTTCTTTTAAACTTGTTCACCCTGTCCCTTATTGGTTCTGAGGGTACCTCCCTTTTTTGGTTTTTGCTACTGAGCAAACACAGGAAACCCCTACCAAAGAACCCAAACACTCTGAGAAGTAACCCCTGCATGACCAGACAAAAACACTTAGATATTTTCAATTTCATTGAATATGAAGCTCTAAGATCTGCAACGCCATGTACAATATGGGACTATTTTCCTTACCTACCCATTTCCATCAATACTATGATTTAAAGCTTTTGCTTCACTCTGGACCATTGCAAACATTGTGTCACTAATCCTAGATACCACATTAACATTGTCCATTAAACCTATGGACCCATGATCAGCTTTGTGCTTCAAACAACTTCTTTCCTCCATTGTGGTGAATGTATATAAAATCGAACTATCACTGCCTTCGCATATGGAGTTGTTATAGGACATCTTTAAAACATCATCCTCTCCCTCAAAATATCTGCAGACGGAAAGACCTTGGTCAACTCAAAAAAGTCTATTCCCAAAATGTTAACTCATGAGATATTTAGACTTTCAAAATATTCGATACACTCATGTTTGAGAATGGAATCATTTATAATCATTTGATTAGGCTACAAATGGGCACAACACATTTACTGTCAGGTATCACACGCACCCACACGGTGCAATAGAGACAGTATGACTATACACCATTTAATAACTGTCAACTCACACCAGCCAGTATCCTGTATGTTGCATCACATATAGACTAATCCTTCCATATACAATGCATGGTATTACATTAATTATCAGCCCCATGCAAGGAAAGTACCTTTGGTGTACACTGTGGTCTGTCATTATTTCTATTGGGCAACTGGATTGAAATAACTTCCCACTCACTAATCCTTTGTGGGCATTTTCTACCTCATGTCAAACGCTTCAGTGGTATGAATTCAGCACCCACCAACATTCCCAATTCCATTTCCCATTCTTTCAGTGATGGGGCTTCTATACTCTTCCAACACATTGCCCTCTGCCGCTTAGGCAACAACGCAGAAAGATCCACACAACGACTTGTGACTTCTTCGATCTCAACCTGGGTAGTAAAATCAACAAGTAAGTTGGATGGCCTGCTTTACTTATAGACTTGCAACTTGATCAATGCAATGTAAATTCCAATCCAGTAGGGAAGTACCCTTATGCAACCCCAAAACATGTGCAGCAGGTCGGCTTCCTTATGAACGGGAACTTATGGCTTCCTCTCCAAAAGTTAACTGAAGCACTGGTGATTACTCAAAGCGTACAGTGACATTCCAAGACTTGCAACCCACCACAAGTGAAGTGAACAGAAGAGGTACCTGAACATGGTCCTCTCATCAGGACTGGGACTGCCTCAAGTGCAGCTAGCAGCAGCAACCCCTCAAGGAGATATAGAACATCACTTACCTGTGAAAGAGAAAAACATATTGTCAGTTAAAAGAAAGGTTGGGATAGAGCAAAGGATGAACAAAAGAAAAGGTAGGATGGGGTATTGCTGAGAAGACAGGGGTTGGTGAATAAAATAAACACATAATAATCGAAGAGAAGAAAGACAAAAAATACAACTGTTAGTTCCAGATTTACTAAGGATTTGTGCCATAGAAAATTGAAATAAAGTAACACATTGGTATCAGTTTCCAGAGCAGAAGATATTTTGTGCTGTAATGGTTCTTAGTTCATTGATTTCTGTTAATTTTGCATAGATTGCAAAGGGGCAATAATGGGTCATTACTAGAGTGAATCAGTGAAAACACACATAGGTTTTGATGCAAAGATGGAACAACTAAGATTTTTAAAAAGCTGGGCTTTGTGTCAAAAACTAGTGCTTCCTGGAAGCAGGCGTTAACAAGGAGAAATGTTTTCATGTGTTACACAGTGACAACACCACAAAACGACTCCACACTGTTGTAGTAAAATAGTATCTCTTTTACTTTTTCAAACAAGACCAAAACAACAAAAATCCAATCAATGGTTTATGAATTATGACTGCTCAAAATTATGGATGCAGTGTTGAAAACACATGCGCTTCTAGTAGGTCATTTACAGTAAAACTGGAGAAATGATGAAGATCCAAGCAGAGGACCAGCGCTAAGGCAGGGAATGTGAGCCTGGGGCATGTTCTGCACCCAGGGTGTAATGCAGCCTGGGTGCAGAACATGCAAAGTGTGAATGACGGTTTGGCCT
Source organism: Lissotriton vulgaris (assembly GCF_964263255.1). Taxonomy (NCBI): domain Eukaryota; kingdom Metazoa; phylum Chordata; class Amphibia; order Caudata; family Salamandridae; genus Lissotriton; species Lissotriton vulgaris. Next base: position 1,214,180,926 of record NC_141687.1, read on the forward strand.
GCCCGAGAGTGCCGGTCAAAGTGTCATTGCACACCTTGGAGTGGGCAAACCACTCCTCCCCCGCCCTGTTCTGGCAGTCCAGCCCGCCCGCACCAGGAAAGGAAAACTAAAATGATAATAAAGCTAGGTATTATCATTTTAGTTTTCTTTAACTACTGCTCACAGAGCAGTGGGGCAACACTCCTCCCCCTTAGCGAAGGAGCCGCCACTGTTCATGGGCCTCAGTGCACTCTTTCTGGGGGGGGGAAGCTGTGGGTCAAGTGCATCGTGTATGCAGCTTGCGGTGTCGGGATCGCCTCCTTTGGGCAGGCATTTGGGGCACTGCAGCAGCAGTAATGGCTGCCTTGGTGGCCTGGAGGAAGCGAACAGACGAGCAGTCTCCCTTAATTGATCCTGCACTGTGATTGGACCTTCATCTTGGGGTTACCGCCGATGTATCCCGAGCACGCCGGGCTGTTGTTATATTGAGGCAGACAGATGAGGCAATCTCCACGGCGATCTCAGTCAACTTACAGGCAAGCAGTTGCATGAACCCTGGTATGATGCCCTGGACTGGTTTTGGGTGATCTCAGCAGGGTAGGGCTCTGGGAGAGCCAGGTTCAGTAAAGAGCATTTGTAGAAGCAAAGTCTATGATGGCCGTGAGACTTCTTGAACATGGGGCAAACCAACAAGCCCTCTGAGTTACTTAAGTTGTCTTTCTAGAGGATGCAGAGAGCAGATCCAGTCCTTCTCATTGTCAAGCAAAAGGCAGCAGACCAAAACAGCAGGGCAATTTGCAAAGTTACAGTCTCTCTTACAGCACAGCAGGCAGCAAGCTGACACAGCAGAGCAGTTATCAAAGTAGGAGTCCCTCTTGCAACGAGGCTCCTCTTCCTGAAAGACTGTCCTCAGGTCAGAAGAGTGAACTGAGTACATGGTGTCAGAGGTCCAGTACGTATACTCATTTTAGCCTTTGAAGTAGAAAGACTTCGAAGAAAGGTATTTGTACCACATACGGCCATGCCCTTCTTTGCCCTGGTTCCAGACTCACTGCAGGGGGGGGTATGAAGCCCTTTATGTGGGGACAGGCCCTAGCCCTTTAAGGTAGAAGTGTCAGCCCCTCCCACACATCCTGCTCAGGCTTATCCATCAACATGCAGATGGCAACTCAGGCACAACTATCCTTCCTTTGTGGGTGTCAGTCTAGATGGAATGCAGAAAGCCAGCTGTCAGCCAGTATGAGTATTGTAGAGGCAGGCAGAAGGCACTAAGGCATTCAAGTAAAAAAATGCAACCTTTCTAAAAGTGGTACAGAAGGGGTTGGTAATGGAGGGAGCATCCGAACCAATCAAACACTCACACCCAGTCAAAAGATCTGGGTTTAATCCATCACCGTTCTTTAGCCCACTCTGCCACCCCAGTTCAGACATGGCAGTTCAGGCTGGACTGTTCCCATGAGGCACAGGGTCAGACTGATTTGCATATAGCCATGTCTGAACTGGGGTGGCAGAGTGGGCTTAAGAAAGGTGATGGATTAAACCCAGATCCTTTGACTGGGTGTGAGTGTTTGATTGATTCAGATGCTCCGTCCATCACCACCCCTTTTTGTACCACTTTTGGCCGCCATAAGTGTGGCAGGGAATGCTCAGACGTGAGTCCCTTGCTCACTTTGCCACTGGATTCAAGCAAGCCAGGCTGAAGACGGCTGGAATGCCAGAAACCGGTCCTCGGAAGCTTGTTTCCGGTCCAGGGAAGACATGGCTTGGCAGTTCGGGCTGGACTGTTCCCATGAGGCACAGGGTCAGACTGATTTGCATATAGCCATGTCTGAACTGGGGTGGCAGAGTGGGCTTAAGAAAGGTGATGGATTAAACCCAGATCCTTTGACTGGGTGTGAGTGTTTGATTGATTCAGATGCTCCGTCCATCACCACCCCTTTTTGTACCACTTTTGGCCGCCATAAGTGTGGCAGGGAATGCTCAGACGTGAGTCCCTTGCTCACTTTGCCACTGGATTCAAGCAAGCCAGGCTGAAGACGGCTGGAATGCCAGAAACAGGTCCTCGGAAGCTTGTTTCCGGTCCAGGGAAGACATGGCTTGGCAGTTCGGGCTGGACTGTTCCCATGAGGCACAGGGTCAGACTGATTTGCATATAGCCATGTCTGAACTGGGGTGGCAGAGTGGGCTAAAGAAAGGTGATGGATTAAACCCAGATCCTTTGACTGGATGTGAGTTTTTGATTGATTCAGATGCTCCGTCCATCACCACCCCTTTTTGTACCACCTTTCTAAAAGTAGCATTTTTAGACCTGAAATTTAAAATCCAACTTCTCTAAAATATATGTTTTTAAAGTATGACTCCAGGGACACCAAACTTACTTTTCCTATATTTTTCCAATTTTAAGTTACATTTGTTAAAGGTTACAGAGCAGCTCCAATGTCACCCTATGGGAGAAATAGGCCTTGCAGTAGTGAAAGTTGAATTGAAGAGTATTTCACTACCAGGACATGTAAAACTTAAGAGTACATTTCATAACTTTTAAGAACACTGAACTCTGCCAATTGCTATCCAGGGGCTAGGGGTGACCTATATGTCTTAAAAGGGAAAGTCTGGTCCTGGCAAGTAGGTGAAATTACCAGGTCGAAATGGCAGTTTAAAACTGCACACGCAGGCTTTGCAGTGGCAGGGCTGAGGCATAGTTAAAGTGCTCTTTAGGTGGGTGGCACAACCAGTGTTACAGGCCCACTAGTAGCATTTGAATTATAGGCCCTGGGCACAGGTAGTGCACTTTAGTAGGGACCTATAAGTAAACCAAATATGCCACTCATGCATGCCAATTTTCATCGCATTTGAGATACAGAGCACGTGCACTTTAGCACTGGTCAGCAATGGTAAAGTGATCAGAGTCCTAAAGTCAACAAAAACTAAGTCAAAAACTGGAGGTTAGAAAGCAAAAAGTCAGGGTAAACCACACCAACGATACCAGGTCTAACACTTACAACAATAGGATGGCCCTTATGTGCTTCAAATATTATAACACATTGACTGTATTGTGCCATGCCCTACCAGACAGATTCAAGGGTACCATAAACAAATTACACTATTTTACCCTAAAATTTACCAAATGTGTACCCCATTGCCAGAGAGTATCAGAAAGTCACTTCACCTAGGGCACCAGAACACCCTGCATCGCTCATACATAATGCATGCACACAAGTTCACATAGATGCAAAGATACTGAGAATTAATTGGAACAGACAGGTGCATGTAAGCTATTTTGTGGAGTTGACTGCAGCCTTTTGAGCCAATTCTGAGTGGACCAGTGGCTCCGCACCAGGGATCACTGGGTGCGGGAACATAGGACCCAGCTTTAACAGGTGCAACTGTGCACCTGGTAACCTTGGGGTAAGGTGGGGCAGGAGCTAATGGTGCAAGTTCAATATGCCCGTACCTCCAACCTCTAGACAATGCTTCACCAAGGGAGACTACAGGTTTTCTTGTCCAGGACACCTTCCCCGACCAACAATCCAAGATCTGCACTCGCTTACCACTAATACTGACAACTTTCTCAAGTTATTCCACATCCTCAAGGTTATTCCTCTTTCCCAGGACAAAAACAGCTTGTGAAACTTTAGGAAAATTAGCCATCTAATACTTTCATTATGGGATGGTTAGATTTAGCTGCAGGGATACTGACCATAAACCAATATTCTGAGAACCGGATATCTCAGCACCTACATCCCACCACCTCATCTTCAGTATGCAGTTGGCTCAATTCTCAGGAAGCTTAAACTTTAGCACTAAGATGTATTGAAAAAATTGAATAAGGGATGAAGTGACTCCATAAAGTGCTAGCTTTTCCACAAATCAGAGCAAATTATCATTCAAACAAACTGGCGAGCTAGTAATTTAGAGACATGACCTGGATTAGTCATAATATACGCACAAGATGGAGGTCTTTAATGCACCTGGTGGAGTTTGTTTATTAATATTATTAATTAATAATTGTATTAGCAAAATCGAGAGCCTGATTTAGAGTTTGGCCGATATGTTACTCAATCAGAAATGTCCCAAATATCTCATCCATCTTATTGCAAGTGCAAAGGGATATAATACACTTCCAATAAGGCGGACAGAATATTATTCAAGTGTGTGAAGGAGTACTAGTCCGCTAAACTATAAACCAGGCCCATAATCCTATAGGAAAACTTTCTAAAATATATGCAAAAATACTTTAAAAACCTTGGTACATTAAAATCATTTTGAGCAGGGGCGGCTCCTCCACTAAGAGCGTATGATGCTGCGGAGCTGGGTTAGGGCGGGGTGGGGCTGGTGGCTCAAGAAGGAGGAGTGGACTGTGCGCAGGACTGCTTGGCCGGCCATCTGGCCAGCCAAGCAGTCCTGTGCACTGTGCATATTCCCCACCCAGGCTGCATGACAGCCTGGGTGGGGAACATGCGCAGGTTCCCTGTCCCAGTCTGAGCGCAAAGCCATGCCACTCAAACCAATCACAACTCTTCATTGCAGCGTTGAGTTTGGCTCAGAGGAGCCTGTGTGCTTCCGGACTCTAAAGCTACGAGGGAGAAAAGACGGAGGGGATCGGTGCATGACGGGGCAAGTGTTTTTCTTTTTGTTTTAAAGTATTTTGTCCCCGTTCCCTGCCAGCCACTGATTTTGAGTTAAAATATGCAACTTGAAGCAGAAGTTGTAACAGCCTGTACATCCCACCAACAAAGAATAGAAGGTTTCCAAACTGCCTTAGGTAAAGGGCATCATTCATCGATCAAAAGACATCAGGTTAGATATGCTGGGCAGAGTTAATTCAAATATGTATTAATTTCATCAAGAATTTCAGGGCATAATAAGGCGTGGAGTTCTACATTTTATCATTGTGGTCCTTGTCTTTGAGAATTCACAGATGTGGGAAAACGACCTCTTACATTTTGGATGATGACCACTTAGGGACAAGGGTGACCACATTCATAATCGTGGGCACCGTCATTTAAAGACCTTTAATAATTCACTATAATTCTTAGTGGGATCACCATTCACACTTAGGAGAAATCACCATTCATGCTCCTTGGGGAACTGCTATTCAAATACTTTGAATAAAGGTTTTTCTCAGACCACAAGGAATCTGCAGTGGCAGAGTAGGGGAGTCTTCATTCACAGGCACCGAGTGAGTGATCAAAATGAGAAAATTCTCAGCTGCAGACGTGGGAAATTATGTTTCACAGACCTCACAAAATTGCAATTTAAAGACCTATAGGTCTTGTCAGTCCCAATCCTGGGAAACTGCCCATCACATACCGGCAGACTTTCAATTGACTGGCTCAGAGGAATCTGCATTGACCAATGTAGTTAATCTGAAGTTCACAGACCTGGGGAATTGCCCTTTACTAACCCAAAGAATCAACACACACAGAACAAGGGGAATCTATTTTTACGTCATTGGACAATGCTTGCTCCCATTCCATCGGGCAAATCATCATGAGGTAATCACCAGTAATCAGCCTGAAGAAAAACCCTTTCAGGCACATATTGGTATCATCCCTTTGGGACCTCATGGAATAGTCAATCTCCGACCTTGAGGAATATGCATTCACAGATTTTGGGGATCACTATTTATGGATAGTTAAACGTACCCACTAGAACATGTGGAAGGAGCTTTCTTCACAGGTGTAGAAGAACTGGCATTGCCATTCAGAGAACTTTGGGACATGTATTACACAGATCTCAACTGATCTTCAGTCACAAATCCGGGGAACTGAAATTCACAGAACTGGGAATTTCATCACTTACAGGTTTGGAAACTCACTAATCCAAGACCTTGAGAGAATCATCATTTTAGGAACAGGAGGATGATTTGCCACACACAATGAATAATCATTGGCATGTTTGTTACAATAAAGTCAAAAATGAAATCTTACATTGTAGATTACTTTATTCATAACACATAGCAGGCAGGTACATAAACACAGTGTCTCAGTGGCTCTCCAAATTATCTGCTAACCATCACCCTTAAAGTCATGCCTACTACCCATTCTACATTCCATGCACACGCACCCTGCCCACCACATTCTATTACCTACTACCATTCCACACACCATGTGTAGTACACTAGACAGAACAATGTTCATGTTAGTGGGCAACCAGGTCCAAAATCAAAGCAGTTATTTCATAGAAACAACAGAGCCATTGATACTGTAGGTGGGTGCCGAACAAACGAGGCACAGTCAGTCGATAAATGTATCATTTACTGGTGTTAAAGTACAAACATTGCAACAAGTTTGCATGCCGAACAGACCATTAGATAGCAGTGGAAGGTGGGACACTCTAGAAAGCAGCAGAGAATAGGGCAAAGGATCACCCAACATCATCAGAGAGGTAGAATGAGGCAGGAGGTGGTGATTGGTAGACTAGACGTTACCGCAGCTTTTGGGGATAAATGTTAGGATGCACAGAGAAGCTAGATTGGTCAGTCTTCAGAGGTGATCGGCAGGTAGATGATTTGACAGCACATCTAAAGAGAAGCATAAAGACCTCAGAGGGATTTCCAAGGTAGAACCAAGAGAGCAAGAACCATCTCACATTTTTAGGGTAGCCTTAAATACAATTAATCTAAGAGTAACTGATTTACATAGTCAGTAGTTATCCCTAGAAATCTGGAATGTATTTGGCCATCCTGGTCCTAGGTTGGACACCCCAGGATCAAGGTATAGATATGGAGAGGGACTGAAGGCTAACGCCCAGCAGGATGTGGCACTAGATATAAAGCAGCTAGGAATAGTTATTTGACTAAAACCATGCACTTTTGCCAGTGCATCATTATTTTCAAACGAAATCCAGCAGAATGTGGTCAGAAGTAAATGGCATGTTTTAAACTTCTCAAAAAGAAGAAAAGAATGGCCATCAAATAAAATAGAACGCCCACGGAGGGACTTCTCCATCTTCAAGAATTTTCCAAAAATTAGAGAAAAGTGATCGCCTACTGCACCAAAGCAGTGAAATTGGGAAAAGTGCCAATTAATTTTCAAAGACTTACAAAAATGTCATTCTGAGCTCAGTACACACAGCTTCAGCATTCGGAGGCACAAGTGAGGAAAAAAACCATGTTCACAGATGACCTTGGATTAACTGTGTCTTGACCTAATTTTTGACCAGCATGCAGCCCAAGGCTACATTAGAAAAGAAAGATTATAAGGTGTTGTATTTCCTTCCTAATACAACATGTTCTCTCTGCATGAGGATTATTGATTGTCACATCTTTTATACCCTTACTTTGCATTCCCTTTCTGACAGATTTGCGTCTCAGGCATTAACAAGTCCTCCGAGGAGGGATTTCAATAATTGTACCATGTTCTCTTGTGTCTCATAAAGAGAAAAGATACCCTTGGTGAGAAACCCTTCGACACTGGAAGAAAACTCTTAAAATCTGTTGTTATGTTACATTGATTAGAGGAGCAATAGAGCTTCAAGAGAAATATTGCATGATCTTTGTTGAAACAAAAAGAAAAAAACAGTTTAACATTCTTGTATCTTCAGAGGAGTAGATGAACGGAAAATTAATTCTGAAGGGAGAGGTACAGACACAGGGGTGATTATTCTGGCAAAGCAACTGGAAAACTAGGCGGCATGGGCAGTGAATGGGAAGTGGAAGAAAGGGATCATGCTTGTTGGGTCCAGTGTCCATTTTCCGCTATCAAACTGCAATATACAGTTCAAATCGCCTCTGCACCAGCTTCCCTCATGGCTTCACCTCCATCCCATGTGAATCCGTCAGTTCCTTTGTTGACTAATCCAGGAGGCCCTGACTTGATTTTCCCTCCATCATCCACATATCTGATCTTTCCCCCACTCTCTTCCTCTATCAAAGCTATTCTCCTCTAAGCCAGAGTGATGGCGTTACTCCTATCTTCACTCACCCCCGAGACGTGCTCGCCTCTTTGTAACTGGGCATATCCTATATTGAAAATGAGGACAAAAATGCAATTATATGTCATGCAGTTCAGTAAAAAATAAATAATTGCTATTTATTAGAATGGAATATAATACTTTGAAATGCAATACCATAAACACAAATGCAACAGATTAAAATGACAATGCTGTGAAATGTAAGACAGTAAATGTACATGTACATGTATTTATATAGCGCAAATTACCCACAAAGCAGGCATCTAAGCGCTTGCTTAGGGAACCCGTCCTGGTATTCTCCTGTGAGATAACCCCGGCAGGGTATCCACAAGGTGAAAGCCAGGCATCCCGCCGCGAGGGGCCGTTGTGGAGATTAAGCAAGCTAAGTACAATATTAAATTATGTATGTCGTACTAGCCATCTTAATGTAAGTCAGACACGAAATAAAAGTTATAGCCAATTTGCTAGCAGCGAAGTCCTAGAGGCGCAAAGCAGCGGCCTGAGGTTCTCGTGTGGATCCGCGGAGAAGTGTTTATAATACCGGAAACTAAAGTTGCAGAAAGCTCTCGGAGACAAGAGGGCGTCGAAGCTGTCATCGAAGGCTTCTGAGCTAGGGCCTGCTGTCAAGGTCCGCGGATGCGCACAGAATGACAATGTGCAGCTAGGCATGCGCAGTAAGGGTCCTGTCACACTGCGGATGGGGACAAGCTTTTATTTGCAACTCTTTGTTGAAGCCAATTACATCTTCTGCCCGATTTATGACCCAGAGTGCATCGTAATCCGCTCCTAAACGCTTCTTATTCACAGCGCAGCACTTTCCTGCACAGCCAGCCAGATCGGCCTCAGATTGTTGCCGGGGCGCGTGGCGCACGTCTTAATTGTGTGCCCCCATGAAACGCAATCAGCCAAGCCTGAGTGGCGACTGCGGAGCCGCTGATGAGCGGTTTGATTGAAGAATAATTTGTCGAGCAGAAGCGGAGAGCTGCTCGTCCCCGGCCTTCCCCTGATCTACACTAATTCCTTATTCGAAATGTAATGGGGTCCACCCTAGGCCGACACCTCCCAGGCGACGGATGAGCTTCCGTCCACAGGGGGTGCGCTGGGGTTCACTCAGTCACCGAGCCGAGGGGAGCCTCACACACCGCGTCTGTGGCCTCACCAGTGCAGTGCTAAAGAAAAGCTCAGGACAATAGAAACAAGCATTTGCAATGCAATGGGTCTCGCGTTTGCAGAGTTTAAGCTTATTGGCATCGTAAATGACAATGCCTTCTATTTATGTCATAAAAACCAACACGAACATAAAAGGCATTGTCATTTGCAATGGCAATAGCTCAAATTCTCGCAAATGCGAGACCTATTGCATTGTAAATGCTTGTGCACATATAAAAAAAAAAAATAAGGATCAAATGGGCGCTGTGCAACAACATCATACACAACATCATGCCCGTGCATATCAAATTAAGTGGGCGTCGTGATCATGCGCGGCACCCGTGCATATATATATATATTTTTTTTTAAATGATAAAATGGGTGCCGTGCAGAGGCGCAACTAGAGCCAAATTTGGGGAGAGGGGGATAAGAAAAAAATTCGGGGGGGGGGGGCTGAATCTTTAAGCAACATGCAGAGTGGAGCTGCAGGTGCTCTTAGAAGGGGTGAAACAACAGCAAGGCCTCATTAACATGCAAATGGTCTTTTGAAGACCTGTGGACCTGTGAAGTGCTCGGGTGCGGCTGTGTGTGTGCCCTGGAAGCTGTCTCATCCCGGGCTGCCACACACGACGGGGGGGGGGGGGCTGAAGCCCTTTGAGTCCAATGGGTGTTGCGTGCCTGGTGCCGTGCAACAACATCATGCGCTGCGCCCGTGTGTCTTGGTCACATTCATTAACAAAGAGTTCTTGCTAAGGCCTATTACAAGCTATATAGAAAGGACATGGTAATAGGTCCAGTCCTGATGGGAGGCTACAAATGAAGACAAGCCGGTACTAAGGAGGGTCTAACAAGCATATGAATCAATCAGAAGCCAGCGTTTACGAAGGAGATTGATATAAACCAATGAAAAATATGGGCAGAGAGTGGGTGGGGCTTCAAGTCCATACTCTAATGCTGCATGCCAGGCTCGACCTAAAAACATGGGAGTGGTCTGAAACACTGCAAAGAAGGAAATAAAACTAGGTTCTAGAGGCAAGGAAAGATAAAGGGAAAGGGCAGAGGAGAGGGACGAGGGAAGGGGCGTTACTACAGTAAGAGGATTAGAAGCAGCAGGCACAACATAATCTACTGCAAACATAAACATAAAATAACATGAGGAGAGGCATAGAGAGGAAGGACTTGCATTAGAAAGACCAACCTTGCATTATCACTTTGAGTGTGTGGAGAAACATTGCACGTGCAGAGACATGAAGATGCTTGTTGGGTAACAGGGACTGAGTTGTGTTGCACATTTTTTGAGTTTCATTCTACGTCCCCTGCAGTAAATCAGGTCCATATTGAAACAAACAGCTCTGTCAGTTTATCAAATGTGATCACTGTTTGCACTGTATTTGGTTCTATTATTCATTTTCCACTTCCTAGAGCAAGCCTTGACTGGTCTATTGCAATTTCTGAGAGACAAGTTTAGAAAATGAAAAATTCGGTATCCCAAGTGGAATGAAATAGTCTTGAGCTTTGAAACCACAATCGTAAATGTCAGTGTTTACCACACATACTGCTGAATAACCACTTTCAGCCACACAACCTAACTCAATGGGTGCTATTTAGCAATCAAACTAGTCTGCCTTTTGGCCAAAATGTGTGCTCTTGAACAATTACTTTTAATGTATTAATCTGCTCCCTTTTTGGCAAGGTTGGGGGTATTTAAAATCAACGTAGAAGATGCTAGCAAGTGTGTGGTTAAAAAATGGATGGAATCAATCAATCAATCAATCAATCAGATGCACTTATAAAGCGCGCTACATACCCGTAGGGTCTCAAGGCGCTGGGGGGGGGGGGGGGCGCTACTGCTCGAACAGCCAGGTCTTCAGCTTCTTCCTGAAGGAGAGGTGGTCTTGGGTCAGGCGCAGGTCGGACGGGAGGGAGTTCCAGGTCTTGGCGGCCAGGTAGGAGAAGGACCTTCCTCCTGTGGTCGCTCTTCGGATGCGGGGGACGGCGGCGAGGGCGTGGTTGGCTGATCGGAGGTGGCGTTTGGGAGCGTAGAAGTTGACTCGGCTGTTGAGGTAGCTCGGGCCTTGGTCGTGTAGGGCTTTGTGTGCGTGGGTGAGGAGGCGGAAGGTGATTCTTTTGTTGACGGGGAGCCAGTGAAGGTCTCTCAGATGTCCGGAGATGTGGCTGGAACGTGGGATGTCGAGGATGAGTCTGGCTGAGGCGTTTTGGATCCGCTGGAGTCTCTTCTGGAGCTTGACGGTGGTCCCGGCGTAGAGGGCGTTGCCGTAGTCCAGTCGGCTGGTGACGAGGGCCTGGGTGACGGTCTTCCTGGTCTCTGTGGGGATCCACCAGAAGATCTTCCGTAGCATGCGTAGGATGTTGAAGCACGCCGAGGAGACGCTGTTGACTTGCCTGGTCATGGAGAGGGAGGAGTCCAGGGTGAAGCCCAGGTTTCGTGCATGGTCTGTCGGTTTGGGTGCGGTGCCCAGGGCGGGAGGCCACCAGGAGTCGTCCCAGGCGGAGGGTGAGGAGCCCAGGATGAGGACCTCCGTCTTGTCCGAGTTCAGTTTCAGGCGGCTGGTCGTCATCCACTCGGCTACCTCTTTCATCCCTTCGTGCAGGTTGGCTCTGGCGGCGGCGGGGTTGTTGGTCAGGGAGAGGATCAGCTGGGTGTCGTCGGCGTAGGAGATTATGCTGAGGTGGTGTTTGCGTACGATGGCCGCGAGGGGGCTCATGTAGACGTTGAAGAGGGTGGGGCTCAGGGATGATCCTTGGGGGACGCAGCAGATGACTTTGGAGGCCTCTGACTTGTACGGTGGTAGGCGGACTCTCTGTGTTCTTCCGTCCAGGAAGGAGATGATCCATTCCAGCGCCTTGTCCTGGATTCCGATGTTGCTGAGGCGCCGTACTAGGGTGCGGTGGCAGACCGTGTCGAATGCCGCGGAGAGGTCTAGGAGGATGAGGGCCGCTGTTTCTCCATTGTCCATCAGGGCTCGGATGTCATCGGTGGCGGCGATGAGGGCGGTCTCGGTGCTGTGTTTGGCTCGGAAGCCGGACTGTGAGGGGTCGAGGGATCCGTTCGTCTCGAGGAAGGCGGCCATCTGCTTGTTGACGGTCTTCTCGATGACTTTGGCTGGAAACGGGAGAAGCGAGATGGGGCGGTAATTCTTGAGGTCGGTGGGGTCCGCTGTTGGTTTCTTGAGTAGAGCGCTGAGTTCGGCGTGTTTCCAGCTTTCAGGGAAGATGGCGGTGTCGAAGGAGGTGTTGATGATGTCTCGCAGGTGGGGTGCGATGACAGCGTCGGCCTTGTTGAAGACGTGGTGAGGGCAGGGGTCGGTCGGTGATCCGGAGTGGATGGAGTTCATCGTGCGGATGGTGTCTTCGGTGCTGATCGGGGTCCAGGCGTGGAGGGTGGTGGTGGGGGGGGGGTGGCTGGTCGGTCGTGGTGTGCGTTGGTTGGTTGTTGAAACTGCTGTGTATGTCCGTGATCTTGTTATGGAAGTATGAGGCGAGGGAGTTGCAGAGGTCTTGCGATGGGGTGATGTCGTTGTTTCCTGCGCTGGGGTTGGAAAGCTCTTTCACGATGTTGAAGAGTTCCTTGCAGTTGTGTGCGTTGTTGTCCAACCGGTCCTTGAATGCAGTTTTCTTGGCGGCGCGGATCAGCTGGTGGTGTTTTCGGGTGGCAACTAGCAACTAGCAGAGGGTAATAATGTCTAGTCTCCTCACCAAATTGCAGTACAGTGTTAAATGTATAGCTTTTGCAGAAAGGAAGCATGTGCTGAAGTCTCGGATCTGCTACTTTAACAAACTGTTTGATCCTGGGCAAAGCATACTCTCCCTGTGCCCAGGGCCGGACTGGCTGTAACGGGCACCGGGCATTTCCCTGGTGAGCCAACAGGGTGGGGGCCGGTTTTGGGCCCCTGTGGCTTTTTTTGTTACTGGGGGCCGGCAATATAGGCCCCCTGTAACAAAACCTGCTGAAACCAGCCCTAGCAAACAGCTAGGCCACACCCCTTGACTCCAAGGGGCCGGCTGATCAGTTTGCCAGGGCCCGTTTCAGGTCCCAGTCCGGCCCTGCCTGTGCCACTGTCCACTGATCTGACCACATATCAGCACTTTGAAACAGGCTTAATGAAAGCGATAAACTCCATACTTAGGCCTTGTCTTTGAATTCGTACCCAAGCTGGGTACCTGTCCTGAGTAGTGTATCTGCATGCAGCAGGATTTGTATCTCATCACCTGAACGTGCGCCTGAAGCTGTATTGTGCAGGATGCCTGCTGTGTTGCAGCTCCTCACTCCCAACCCCAGACAGGCACCTCTTTGACTGCTCATAAAAAGCTGAAAAAGTGAGAAATGCTTGTCAATTGAAAGTGGTGTAGGACCAACATTCAGGACAATGGGTGTTCTGCAGTGCCTCTGCACGGGCAGCATGACAGGAGCCATGACTGAATCTGCAAAATATGTGTACAGTTGACCACCTAAATCATGCCAGTTAGGGCCTATATGGAAGACTTAGAAGTAGAAAATGAAAAGAAAAATGAGGCAAAACGAGGATTAAGGGTGCAGAAAAGAGGATTGGAAAGGAGTGGAGGGCAAGAGAAAAGGTTAGGGATGGAGAAACTGAATTAGTGGGAAAGACTATAAAGAGCAAAAAGAGGACAAAAAGGGTGGTAGAAAGAAAACAAGAGTGACAGAGGAGTTAAGTTTGGTGCACATATATTTTCATGGCAAAGGCTTAGAAACAACGTAACAAATGGAAAAGGTTAGTCGGAAGGAACCAGATGAAGGAAAGAGCTCCATAAGAAGAGGCCACTTATGGAGAAAGAGAAACATTAGGCCATAGGGAAGGAAATCAAGTGAGGAGAATGGAAATTATAAAAGGTATAATGATGAGAACATAAACAACCATTGGCAGTGTCAATAGTTCTTGCCTTTAGGATCTATTTGCATTTATCAGTGTAGTTGCTCACCATATAGAACGACTCAGCTGCTTTTTTTTAGCAACTGATCTGAGTTGGATCCATAACTAAAAAGAAAGAAAAACATGAACAAGTGCTTTTTTTAAGTAGAAGGGGGAAGACACACGGGAAAAACAACACTGGGAGGTGCAATACTGGGAGGCAATTAATGCTTGAGAGGGATGTAGCAAAGGGGACATGGGTGGGGGCAGAAGCAAAACTGGGGCTGCGAGTGGGAGAAGTATCATGTGGGTGGAGAAGCACATTGCTGAGAAGGCAACACAAGGGGTGTGCGAGAGAAGCAAATGGGTTTGTAAGAGGAACACCAAGCGTGGCAGAGGGAGGAGAGAAGAGCACAAGTGAGCCAGTTGGAAAACACATACACTATCATGGAGAGCTTAAACTTAAACTTAAACTTAAACTAAAGCACCTAAAGAGAGCAGTGGAAGTCCACAGTAATGGGCTCCTGCTCCAGAGGAGAGACCAGCACAAAAAGAGGAAGCAAATCCTACATTCACATGAATAAGAAGCAAGTAAATAAGGTTTACAACGAAGCAAGCAAAAGGCAAGCAATGGGCGGGCTCTTAGCCCACTGTAATCCAACAATGTGTCTCAGCTGACAGTGCATGAGCTGTCTTAGGCGAGGCTTAAAAATGAGAAATACACAAAGCCTTGAAGGAGAGTGTAGTGTCTGTGAGATCTAAGTCTCAGAACATCCCCCTCTCCAGGAGGACTGTCAGTCCTCTGCACACCCCTCCCTCCCTGGCGTCACCAGGTCTGGTGATGCTAGTAATGACAGAAAATTGTCTAAATTGAGGAAAGATGAGATGCCCCTTCATGGTCAAACCTTGCAAACAACAAATGAGCTAGAATATGATTTAAACATGTTTGTGCAAATGCCAGCTAGTGCATCCAATTTAAGAATGAAATCCTGGGACATCTACAAGTAATGGCACATTGGCATTATGCACAATTGGAGAAATATTACAAAATTGATCTTGTCGTCATCAAGTATGATAGAGAATACTCTTAGGTGAGTGACCAATAAGTGCAAAAAAGAAGAAAACCTTTTTCTGTGTATTTGGACAAGGACAGTCTTCATTGTAATAAACAATGTTACAAAAAAGAAGAAAGAGGAAGGAATATCTCAGAATGTTCCACAAATATAGTGCAATGAACAACAAATATTGACTAAGGACCTGTTTCAAAGCTGAAAACAAATGTCTACAAGGAAAGAAATAACTTAACAGATGCGTCTGGCGCTACCTAATGATATCAGACGTTTTAGCCGCCTTTTCATTATTAAATAGTGCAGCCATGTTTTAAAAGCAGAAAATATATTTTGCATCTTACTGGAGTCCTTAAGAAGCAAGGGGCCGAGGAATAATACCCTCTCTAACCCTTCCTCCACCCGCCCTCCGAAGGACCTTCTTTGTAGTAAGCAGAGCGCCGATTCATGATGAGGCTCACGTGAGATTATTATTTGGTTAGCTGGCGTTAGCCGCTAATTCAACCAGCATCTTATTCACTAGTGGAATTTGGCATCTTATTCAGCCAGAATGATATTCACAGGAGGAAATTAGCATTTTATTCAGCTGGGCATTATATTTACAGGCACTTTTTTTTAAATGTTAAATATATTACATTTACTGAGCCCTAAATAATTCAGCTAACTCTATTTATCGGACTTTGCATTGCCATACTATGAATATGTTGTTTTTCAATCACAACACATACCATTAATTGGTCCAATAGGATTTAGCCTGAGACAAGAACCATTTCCACCAAAACAAGGGGCAACTTTGCCACCCTCTAAATTCATACTCCTCTTAAGAAATGGAGCACACCTTTACAATACCTGTGTGTAAATTGTCTGAGTCGATCATAATTTGTAACAGCTGGTGGCACCATTGGGTCACCCTGACCTCAAATGCATTCCTGAGCAGTTATGTCCGAAAGTTTCTTTTAAGAGAATAAACATTTACTTACAAATGTTGATTATGTGTTTGAAACATACCACGTCCCTCTACAAATTCCACAAGGATTTATTATGAGCTAAGCAATGTTTCTTCCTGAGTCCACTATGCCACCAGAGCCAATTTTCATATTAATCCTAAAAAAAGGAGAATCCCTCTACACTACCTGTATATTATTTGTCTGAGCTGAGCAACATTTGTCATAACAGGTGGCACCAAGCAAGTTGCAATTCCCTTAATGTATTCCTATTCAGTTAAGTCCTAATAAGTTATCATAGGTTTCTTATAGGAAAATCACATAGGCTCACAAAAATGTATGCTGATTCTGAAACATACTACACTCCCCTACAAGTTGCATGAGGATTTAGCCTGAGCTAAGCAATGTTTCCACATGTGCCCACTGTGCAACCCTGCAGACTCTGAATTCCTTTGGAGTTATTGACGAATAAGTCACCATTCTTTCCTCTCTTTAAGAACAGCTTTGCTCACCCGTTTTCATAATGATCCTAATAAATGAAGCACCCCTCTACAATACCTGTATGTAAATTGTCTAAGCTGAGAAAAAAATGTCATAACCGTTGTCACCCAACTGGTTGCCCTCACATCAATGAATTCCTATGCAGTTACATCCAAATACATAATCAGAGTTCCCTTATTGGGAAATCCTTTGTCCCACAAATATGTATGCTGTTTGTCAAGCACACCACATCCCCCTACAAGCTCCACAAGTATTTCTCCTAAAGCCAAGAAACATTTCCACTAAAACATGGCCCACTGTGCGGCCCATCATCCAATGGAATCCTGTGGAGTTATAGATGAATAAGTAACCAACTGTCTGCCATGTAGATTTACTTGGCTTATGAATTTTCAAATTGGCTGATTCAAGCGAAATTGGTCACAACAGGTGGTAACACACAGGATACCCTCACCTCAATACATTTCCTATGCAGTTGCATCCTAATAAGTAATCACACTTCTCTAAAAGGAAAACCACATTGGCTCACAAATATGTATTGTTGTTCAAAGAAACCACACCCACTTACAAGGTCCAGTAGGATTTAGGCTGAGTCAAGCAGTGTTTCCACCTGTACTCACTGTCCCACCCTCAAGCCAATGCATTCCTATGGAGTTGTAGACAAATACATAACCATCCTTTCTCTCAAGAACAGCAACTTGTCTCACTCATTTTACACCGATTATAATAAAGGAAGCACCCCTCTATAGTACCTGTATGTAAACTGTCTTAGCCAAGCAAATTTGTTACAACGATGGCACAAAACATATTGCCTGTGCTTCAATGTATTCCAGTGCAATAATGTCTCAATAAGTAATCACAGTTCTCTTATAGGAAAATCGCATTGGCTCACAAATGTGTTTGTTGTTTTTCAAACACACCACATCCCTTGACAAGGACCATGAGGATTTAGACTTAGCCAAACACATTTCCACCAAAACCTGGGTCCAATATACACCCACTACCCAATGCATTCATATGGAGTTATAGATAAATTAGTAACCATGATTTCTCTCACGAAGATCAGCTTGGCTCACCAATATTCATAAATATTAGAGCAAAGGGAGAATACATCTACACTATATTTCTGTAAATTGTGTGAGCAGATTAAAATGTGTAACAATAGGTGGCACCAATCTGATCACCTCTACAAACCAATGCGCTCCTATGCAGTTACTTTTAAAGAAGTATTTTACCAATTTGGGATATTGGTTAAGAGGGGTGGAAGCCCCATTCAGGCAACAACCACAGTCCTTGTCAGGGCGAACCATAAAAATCACTCAACTAACCTGTGCTTAACTATTTGGTAGTTTGATTAATAGCAGCCAGGCTTAACTTAGAGGCAATTTGTATTAATGCAGCACACAAATAGTGAAAAAGCAAAAACACAACAAAAGAAAAATCCTAAATGAATTAAAGAAAATAGGGTTAGTTTTAATAAATAGAATGATACCAGAATGATGAAAGTCCAATTAGTAGAGTGGAGAAATTGATTTTCAAAGTTTTTAGTGAAAATTGTGCCAACAAGCAGAAAACACTACTTGCTTTACTCAAAACCCTTACTTGAGTATCTGTCCAGTGTAAAAACTACTGTTGCCATCTTTTATGGCTCCAGAACTGATATACCTGAGTGTATATGAGCTCTCCTTTATTCTGTCCTGGTGGAAGCAAGGGCCTTATGTGATTCCCTGAGACTGAACAGTATATTGTTAGAAAAAGATTGATCAGCAATATTTGCGTTTGGAAAACCACATACCCTATCAGCATGGTAGTAAATTATTGGGATACTAGTGTAATGTACATTGTGGTCTAGCCATTTAGATGCCTATAAATTCGATTTAAAAAGTGTGTTAAAGGATATTTATAAAACACTTGAATTGAGTGTCTCTGCTATTCAGGATTATCATAATAAGTGCACGAGACAAACAACATAGTCAAGCTGGCGCATTCACATACATAGTTGCAACAAAAAGGTTCATTTGACGTCTTGGCCCTGTGCTATTTGAACCCTTTGCAGCCAGTAGCCTTTCTGGCTCACTCAATCACAATACATTCTAAAAAGGGGAGCAATAAGTTTAACAATCTTAATACATATAGGGCCACCTTCTGATGTACAATTGATTCTCAATATAAATCCATGATTATGTTTCTTTTTCTTAAATTAAACCAATATGTATTAAAATTACCTTGACCTATCCAATACACAAATTACTCTTAAAAAATATAATTGCCAGGGAACTGATGCAAATTAAAGTCCTTTGGAAAGCCTCAAGATTAATGATATGTAATTCTACTCTCGATACCTCAGATTCTGATATACTACTTAAAGATGATGTTTTGGTCATAAATGGTTGTTTTTATAAATTACATCAAATTGTTTGGCATCCGTATAAACTCTTCTTGCTCTGTAGTTTCCTTTATCTTTTAAATGTTTTGACCTTTTTCTCTCTTTGATTTTCTCTTGACAGTTCTCAAGAACACTTTCTAATAAATTGTAAATCGTTTTGGTCCCTTCATCCAATTTCAATTCTGCAATCTGTTTTTAACATCATCATTTTCTCTCCTAAGACTATCTATTTTTGTCTCAGACTTTTCTATTAACATCAAAGCAAACACAAGGAGATGATGAACGGACTGCTGAAACTTTTCAGACACTCACCCCAGTCACAGATCTGGGTTGAATCCATCATCATTCTTTAGCTCATTTCGCCACCTCAGTTCAGACCCAGCTGTATGAGAATCAGTCTTGACCCTGTGCCTCATGGGAACAGTCCAGCCCGAACTGCCAAGCCAGGTCTTCCCTGAACCGCAAACAAGCATCCAGGACCGGTTTCTGGGTAATACCCTTCATCAGCCAGGCTAGCTTGAATCCAGTGGCAAAGTGAGCAAGGGACCCACGTCTGTGCATACCCTGTCAACTTGGGCGAACAAAGCAAATAAAGGAGATGATGGACGGAGCGCTAAAACTTTTCAGACACTCACCCCCAGTCACAGATCTGTGTTGAATCCATCATCATTCTTTAGCTCACTTTGCCACCTCAGTTCAGACCCAGCAATATGCAAATCAGTCTTGACCCTGTACCTCATGGGGACAGTCCAGCCCGAACTGCCAAGCCAGGTCTTCCCTGACCCAGAAACAAGCATCCTGGGGCCAGTTTCTGGGTAGCACCCTTCATCAGCCAGGCTTACTTGAATCCAGTAGCAAAGTGAGCAAGGGACCCACATCTGGGCATACCCTGCCAACTTAGGGCGAACAAAGCAAACACAAGGAGATGATGGACGGAGCGCTGAAACTTTTCAGACACTCACCCCCAGTCACAGATCTGGGTTGAATCCATCATCATTCTTTAGCTTACTTCACCACCTCAGTTCAGACCCAGCTATATGCAAATCAGTCTTGACCCTGTGCCTCATGGGATTAGTCTAGCCCGAACTGCCAAGCCAGGTCTTCCCTGAACCGTTCTTTTTCCTTCATCAGCCAGGCTAGCTTGAATCCAGTGGCAAAGGGAGCAAGGGACCAACATCAAAAACAACTCCCTTAATGTTTGAGTTAGCATTTTCTCCCAAATGTGGTCCTTAATTTGGTATTTTGGAGGTAGACTCTGCAAGACATACGGTAAACACAATGTGCCGCACATCCCCAGAGGGATTCTGGACCTGGTTTAAATAAAGAACAGTAATGAGATTAAATATTTCAGCAGTGGCAGTACACACAATAGTGCATCCTTTCTTTGACAACAATAACATTATGAATTAATAATGTGGTACTGTCAGAAAATGACAGCTATTTGGCATGCCTCCCCTTTATTGGAAGTGATGGAAAAGATAGGTTCCTTAGATACATAGGGCCTGATTTAGATCTTGGCGGAGGGAATACTCAGCCACATAAGTGACGGATATCCCATCCCCCATATTACGATCCACATAGAATTTAATGGGATTGAAATACAGCGAAAGGGTTATCCATCACATTTGTGATAGACTTTTCCACTCCACCTTAATCTAAATCAAGCCTTTACTTCTCCCTGCATAAAACAACATATAAAATGCAGATGAGATGAGGTCTGTGGTTAGTTTGATTAAAACAAGATGTGAAGAAAGTTACATTCAGTGTTTTAAGATGTCTGGCTAGTACCCTAAGACAGGATGTTGAGGCGACGTGGATAGGCAAGAAGCAATGATATATACATAAAACCGTATTCCCTTTATACCTCATGAAATAATTGATGTTAAGAAGATGAAAACTGTAAAATACAAGATTGTGTTTATTTTTAGTAGAAAGTATGCTCCTACTATATTACAATTGGATCAGAATAAGTATTGTAATGTAGGCATTCATGTTTGAATTTAATTGAGTGGAGTTTTTGGGTGAAATAGGCACAAAGCAGTACATATGTGGGTTGAATCCTAAAAATCTATTAGTTATGGTCAAGGTTTGGATACATCATGATTGTTGAAGGATCAAATATGATGTTATGCATAATAAGGATAAGCAATTCATATATAATACATTGTTTTACTCTAAAGGATTGTGGGTTTTGTGTTACCTTGGGAGTGATCAAAAAAGAAATAAGATAATAGGTTTTACAGACTGTAAAATTACCCTCCTGAGGTTTGCTAAAAAATGTCAGAAAATAACAATTGAATAATAAAACTAAATTTGTAATAACATGAAAAAGTTAAGCTTATAAGAATTGTGGTATTTCTGATATTAAGAGGAAAAAAAGCGTTAAGGCTATTTATGACCAAGAGTTGTGTAAGATGCAATAGGTAAACATCATTTAGAATGCAAGGTGGGCCTCTGGATTATAAGGACCATACATTTTCTCTCTGTGTACTATGTTAGCTGCAGTAGAGTTATTTGAAATATTAAAATAATTGTTGCGTAATGTATGTATATTTGTTTATTGTTTACACCCTTCAGGAAGTCTCAGCTGAGATGAAATGCATCAGTTGTGAATTAAATTGTTGAATGGATTTTGATATTCTGGTAAAATAAGAATTTTGGAATAAAATTACAAGAATAAAATATACATATTTTTTAATTGAATAACATTCCAATGTGGTATTTTTCTATAAATTACGTCACATTATATAGTGAATGAACTTTAATTATGTTTAAGGCTCCCAGTTTTCCGTTTTTACTGATTTTTACAGATAAATACAGAGAGGAAACAATATGTTTTCTGTCTGTATTTATTTGTAAAAGTGGAAAAATGCAGAAAAGTTTGCTTATGATTGACTTTACATGCTGTCTGCTTTGAATTCTAGGACAATAGATGAGCAATGAGACAGCATGAGGTGTTAAACAATTAGTTAAGATATCTTTAAATACAGGCATATGTTAATATATAGTTCAAGTAAATTGTGAATATTTACCTGTGGTTGTAGTTTTTGCTATATTTGCCTGCTAAAACACGACAGGCATCACAGTATGAGTGCATGGTTATCAGTTAAATAAATGTGGAAATGTACTATTTTTTATTACATTTATTTACAAACCACAAAGTAAATATGGATAAATACTAGTAAAATGGCCAAAAAAGAAATATAGATAAATACAGACGGAAATATTTTAAAAATAAATACCATAGAACCGGTAACCCTAATTATGTTATACTTGGCTTACTGAGGGCATACTGCTATGAATTTGTTCTGAATATCCGTCAGAAGTTTTCAGAGAGGAGATCTATAGTGGCGGATTCCCTTAGTGATTGCACCAGTATCAGGCATTAGGTATGGGTATTGAGTGCAGCGCTCAAGAGCATTAGCTGTTATTGGAAAACATTTGGTGTTACATATGTGTGATCCAATGTGATTTGAATGATAATTACTTATTCAGACAAAACCGCATAGGAATATATTGAGGTGAATGCGGCCTATTTGGGCCAACATGTTGTGAGAAATTTTGCTAAGATTAGACAATTTCCATGCAGTTAGTATAGAGGAATGCACACTTTATCATGAAACTATATGAAAATTGGTGAGGCAAGTTATTTTAAGAGTTTTATTTAGCGCTGGCTAGACCCGGAGGTATCAGAGCGCTTTACAGGAGGTTCAACAAAATTAAAAGATTACATCAGTTCCAATTTACATCAGTTGCTAGACAAAAAAATTACAAGAGCATAGAAAACGAGATAAGTGAAGTGTAGAGGGGAAGGGGGTAAGGGCAAAGGGATGGGAGGAGATACAGCAGAAAGACGAAGGAAAGTCTGCCCAAAGTCCGGCTGGGTAGGTGACCGTCGAGGGGGAAGTCCCAAAACCCATCTCCTCTATAGCTATCAGGTAGCTTCACCGGGATTTGGCCAAATAGCTAGGTCTCAATGGGAAACATTTAAGGAACATGGAGGGCAAAATAAATGGAGCATAGAGGGGAGGGGACAGGGAAGGTGAGAAAGGGAGGATAGGGGAAGAGACAACAAGGAGAGACTAAATGAAATCTGTCTAAAGGCCGACTGGGTAGGTGACGAACAAGGAGGGAGTCCACGGCCCATCTCCCCTATAGCTAAACCAGGTAGCTCCATCGGGCATCAGACAAAATAGTTCAATCTCAATACTTTGAAAGAGGAGAGAAGGAGAGACATAAATAGAGGGAGGATGTGGGAAGAGACGACAGGAGAGATGAAAGGAAGTCTGGCTAAAGACCGACTGGGTAGGTGACGTCCAAGGAGGGAATCCCCGACCTGTTTCCTCTATGGCTAAACCAGGTAGCTCCATCGGGCATCAGACAAAATAGCTAGATCTCAAATGACGAGGGAAAATTCACAGATAAACAGAGAGGGGACCAGGGCCAGGACAGATGAGGGCAGAGGGCAGTAGCAGGAAAGTGGAGAAGAGTAGAGCGGGGAGAGGTAGGGGATAGGTAGTTTGGTAAAAGTTCGCATGGATCTGCTTCGAGTCATTCAAAAAGCAGGTACGTTAATTCTCAGGCGCCATCTTGAGGTTAAAACGCCGGGTGAGATTTTCGCCAGAAACCTTATGTTGCTACGACCGGTTAGAACGGCGGCCACAGGGTCAGACGCTCCCGACCATCCGATGTCCGCAGATAGTTGAAACAGTTGTTTAGAGGGGAATTAAGCACCTCACTTAGCTGATGAAAGCAGGGCTTCAGCGGAACAGAGGCTCTGAGCAGCCAAGTTGGATCCTGGTTCCTCCTCCTTTCCCTTGAGGGTGCCAGTGAGAGGTTAGATGAGGTTAGATGACTCCTCCACATTGCAGGATGAAAGATGGAAGTCAGGTGAAGGAAATAAACAAGGCGCCCCACAGCTTGAGTTGACAAAGTGAAAGGAAATCTATCACATCCAAACTGCAGGGCTACACTAGGACAAGAACCTTCACAGGTGCTGAACATATATATATTTTTTTTTTAACTGGTTCTCACTTAGGCACAGAGTACTTTGGCAAAAGCTATACTGGCTCACGAGATCAACGTGGCTCTAAAGCGCTAGTTATAAGAGCAGGACCGGTAGTCCAAGCATTGATCACACACCGGAGGAACAGTGCTCAAATCGACCTCTCCTGGCAGCCATAACAAGGTCCGGCAACGATCAGCTGAAGGGCAACATAGAGCTAGGAGTGGTCCCGCTCCATAAAGCTTCACACATTCGCCTCGTACTGCTTCCATAACAATTGAATTATTTCCTCGCCTGCACGCACCGCACAGCTCAATTCACTCGACATTGGCACAGAAAGATATGTTACATATTCATCTATTACACCATTGGAATGCATTGGCTGAGGGTCGCAAAGTAGACCAAGGTAGGAACATTGGGTATTAGCACACATTACAAATCTAAATTTCATTTCATTTCATTGTTTGGCTCAAAATCATTCCTCGTGGACCATGTAGTGGGATAGCGTAGAGGGATGTGATGTGCTTGAAATACAGCATAAATGTTTGTGAGCCAATGTTATTTTCTTATAGGAAACATATGATTACCTATTCAGATGCAACTGCTTAGGAATACATTGAGGTGAGATTAACCTGTTTGGTGGCACCTGTTGTGACAATTTTGCTCGGCTGAGACGATTTACATACAGGTATTGTAGAGGGATGATCCTGTTATTAAGATCAATTTAAAAATTAGTGAGCCATGTTGATCTTCATGACAAAAATAATGGTTACTTATTCATTTAGAACTCCATAGAAATGCATTGGCTGATGAGTGGGACATTGGGTCCATGTTTTCGTGGAAACGTTGCTTGGCTCACATTAAACCCTTATGGACCTTGTAAGGTGCTGTTGTGTGTTCGAAAAACAGCATATGTAGTTTTGAACCAATTTGGTTTTCCCATAAGAAAACTATGATGACGTATTTAGATATAACTGCTTAGAAATACATTGAGGTGAGGGTGGCCCTTTTGGTGCCACCTATTTAAAAAAATGCTTGACTCAGCAAAGAGGAGGTACTCCCTTAATTAGGATCAATATGAAAATTGGTGAGCCAAGTTCATCCCTAGGAATGCATTGGCTTGAAGGTGGCACAGTGGGCACAGTTGGAAACATTGCTTGGCTGAGGATAAATCCTCATAGACTTTGTAAGGAGTGTGATGTGATTCCAACATAGCAATAATAATTGGGAGCCAATGTGATTTTCATAAAGGAAAATTATAACCAAGACAAACCTGCTTAGGAATGTATTGAGGTCAGGTCGACCTATATGTTGTCACCTGTTGTGACAAATTATGACCGGTCAGACAATTTACATACAGGTACTGTCAAGGAGTGCTCTATTTCTTAGGATGAATATGAATTTCGACAGTGCAAAGTTGTCTCAGACTAAATCCTAATAGACATATTAGTAGTAGGTGTTGTGATTACAGAACGACATATTTATAGTATGGCAACAATAGTCTGATAAAATGGAGTAAGCTGAATTATTTAAAGTTTGGTAAATTCTTTGTATTTTACATAAACTATTGGTTGCAAGTAAAATGCTGGTCAAATACTAAGCTACCTTCCACCTGCAAATATGATGCCAGCTGAACAGATGCTAAGTTCCACCAGCGAACAAAATACTGGTCATATAGTAGGCTAATTTTAGACTCCTTGATTAATGTTAAACTGTTCCCACCATGATCCCAAATCTTTTAACAAACAGCTATTACAGTTTTCCACTAAATATAATTTATGTACAATAAAGGTTGAATCGTTTATGTTTTATATTTGGAAGGCTACATTTGGCCAAAAGTAAAAACTGACCTAGATCCCTTGTCTCTGGATTATATAGCTGACAACATATCCTCTTGTCCGCACCCAAATATTTGTGTGCTACATTCTATCAAAGTTGTATGTAGGTCTATTAAGTAATGTTTGTTGTGTTTTGAGAAGATATAAAAAAATCTCCTTCGTGAGCGTAACGTGGTTGAAAGTTTATAAATCAAGCATCCTAACGTAATTCCTTGGAACGATTAATTAGAGATAGGTAATAAATGAATGCATTCAATACTCTAAATGCAACAGAATTTAAATTTTAGGTGACAAAATAGATCAGTGATGGTTTGTGCCAGTACAAAAGAGCCTGATTTATGTCACGTTTTCATGACCTCCAAAATAAATAAAGTTGCATATAAATGATTCTACATGGACCTCATGATCATTGTTGGTGTTTATTTAAAATGCCTGCATTGATCCAGCCTTCTTGGTATACGCCAGACACCTCTTTTACAGCAGAATACATTTTTCTCCGGCTTGGTATTGGCATGAAAAGGGCATTCTGTGAAATTTAGTGACTTCTTGAGTTAATAAAGTGTTTTGTAGAGAACATATTTCCTTCCATGAACATTAAATCAATACAAATCTCATTGGTCTTACTGGCAAAAGCAGACAAGTGTAAACATTCTGTTTTGATACACTGATCTCCAGACTACAGTGGGAGAACACAGACAAACAGTCATGTAGACAGAGGACTCTTGCATGGGTCATATGTGGTGTTGGGGTGGAGTTTTGGGCAGTAGTAGTTTGCAGTGGCATTCTGTGTGGCATTTGTTGCATTTTTGGGACATTATATTACATTTTTAAAATGTCCTTTTTTGCTGTGAGATGTACTGATGAAACACTCACACTGGTAGGGCCCTGCTGTTGGGATTTATCTCTTTGGATTCAGTACCTTTGACATACGAGTCGCTAGCATAATGTGTACTAAATAAAACATGATGTAGTACAGGTCGCAAAATACTGGTTGCAATTTGCGACCAGTATTTTTGCACAAATTATGGTAATTTGCAAACTACATTTCTTAGTTGGTCGCAATCTCGACCTACTTCTTGAATATTAATGACCCACCTCATTAATTGCAACCATCACTGCAACGGTGGACTGCTAAGGGTAAGCATACCACCATATCTGTGATTGCTTTTAAATTAAGCATTTTTTTGTTTAAATACAGCCATTTTCTAAAAGAAAAATAGGATACATTTTTTAAAAAAAGTTTCTGTAACATACTTTACGAGTTGGCAGTTGCACACGGGGCTACTGCCTACTTGTAAAAAAACTGTTTTCCTCAACATTCACATAGTGTTGCTGGAATCTTGAAGTCCGCAGGAGATTAGGAGCCGCAGACCCGTTGCGTTGAGGTGCCTGCGAATGCAGTAGAGTGACTCCTTCACCCCAAGGGAGATTCTTCAGTTGTCCTTAGTGCACCTTCCCATTTGCAAATTGCTTACCACTACATGTTTGTAATTGATTAAGCATTCGTGTTTTGCAACATGATATTGATACATACCATTCTGGGTTGGTATTTGGAACGTCCTCAACATGCTCTTTTTAAATACCGAGTCACAATTTACACAAACCTAAATGCCTTATTGTGGTCACAGATTGGTCCATTTGCGAATGAAAAAGCACTTGCTGCATCTGGGCATAAGTGCTTTAACTAGCTGTTCTTTCTCAATACTATTATAATCTGCTATTCATACACTGCATGCAACTTTTTTCAGTGGGTGTATTTTCTCCATTGTATTTACTCATTAAAATAAGCATCTGTGTCCCACAAGAAGCACAATGATATCGGTCGTTAATGCATTCAACAAATAAATACTCGGACTGGGATTACAACTCTTTGCTTGTAGTCGGTATATTAAGCCACTGCTTTAAGTCGCAGGAATTGGAACCATTGACCGGCATTTTACACAAAACTTTACAATAGGGACATTCAATCCATCTGCTATTTCACTCACATTTTAATGAATGACATACAGATCCGGTTTACTTTTGTGCTTTCATTTTTTTTCATTTCATCTATTCTGTCCATCTTTTCAAGATAAGGAGTCAGATGTATGAAGAGAGAGGTCGCATAAAGCAGTGGCAAACTACACATCACGTTTTCTGACGTCTCTTATTTTGCTAAACAACCTGTGTATTAGTAGGTCGCAAAGCAAAAACTCAATTAGAAGGGTGTCACAGAACGACAATTAATTAGGCTGGTCACTAATTGTGATCCTCTGTGATTGGATACAAACACAGGTATGGTGGCACGCAAGGGGCGGCAGACAACTTTAACTGTCTTTATATTGCCAAATGAGAAACTTTCTTTAAGTAGACTGTATTTCATAAAAGACTTGCCACTTCTTTAAAAAAAAAAATAGTTTATTGTTTGGGAAGACATCCTAGAAAGCAGGCAGTGGCCCCTTAAACCACCGTTTGCTCCCCCAGAGGTCACCCAACACGAATCCCTTAAGAAACTCCTTCCCCTTTCAAATCCGTTATTATTATTTCTCATTTATAATGCGCATGGCTTCCTGTAATGGTTTGCCAGTGCTAGCATCCTCGCAAATCCGTTACCGCCTCCTTTCGTTTTGGTAAATTATCAATGGTGTGCAACCACAATTACAGTCACAAACCCTAGACATATACAACACCAATTAACTTTTAGGAAGAAATGCCCCGTTTACACCCAAATTGTGATTTGGTGTTGGTTGCCAGTTCACTTTCAACTCATAAAATGAGTTTTGAAAATAAAAATAAAACTTATTACCTTTGCAAACTTATGATGTGGTGAATTGCCAGATTTCCATATTTAAAATGGTTCTGCTTGTTCCCTAAGCCTGCAGTTTTTCTATTCATCCCTTCTTGGTTTTTATTTGTGCTAATTTTCCTCTTTTTTAGTTTACTTCTACTCTGTTGTTTTTGTTCCAACTTCCTAGCTTTGACATTTGGTCTGCATTCTCTTTCATTTAATCTCTGAATCATAGAGCTTTATTCTGATTTTATTTGTATACCCCATTTTTCAAACTCATTTCGTACTTTCCTATTTTTTTGCTTTTTTCTTTCATTTTTAACACTTGTCGCTTTTCTCCTATGGTGAGCAGTGGTCCACAGCAACGTTTGAGAATCGTTCGTTGATAACTAAGCGTGTTCTAAGCTAAGCGCTGACACAGACAAGGATGTCTGCAGTTTGGACTTGTTAGAGCCAGAAAGAGCATAGAGCCAGAGCCCCTGAAGCACTGCAGTGTCAGCATGCATCTACAAGGTAAGATCTCACCATGCCTAGCAATACCCCTCACTACCAATTTCCTAAAACTAAATTGAAACCTAGACCACACAAATGCTCACAGCACATCCTCACAGTACATAAACCTTACCTCACACACATCAAACCAACAACCACAATCCCTGAAATTACCAAACACACTCCTGTTCAAGCTCACTGATGCGGACTATGCAGTACCCCATGATCAGGCTTTGACAGGAAAATGTCTCCCTCCTAGGCTACAATGTCTGGCATGTAGGCCCTTTCTAGGCAACACAACTCCTTGGCGCTTATCACATACTACTACCCTTTATCCACTACTTATTCCATCACCTTCTCCCTAATATACAAGCCCCCAGTACAGAATAAGGATGTAATAGATGAATTCGTAAACCTTTTCATCCATCAGACATGCCCATTCCAGGTTTCCTGATGACTTTAACCTCTCAGGTAACTTAGCGTTGTAAAAATACAAGATTGTCCTTCCTCAACAGCATTGACAAACTCAAAGGTGTGCAGCATGTCACTCAACAAGCACATTGCAAAAGTCAAATATTCACCCTCATCCTCTTGACATTGCCAACCATCCAATGCAAACTCTTTCATATTCCCGAACTTGACTGTGCACCACATCACCCCAATCACTGGGGCCAAAGTTCAACTAACAAAGCAAACACAAGGAGAAGATGGATAGAGCGCTGAAACTTTTCAGACACTCACCCCAGCCACAGATCTGTGTTGAATCCATCAAAGTTTATTAGCTCCCTTTGCCACCCCAGTTCAGACAGAGGCATATTCAAATCAGTCCTGACCCTGGTCCTCATGGGAACAGTCCAGCCCGAACTGCTAAGCCAGGTCTTTCCTGGACTGGAAACAAATATCCTGGGACCGTTTTCTGGGTAACACCCCTCATCAGTCAGGCTATCTTAAATCCAGTGGCAAAGTGAGCAAGGTTCAGGTTCAACTAACACCCAGATCTCAACTCAAAAATAAACAAAATTCCATCAGATTCTTCGAAGACTTCTCTGTTGATGATTTAAAGTTAGAACAAATCTCACCTTGCCTCAACGGACATAAGTGTCCTTTTAAAAGGCTTAATCACAGTTCTGTAAAACCATGTCAACATCTAGGGTCCAAATAAATCATGAAAGTGCCACCTGACCCCTTTTCAATCCTGTACCTAATGACCACTGCAACAGGAAATTCTCCATCTGCAGACATGAAAGAAAATGGAAGGAATTGAAGAAAAACTGTCCCCTGACGATTTCAGGTTACTGAAGTCCCTCCACTTAAAATGCATTAAAGCTCATTGCATCAGTCAAACCAAGTACTACATGTTATCTTTTCTCTGAACTACCCTAAAGATTTGTGTCACTGTAGTAAACAATAACACCACCTAAGAGATAAAATTCTAAGGCTGTGTAAGCACTGATTTATTTATTGGTTAAAACTAATTTGTGTACAGTTTTGTGGGCACTTGGTGTCATTCCCTTGCTGCTGCTACTGAAAAGACCCTATCCCCAATTATCAGATTTACTTTTGAGCATTTCTAGTAAAAACTGCTAACCGGAATGCAGAGGGTAACTCTGACAGCAAAGGTAAAATTCGGAGACCTGAAAAGGAAGTAAAAAAAAGTGTATACAATTGCATGAACTGTGACCAGTCCTTTAAAATGCACTCTATTCTTTATTAGAAGCCAGTGGAGTGGGAAAGTTGCAGGCAGTCCATTTCTGTACCAACTCACCAGTAAGTACTCGCCCTAATTGCTTAACCGCTACTAAGTGGTCAAGTGGACCAGGACAATCCCTGAATTAACAAAGGTGGAACGCCTATGTGAAGCTGCTAATGGAACACCACAGTAGAGTAGTGTCCAGAGAGGCTGGTGTCACTGGGTGGACCCCACTAGATCCATACCCGCATTCGGACAAACACTGATCCCCCCTGATTGCATTGTGGCAAAGGACAAGCCGGCAGCCGCCACCTCCCAACAAAATATTGAGAAATTTACCAAACACAATGCTCCTCTGGGTGAGGCTCGTGCGGCTGGGGGTGGACCCCGACAGACGAGAGCATACAAACATCTTCCATTGCATGCAATTTAGGACCTCAAGGTCACCCTGGACAGTAAGATAATGGAATTAAAGGTCGACTTTGCACTGATCAGACAAAATCTACGAAATACTACTCAGAGTCACTGGAGTGGAAGGCAGGTTGTCTGAAACTGAAGATGCAGTTAGATCCTACGAAGACCACCTAGTGACTCTGCAATGCCTGGTAGGACAACTGGAGGCCTGCACCAAGCATGCAGTAGGAAGATCAAAATGCAACAATTTGCGCATTGTGGGCATTCCAGAGAGTGCTGAGGGGACCATTCCTACCACGTTCATTTTTGACTAGTTACTGAGCTGGGTTCCCACGGGAGAGGTATCACATTCGTTCATTGCAGAACAGGCACACAGAGCCTCAATCACTGATGGGTGCTTAACTATGCTGATGGAGATGCTGTTCTCAGCGCAGCGCACAAGGTAGGTCTGCTGTGATGATTTTTCCAGGCTATAACCTGAAGGCGCAGCCGCAAACAAGCTCCTTTCAAGAAGTGAAGAAAAAACTGAGGGCTATGGAGATCACCTACATGCTTCTATTGTGAGGTCACCTAAAGGTCATCTTCCAGGTCAAGACTTTCTTCTTCGATACTCCTGAGGCGGTCTGGGGCTGGATAGAGGAGCACCCAAATTTGCACACCGGTGATCCTTCACATTGGGGGGGCAAGGAGGGAGGGATATGAGAGGCAATGGAAGGTCTTCCAGAGAATCGCACACAGCTTTGAGGAGGAGGCAGAACCGCAGGGAGAGGCGGGCCTGGTCCCTGGGTACTAATTGGCCCAACTTACAAGATGACTCTGCCACAGTGGTGGAAGAACCAGCTACATAAACTGACAATAATGGCCTCTCACAAGTTCCGCCCAACACTCTGTGAAGTGAATACTTGGAGACAGGTTTGGGTGCCTTTGTAGTATGTACAATAGCAGCATGGAGCCTTTGCATGGGTCATAGTCAAGCCTTTCATGCTCACTTTAGTTTGGGTTACCTTTAGTTGGGAGGGAGTATGTACGGTAGGGGTTATACACATTGCACATTAGCCCTGTTGTCTAAGGTCCTAGTCGCACCCTGACAGGTACTTCCAGTTTACGAACTATCGGGGGAGCTGAGGGTGGGGGGAGGTTTGGGAGTATTGTTTTTTATTTTTTCCCCGGTGGTGGTCGCAGGCATGGGTGCGGGACAGGCACACGAGACACTGTCACACTACATTGGCAGAGTTAGAGAATGTCTAATTTACCTGAATGCATGGCTTATACGTGGCAACACCTAATTCCAAGTACATTTAAAATCGACTTGTGGAATGTTAATAGGATGCTCGACAAAATAAAGAGGGGGGCGGGATTCAAGGCATCCTCAAAGACCAATGTTGATATATTGATGCTCAAGGAAACACATCTGCTAGGCAATAGGTGCCCCGTTCTGACTCACAGGGGCTATGCCCAGGTAGATCAGAGGGAATTTCATAGGGTCTCCTGGGATACAGCCATCTTAATCAGGAGACGCATACCCTTGGTGGTTTCTAAGGTGTGGCACAATGGATTGGGCCAGTGTGTGGCAGTGACAGGCACCTTGCATGGCTTAGTGATCTCCTTGATCTGTGTTTATGCCCCTCCGCCCCTGACATCTGATTATTTGGCAAAACTAGATGAATCAATACGTGACCTCCTGGAGGCCCCTTAGCTGCTAGGCGGCTTTCTTAACAGGCTGTGCGGCCCAAGCCTCAATCGCTCTTCAACCTCTATGGACACAGGCCATAGCCAGACACTTCTTTCGGCTTTTGTTTACAACTTGACTCTGATTGGTGTGTGGCTAGTACATCACCCGGGGGAGAGGGGGTATACCTTTTACTCTGGGGCCCACCGATCTTTCTCCCGATTGTACTCTTTTCTCATGCCACGACATGAGGTCCACCGAGTTTTAGATGTTAGACTGCTGGCTTGGGCCTCTTAGATCACCTGGCCTAAGGCTTGACTAGGAAGGCGGTGGGCAGGCACCTGGACCGCTGGAGCATCCAAAAAGAGAAACTTAGTGTCAACAACTATGCCAATGTTTCCTCAGCAAACACAAGGGTTTGGTGATCTCTCAAGGTTCAATTTGGGACGCCCAGAACACTACTATCCGAGGAGACATTATTAGTTACTCAAAAAGCCAAAAAGACCAAGTCCGAAGAAAGATTAAAGACCTTGGGGAGCGTGTACTCAACCTCAAAGGCCGCTACAGAGCATCGATGGAAGAGTCCCACTTACAGGATTTGCTACAAATGCAGACACTGCTCCAGCAGGAACTCACAAAGGAGGCAAGGGAGGCATGGATGGGCACCCACAGCAAAATATATCAGTGGGGTGACAAGGCCAGTAAGTTATTACACTAGCTGTGTACTTCTAGAGAGACCAATGCCCCAGTGGCTTATTTAACTGCCGAGGACAGCTCACAGGTGACCGGGAGTGTGCCCATTGCACGTGCTTTTGCATTCTACTATCAGGAGCTCTATAGCTCACTACTGAGCCTTGGAGCAGACCCACATACATTTCGGCTGGATCTGCTGATGCTCCCTTTGGCCCCCGAGGAATGCGAATCTCTAGAGGCTAATATCGCCTGTGACAAGCTGTGTGCAGCTCTGGTGCAGCTACAGGTGGGTAAGGCATCAGGACCTGACAGCTTCCTGGAAGAGTTTTGGCACCGGATGTGGCCTCAGACTCTGATGCTAGAGGCCTTCAAGGAAGCTTTAACAGGAGACAAGTTGCCAACAAATCTTAGAACTGCCAAAACAGTTGTGATATTAAAACAGGGTACAGAGGGCACACACTGCGAGAACTGTATGCCAATCTCATTACAGAATTTAGAGGTGAAAATCTGGGCCAAGATTTTGGCCACCTTACTTGCAGGGGTTATCACTCACCTGGTCCACCCGAACCAGCCGAGTTTATGTACCATTGCACTACTCGGCATAACTTGAGATGAGCACACAATGCTATTGAGTTCAGCAATAGCAGCTCTGTCTGTAGGGTCCTGTTTTCAATTGACTTTAGGAAGGCCTTTGGCTCTGTACATTGGTAATATATTTATTAGTCATACTGCCTTGCGTGGGCTTCAGGCCAAAGTTCATTGGCTATGGGTGCCTCCTCTACACCAATCTTAAGGCCAGGGTGTACGTTGGGGGAGTGACCTTGGATTGGTTTCTGATAGAAAGAGGCACCTGTCAGGGTTGTCCTTTATCTCCCTTGTTGTTCGCTATAGTGATGAGCCCCTGGTGGCTTGGGTACGAGAAGACAAGTTGTTCCGGGGCTTCCGGTGGTTCCCTGAGCTGAGTGATAGAATCGCACTATATGCCAATGGTGTCCTGCTGTTCTTAGATAATCCAATGTCATTGGAAAACCCACAGCTCTTTAAATTCTGCAGATCTTCGGATCATATTCCGGTTTACACGTGAACACTAAAAAGTCCTCAATTTACACCATTGCTCCCTACCCAATGAACTTGCCGAGGGCATCGGGGATATTAGTGCACTACTCAGGGTTTAAATATGAAGATATATTGTGGTCTCTCAAGCGTAACCTCTTATCCCAACTGTAAGGACTTTCAAGAGATGTAAAATTTTGGTCCTCTCTCCCCTTGTCCCTCTTGGGGCACTCCACCATTTTTAAATGGTCTCCCTTTCACGCCTCCTATACCAATTGCAAAATCATTCCTTCCCTGTGGATCGGCCATCTTCACCAAGATGAATCCACAGATTCGAATGCTGTTATGGGGAGGGATCCACCTCGAATAGCCCATGGAAATGTTGTATTCCAATTTTCGAGGAAGGGTTAGCTACCCCATACATGCTCTTGTGCTACTGAGTACCAAGCATGCTTATAGTGATTGAATGGTGGTGTGAGGGCTTTGACGATCTAGCATATGCAGCAGAGGGATAGGCAATTGGTTGTTGCAACCTTCCACATTTACTTTATGGCGGCGCTACCATGAAGGCTCTCCCATCCGCCACACAAGTGGTTGTTGGGGTATGCAGCTTTGAAATCCATAGGATGGGCGGGTAGGCTGACAGTAGAAACTCCACTATGGCGGGGCAACAGGCTCCCACAAGTCGTTGCCTTCCTTGATTTCGCTTCCTGGGACAACATAGGCATTTCTACATTGAGGGACATGATGCACAGTGGGATGTTGAAGTCCTTTCAAAGCATACAGGAATAATATGACATGCACCCAACACTTTTTTTCAGTACCTCCAGCTCCGCCAAGCATACCTACCAACCATACAGTCAGATGAGGCCATCCCTGAATTCATTAAAGATCTTTAATTGTATGAGGTTTCTCAAATGCTTTTACGCAATTTGCCGGACCCAATGGTGGGGGTGAGGAGGAAGTTGGAAGGGGAGCTGGGACCGATGGATAATGAGGATTGGAGGAAAGCAGTGGACACTGCTAGAGAAGCGGTAATAGCATCCCAAATTAGACTGATACAATCTAAATTACTCAACCGTGTTTACCTCAACAGAGCACAGTTGCATCGAATGGGCCTGATAAGTACAGGGAAGTGTCTGAGGTGCAGCGATTCACAAGGAGATATACTCCACACATTCTAGCCCTGCCTCACGCTATCACACTTCTGGAAAGGGGGCCTGGGATGATTGGAGAGTGTGTTGGCTGGAACATTCCCTGAGATCCCAAACTTATCCTTTCGGACATCACAAATGACTTAGAGGGCAATCGATTTCAAATGGCACTGCTCTGGTTGGGCTTGATCATTGCTAAGCGGGATGTTGTATGAGCCTGGAAAGGTGGTTCCCCCATACGGACATAGGCTATGGCCATTGGCTACTTTATGGGATTGTAATGTCCAATTTACTTGGTGAGGGGGTGCCCCCAGAAACACTATAACATTTGAAAGGATTGGACTTGACACAGAGGCATACAGTTGGACACGTGCACAGTCAGACTGTGGTCCATTTTTGGAGCAACACACTTACACAGCCAGCCCCAAACACAATGTTATTACACAGAATGCGACGCTCAGAACTGATTATGTAGCCCAGTGCTATACGGTCATGTTATAAATGATGATGCGTCTTTAGCCTGTGCTGCACACTATGTACTACTACTGTGTATTATTTGTTAAACCCAATTTAAAAAAAATATTTTTCAAAGAAAGCCAACTAATGGTAAGAAAAAGGATGGTTCTAGGCCAACCGTATGTTTTTGATATGATCCCCAAGAGGTGTTCCGACAACAGACACCTGAACGCTGCGTGCAGTTTGAGGCCTAAAAATTGTTGTGAACAAGTTTGGAGAGGAACACATATTACACAAAAAAACACAGACACGCGGAAAGATCGCAAGACCCGATGCTCTGTGGTCTCCACCTGTCCACCACATGACATGCAACTTACAGACTCAAGGATGTTTGGGAAAAGTAGAACACACACGCCATTTATGGAATATATTGTGAGGGAGGCAAAACCCACAAAGCTGATGATTCACTTTTATCCCATACACAGGTGGTGGAAGGGCTCATTCCTCCCAACTTTAAGGGGTTTATGGTAATAGGATAACCTTTGCTATGGCAAAGCCCACAACATGCTACGCTCCTACACACAAGGTATTGGAAAGAGTGATAGACCTCCAACCTCTAGGTGTTCTAACTCTGGAAACTGCAAGAAAAGCTAGCTGATGATACATTGATCCCATGTGCACATTTGACTGGAGGATGTCATAAATAAACCTGTGAGCTTGAAATGAGTCTAACCACAACTAAATAGCACATGGCCAGATGCTACCCATGGATGTTTGAGGGAGCCTGTCCCAAGGCCTGTCCTTCCAAAGGACTGATGTCATAGGGTAACTGACCGCCACACACTGACAACTCCCTTGCTACAGATACAGATGCTGGTGATAATTACAAGAGGCAGCCTCCTTTAACCCACACCCTAGGCACAAAGTACATGTCCGAATGTCTGTGCATAAACAGAGTTGTTGGAGGTTACATGACCAATTTACCTAAAGGGCTCATATATTAGGGAAGTCATCAAGATGCTGTACCTTTTGATACAGTTATAGTCAAGGAGGCTCGTCCATCACTTCTTATTTCCAAACCTGTACATCTGAACTGACTCACGGCCCTGCAGCTCATTTCAACTAGATGGCCCTTGGCTTTCAGATATCAAATTGTGAAACATTTGCAAGAACCAAAATTTGGAACTCACTAACGCTTGCCCTATCACATGAGCACCTTGAATGTTTTTAAGTCAACGAAGACCTAGCAGTTCATTCATTA
Organism: Lissotriton vulgaris; assembly: GCF_964263255.1. NCBI lineage: Eukaryota > Metazoa > Chordata > Amphibia > Caudata > Salamandridae > Lissotriton > Lissotriton vulgaris. Next base: position 1,214,218,247 of record NC_141687.1, read on the forward strand.
TTCATGGATTTAAGCATTCCTTGGATACATATTCTATTGGATGGATGCATATTCTACAGGTGACCATTTCATATACTAGCAAATTCAACATACCATTAACACAACATAACATCAACTATGCTTTTTATTAGACTTGGCATATTTTGGTGTGGTTTCCCCAGCCTTTTTGATTCTGATCTGGTTTTGATGTGTGCTGAACTTCGTTTTTGCTTATTTTCATAATACTTGGCATATGACCAAGACTCCAAAGAGAGCATGTGCTGTGTTGTAGATAAAAGTGAGTGCCGAAGAAAGAAAATGCTGTACTGGATATTGTGAAAGAATTATGATCTCTGAATGATCCACAATAATGATATTTCTCAAAAGGTAAATGAAAAATTAATATGCATTAGTTTGTGGATTTTTATCTTGTCTCAACAGATCAGATACAGAAAATGATTAAAGAAAGGAACCAAGATGGCGGACTGACGCCGCCAAGCGAAGGAAGCAGTGCTGAGAGGCTCCTGACTCTCCGGTGATGTAAACGAGGAAAGGGGATTTTCTGAACTAGAAATAGACGTGAAACCAAAAAAATGAGACAGAAAATTGAAATACCTTAATTACGAGAGCCACTTTTTGAAATCTACCGGGCCGGTGAAGGGACGAGACGCGTTGAAACGCTGACACCGACGCGGATGCTTCAGATCCATTGCCGCTGGGGGTGGCAGACGCTGCCGGTGTGGAGACGCCTACTGACTCGGCCGCTCGTAGGTCGCTGGGCCTGGTGGGCGTGCCTGGCTCTACTCCTGGGGCAATCCGGTGTTTGTTTGCGGGAGAAGGCATCGCAGAGAGTGAAATCGGCAGCCCGGCAGGATAACATGGCCCCAAAGTTGAATACCCGGTCGACTCGCACCGGCAAGGTGGTTAAAATAGACTCCCCAACGGCAATCACAGTAACTAAGGTAACGACTGGGGATACCTCTGGTATAGCTGATGGGGATAAAGCCGCTGGGGCTCCAGCATCGACTGTGTCATCAGCTCAGGCAGCAATCAAGCAATTAATTCGACCTTCTATATTTATGGCAGACCCGAAAAATAATAACATACAAGATAGCAACAATGTATCTGTAGGGTCTTGCATGGAAGATGCGGAGAATACTGGCTCTGCTCAAATAGTGCCAATTAATGTACAAATTAGTGCGCAAACTAAGGCTGTTTTAACATTGCCAGAGAGCCTTAATAGCAAGGAAAAAGATCAGAACATACTTGTCTCTCATGTGTTGACCGAAGAAGGGTCTGAGTTACTTAATGCTATGCACAGTATTGATGAATTAGAAACGGATGTGACTATGGAAATCTTAAGTGGAAAAGGCATGGATAGAGACAATGGTGGTAGTATTCTAAATAATGAGGGTAAAGGCAGAGGCGACGAGGGCTCTGATCTGGCATCAAATTTAGAAGGTCATGACTCTGTATACGCTGCTGGCAAGAAAGATGTCTTTTTAAACTCACTAAAAGAAATTCTGATATTACCAAACTTAGCTACGTTTGGGACAGAGAAACAAGCCTGCGAAACAATTGGGCTTCAGACACTGATGGTGTCCTTACCGAAGAGCTAGAGGGAGCAGAGGAGAGCCTAAACATGGAGTATGAAGAGATTTCGGATGAGGAGGAAACGGAAACTACACGTATAAGGACAAATACTATTAAGCCGCCTGGTCTAAAAAAGGGGAAAATGAAAGCCAAGGCTAAACTGAACAAAATCATTAGCAACTCTACTGCTAAAGATCCATCTATAAGTAATGTCGGGAAAAAAATGAATAGGGACGAGAGCCCTTTAAGGAAATGGATGCAAGCGAAGGGGGGTGGGGGGGGGGGGGTTAAAGATATGGCCCTGAGACGATCAGGCACAAGCCCTGAGGAAGACACAAACTCAAGGGCAAAGTGAATGCAACTTCAAGATCGTGGAATTCAAGCTCCCCCACGTTGGAACCTCCTGCAACTCACCCTGATACATCAACGATCACTGCTGCTGCTGGGACTACAACTATAGCCATATTGACTACTACTAATACCAATACTCCCGATTCTACCAGCTCTAAACTTGCAGCTACTGAACCTGCTGCTAATATTCTTACCAGCTTGCCCTCAAGCTTGAGTGCGTTGCACACGGCCACAGAGAATAGATTGTCTGATATCCCCGCAGCTAATACCATTGGTATTGTCAACACTGCCAACATTGCCTCTGGTGTTAATTCTTCGTCTACTTCTGACCTAGCTGCAGATCTTAATATAGATCTTTAACGCATCGTCCAGGTCGACTAATGATCGAACGGTTGTAGAAGAAACAAAGGCAATAGATCACTCGAATGCCTTCCCCATTGACTTGATTATCCAGACTCTCATGGCTCAACAACAAGAAGGGCAACCACACTTCCTGCAGCTACGTGAGGACAATACTAAACTACAGACATTTATGCTGGAAGTATCCAGTAAACAAGGGGGGGTAACGCAGGAAATAGAAGAACTAAAACAAAGAGTAGTCGAGGTGGAAGAAGGGGCCACTAGATCCGAATCTCTAACACATTCTCATACTGCACAAATAGCTAAGCTAGAAGCAAAAGTGGAGGACATGGAAAATCGGGCGAGAAGACATAGTCTCAGACTCTTCGGGATCCCCGAGGGGACAGAATGTGCAGATCCCCGGTCCTACATAGTGAAATTATTCCAGAGAGCTTTTTCAGAGTTGTCAGATTGGGACTGGGACTCTCAACTGCAACAAGTCCATCGACTGCCTCTTTTCCAAAGAAACAAAGACAGCAAATACCCGCTGCCTCTTCTGATAAACTTTGGGAATTTTTTGTTGAGGCAAGCTGTGTCTCTAAAAGCTAGGCCTAATAATCCTGTAACTGTTGACAATCTCACCTTTTTTGTGTGCTCAGACCTGAGCAAAGATACTATGGACAGGCGCTGGCAACTACGCCAGATGATCGACTCTTTCACAACTATTGGATGTACGGTATTTCTACAGGAGCCAGCTCATCTGAAGGTGATCAAAAATGGTCAAGTTCACTTCTTTATGGATATAAAAGAAGCTGAGCAAGCACTAGCTAAACTCAGTACTTGAAAAGGGGGAAAAAAGTAGTGCTGGTCATCTGACAATAAGATACAAAATTTGTTTTTCTCTAACTTTGGGGTCTAGGGCACAGTGAATACTAATTAGTAAAATATGATTAGCAAAACAATTCTATGATTCATGATAGGATATTGCTATTTGTTTGCCTACTCTTTCCTCATAAAGATAAATGAACTTTCAGGTTTTATTCGGAGAGGGTTGGTGGAAGCCTCTCTGCTTGCTACTTTGCGATGCAGCCACCCCAGCGGCAGCAGGGTATAGAGGGGTGTTCTCCCTTCTGGGACTTAAGGGTGGGGGGAGTTCTGGTTTGGGGGGGTAAAAAGGGGGAACATTTTATTGCAAGAGGGGACCATGGTTAACTTGAAAAAAGTGAAGCACTTCTTTCTTATTATTTTTACTAGCTATATACAGAGGAAAGCCAAGTGTACAACTAAAAGATATGTTATTGTTTAGATGTTTAGCTTGGAACGTGGCTGGTCTCAACAGCAAATATAAGAGGAGACTAGTACAGGAAGAGTTAAATATGTGCAAACCCCACTTAGCGCTAATCTCAGAAACTCATACTGGATTTCAAGATAGAAAACTCCTTGCTCAATTAGGTTATGAGCTTGTCGTCTGTCCAACTCTTGGCGCATCGATTCGGGGGGTGGCAATATTGAAACTGAAACATTTACAGATGGAAACTATTAAAACTGCGGCTGACACAAGGGGGAGGTGGGTGATTGCCCAAGTGCAATTTGAACATAGGAAATACGTATTTTGTTTGGTGTACGGGCCTATTATCGACGAATCTAAGCTGTATGATCAGTTAAACATGGAATTATTGGAGTGGGAGGGGGAATTGCTGATCATGGGCGATTTTAACTGTGTGATGGACTATAAGATTGACTCTACGGGACAAGGTACCTCCCTAAGGATGCGCAAAGTCAGGGCTGGGATTATAGAACTAAGTAGGCTTCATAACTTGAAGGATGTCTGGCGTATCAAACATCCTAACATAGCAGGATATACGTATTACTCGGCACACCATAAAGTATGTTCCCGGATAGATATGGTGTGGGCAGCAGATCGAATTTTGGAGAATTGTAATATAGAACTTTGCCCAAGGGTTACATCTGACCATAATGCTATATTGATAGAATTTACCATCTCGGATAGGAGGCGAATGGTCCGTCATTTTACTTTTCCTAGATACTTGTTTATAGATGCTAAATGTTATATCGTGATTAAAAGAACATATCAAAGAATTTATAGAATTTAATATCAATTCTGCAACGATAAACTCCGTCTGGGACGCCTGTAAATGTAGTATAAGAGGCTTTGTCCAACAATTTATTTTAAAAAAGAATGCTGAGAGTCGGAGGGATACAAAACTAACTATCTCTAATATCTTATCAGTGGAACAACATTTAGAAGAGGCTCTCACAAAAGGGAAATCAAATGTCGAGGAGTTAAGAACTGAGCTAGTGAAGCTACAGTCAGCAGTTAAAAAGGTGCTAAGGGAGAAACACAGTGCTAAAATACATAAATAGCAGCTCTCACAATACGAAGGGGGAGATAGAATTGGCAAAGTGTTAGCTTATAAAGTGGCAGACAAGAAAGCTAGAACAATTATTAAAGCAATTAAGGGTTCAGACTCTCTCAGCTACAACCAGCCCGACCAGATATTAGATCAATTCGCCAAATACTATCGTAATTTATATACTCCTGAAAAATCTCCCACTAAAGATGATATTTCTCAATATCTCAATAAACATATGCCTATTCAACGAGATAATGAAGCTATTAGAAATCTGAGCTTAAAAATAACAGCTACTGAAATAAAAAACGCTATCCTGGCTTTACCCTCGGGCAAGGCAGCCGGTGATGATTCTCTACCTATAGAACTCTACAAAATATGCACTCAGGAACTACTTCCTCTTCTGGAATCAGTAATAGATTCTATTGGAGAAACAGGAAAAGCCCCTTTATCATGGAAAAATGCCAAGATCGTGTTTTTTCTTAAGAAAAACAAGCCGCCAGAAGAATGGGGGTCATACCGGCCGATTTCGCTTATCAATGCGGACGCTAAAGCCTTTGCAAAAAGTTTGGCGAATCGCTTAGCTCCTATTATGCCCGAATTAGTTAATAGTCAACATCATGGGTTTGTGATGGGGAGAGACACCACTGCCCATGCCAACATGGCTATCGAGCGTTTGATGTTGCGTCAACTACTCTCAACCCACTCGGAATGGTTATGTTGGACGCGGAAAAAGCATTTGATCGAGTGGGGTGGGAGTACTTGTGGGCGGTGTTGAGGGCTTATGGCATATCCGGGCAATATCTTGGATGGGTTTGCTCGTTATACGATCAGCCAACGGCTAAGATAAGTTATGCAGGAACAGATTCCTCAAATTTTTCGATAGAGAGGGGAACAAGGCAGGGTTGCCCTTTGTCACCCCTGCTGTTCACCCTCTCTTTGGAGCCGTTTCTAAACTCATTGGTTGCTCAAGATAACATCATCTCTGTACAACATGGTGGGATTAACTTAAAAATAACTGCGTTTGCAGATGATATAGCAGTATTTACCACAGATCTAGTAAAGGCTATTCCCGAGATAATTGAGGAAGCGACAAACTTCGGGGAAGTGACAGGATATAAATTGAATGTGAGTAAAACCCAAGTTATTGCCAACTATAAACCTACCGAACCGATTTTGGGTCTGTGCCCAAATGCTACTCACTTAGGAATAAAGATAGCGGCTAATGTGGTGAAAATAATAACATTGAATTATTATGTGCTGCTGAAGGAAACAACTCTTTCTTTAAGAAACTGGCATAAGATACCACTGAGTCTGGTGGGATGCATACATTTAATAAAAATGAAGATTGTGCCTAAATTCCTTTATTTATTCAGATCTATTCCACTTTAACCTAATAATCTTTTTTTTTTAAACTGGACGGTATTTGCAGCAGCTTTGTTTGGGGGTACAAAAAAGCGCGTAGATCAATCAAGCTCTTGAAACTGTCAATTGAAAAAAGAGGTTTAACATTTCCGGATTTTAGACTATACTTTCTTGCAACTTTTTTTTGTTGTGTACCTAGTCTCCTGAAAAATCAATTTATGTTGGGACCGGATTGCAATCAATTTCTGTTTCGTGTCCATGATCCAAATTACTTTAAACGAGTAAAATTTAAGACCGCTAGACATATTAAAAAATATGGGACCAAATCATGACTATGGATAAGATTCCTTTTTTTAACTCTGAACTTCCATTATGGGGGAATCCAGGATTGCCTGATATTTTTTCTGACGGGGCAGGGACTCTATGGGCAGGGAATGGCATTAATACGTTGGGGGACTTTTATGGTTCGGACGGGTTTCTAAGCTTTACTACATTAAAGCTTCTATTTAAACTAAATGACGGCATGTACTTTAAATATATTCAGATCCGGGATTTCTTAGTTTGAAAAATGAAAATTGAGGAAGTTGGCCACTCAGATACTCTAAGATGCCTGTATTCAGATCGAACTAAGTCACTCATAAGCGAGAGTTATGGATATTTAACTTTAGGAAAGATTGAGGACTGTGGAAAAATGGCAGATAAATGGTCGAATAGATTAGGAATCAACATCAGGCCTAATCAGATCTCTGCTTCACTTTGCCAAATCAATCAGGTAGTCGAATCATCTAACTTAAGGCTACAACTGTACAGAACCATTTGGCAAATATATTATACCCCCCAAAGAATCACTAGCTGGTCATTAGGGAACCAGTCTAATGATCGCACTAAGTGTCCTAAATGCAATCTCGAAGCGACAGGCATTGGACATATGCTTTTTTCTTGTCCTGTGCTTGCTTTGTTCTGGAAGGGATTAAGTGATGTCTTAAGTAAGAAACAAATATTATCCCCGCCGCTCTCTGCTCATTTGATTTTACTCAACATCCAGGACACTAATAGTATCCATAAAGATTTGATATCTATAGTATACGCTTGTGCAAGGCTAGTAATAGCCAGGTCCTGGATCTCTAAGGAGCCTCCACACATTATGGAGTGGTGGGGTCTGATTAATGAAATTTACACAATGGAACTAGCATTAGCAAAATTAAGAGGACCTAGGGCACCGAAAAGAAGGGAAAAAATTTGGGGAACATTTATTTGATTCATGGAATATTGGGCAATGCTTTCCGATGAGACCAGCTTAATTTGCATTAATTTGTATTTATTTTCAAATGCCTTGAAACTATGTATTGCATTCCTCTGTTTTAAGTTTGTTTTGGAAAACTATATTCAGTATTGCTATGCTATCACAATGTTGATGTTGTGACTTCCTCTTGCAATAACAATACAATTTGTTAAAAAAAAAAAGAAAATTATTAAAGAAAATGTTATTGAATGGATGTCTCAAAGGTGAAGTTAGGTCAGCTAGGTAAATCCACCAAAACAGGAGTAATTTATTTTTCATCTGCACGAAATTAACTTAATATGTCACTCAAGATTGTCTGTGCTCATTGTCATTGATTAATTGTGTGCTCCCACCAAAGAGCATTCAGATGAGAATTCTCTTGAAAAAACAATAATGTCCCCTGATTCCACTCAACCCATTTACCCACCGTTCTATATAGAAACCCCAATACTGCGCTGCACCATTTTCTGCTCCTTTTTTACTGTGATGAGGACCATACAAGAGAGAATCCATGCCTAAAGGACAGATAGGAATTAGATTTAATTGATCCCAGTATTGGTTTGCGTTTCCAATGCAGCCGAAGCAGCATGTTTTCCAGAGGTACCAAATAGGGTAAGGTGAGTACCAGTGGTATGTAGCAACTGATAAAGTAATCAACATCACACCGTCATCAGCGAAGCGGCCTGATGACTTCAGAATGAATAGTCCACGGTCTCCCTGTTTGTGGTAGAGCCTTAAACCTTTCTAGAAACAGATGAATGGCTTGTTTCACAGTTCTCAGTCCTTTCTCGTGGGCTCGGCCCATGTCTCTTCACTGGCTACAGTCAGTTATATGCTTGATTAGGGGATTTCCGGATGCATGTACTGAAGTTCATGAATCTTGCTTGTGGGATTCCAAGAGCTGAATTACCATTAGTTAACCTAGATTCCTTTATGGGGGAAATCTGGTTGTGTGGAACCTCAAACAAACCATACACCCTTTACTATGATTCTGGGGGAATTTCAGGAGGATCAGAGGCTGTCTGGGCCCCCAATAAGTGAATCTGCGCCTAAATTCAGAGAAGCTAAAACTATGTTGTCGTAGATCCTGATCAGAAAAACACCATATGAAACCCCATCTGGACATGCCAACACCTCACAAAAGCCAAAACAAGGGGCATGTGAACACTTTCCCTTCTGCCAGGGGGAGCGAGCTTTATCATGCACTTCCAGAAATTGTAAAATATTTAACTTAGTTTATCCAACGAAGTGTCTGTAGAAAGACCTCTATAAAAACAATTTTACTTCAAGATTTCTCTAACATAAAAATACATTTGGCAGATTTTCAGTAAAAATATATATAAAGAAGTAAAAAATGATAGCCACAAGTCAATTCGAATATTGTTTTCTTTTTTTCCAGGAAAACTAACCTTAGGCGATTTGTTCAATAGGTTTAAACCATTTTACAGTGTCATCTTTAGCACTGAAGCCAAATTCTTCTCTTTTTTGCAGAGCTTTAATTGAAGCCTACAAAGGCAAGAACCGCAGCCATCTGTGTACTTTGTGCCATGAAAGCATAAGCAACAGGACAAACAGGCCCCTGAAAGAGAGGAGCCATCAGAGGTGCCACCTGGACGCTGGTGATGTGTAAACTGTGCTTTCCTTAGCCTCTTGATGTATGCCTCAGCCCTTTGTCTTCACAACCTCAACTACCAACAAAAACAATAACAAGGCACTCAAAGCAAAGCTTTCAAATTCCAGGCTGCTCTGTGTGATGGGTGACTGTGCACCACCCCCGTTGCTTTTCAAAATGGTTTCTCCAAAGCTGGCCCAGGTTCAATTATTCCCTTGCTGCCATCTGCTCCCCGTATGTGGAAATCAGTTCACCCGTCTTGGCCGTTTGGCATGCTTGAGATTCTACTTCTAAGCAGACATGGCCAATGACAGGAGCCAGATTGCTGCTGGCTGTGCAGCGTCCTGGTCGGGAGGCTGCGCGTGGGTGTCTCGGCGAGCGTGGGAAAATGAGTCGCAAAGAGAAAGAGAAGGCGTGCTATCTATATATCCGTGTGGCTTATAATGCAGGTTATATAATTTCTGTGAGTTTCTAAGTTCTTTTTTTCATAGTCAATTTGTCAGTATAAGCTGTTGGCCATATAATTTGGTGCAAAAGCTTCCGGTGCTCAGGGGGGAGGTTCACAGGGTGAGTACCCGCTGGAATCCCCCCATCCGATGCAATCCTGCAGGCGATAAGGGCCCAGGGAGCACGGTGAGCTAAGATGGAACCCCTCTGGACCCCCCCCCTCCTCAGTGCTGACTGTTGTGTCCAGACGAACGAACAGCGCTGGTTTTGGCAGTCAGCATGCGGCACTCAAGATGGCGGAGGAGGGTAGTGATTATAGGAGGCCCATCGGAACTGGAGACCTGCTGCCGAGAGAGGCCCGGAGCCTGAGTTTAAGGTCAGGAGCGATGGAGGCTCATGGAGAAGCGAGAGCGCACCCCCCAGGGGAGCCTCGAGGGCAGACCCTACAGCGTAGAGGTCAGGACACTGTGGCAATTGTGGGTGCTTCAGTCCAGAGGGAGGCCTAACTTCGTGGCATGGACCCGCCTACCCTTTCAGCCATCACCAGCTTGTGGATCCCTCCAGGCCCAAGATCACTGCCCAGGAGAGCTGGCTGAACGAGCCCCACAAGAACCCCAGCAATGGCGAGAAGATCATGCTCTGTAAATATGAAATATATTATTGTCCAACCCTAATTGCTTCAAATCTTCCTAAAATGCAATCTTGAGTGAATTTGCAACTTGTATATATGTAACTCTAACCACTAGTATCTGTATTAGACTTGTTTGCTTACTAGCATTCTTATGTGATTTTAAAGTTTATCTGTTTGTATCTTTTATGTCATTCGTGCACTCTGAAGTCCTTATGTAATGTAACTGGTTCTATTGTAACGTGCTTTGACACCTTCTGGTAAAGTTTTCACTATATAAATATGCATAAATAAAGTAGTGTGGAAGCCTCAGCACATGAATGGGCCTACTGCCAAGATCTCTTTGTCTGAAACAGGTCACAGTTCATTTTGGGATTTGGTGGGGTGGAGGAGGAGGGGGAGGGGGAGTAGGGTGGGGGAGGTTCTGTCAAGCTACCCATCAGAGGAAGTCACGGGGTTAGGTAAGAGCATATATTGAGCATGTTCACTGATGCTCCTAGTGGCATCAGTGGCTTACTTTAGCCAGACAAGCATGATAATAGGGGGACGGCATGGTTGCAGAGTCTCAATATTAGCAGCCAACATTGCTTGTAAACATTTCTTTATCATCTAAAGAATGTAAAAATGTGTTCCTGGGGTCGGTGAATGTGGCTGAGTTACGGATGGAATAACAAAGTAGTATTATGGTTCCCCCTCAGGTTACTTCAATCGGTCCTTCAAGGGTTTGGTCAACACAGCAACACAGTCCCTACAGTTAATATGTGAGGTATTGCATGCAACAAGGCTAAAGAGTCTGTTCCAAAATGTACTTAGTGTAAAACATAAAATGTCCAAAACAACAGCTAATATTATTGTTGAGCTAAGCATGGACTAACCATTTATTTGTCTTGAGGAGACTGATCAAATTATGCAAGGCCAAAATGAGTCAACAACATCATGAGAGTCAATGTCTTACGATGCGAAGAATCATAAAAGGATGTTCAATCACATGTAAAATTAGGGTAAAGTAGTGTTCCTTAATTTAAGATTGCCTAGTTCATAATTTATTAAAACAAAAATGTAGGTGTTTCTTTTTGTATTACAAGGAGGCAATGTAAAAACTGGATGGTCTGTGTTTTTTAGGTTACATCATATGGATAATTAAGATGAGTGTTGAGTAAACATTTACATTAATTCAATATTGTAAAGTTAAGTCTATCAGTTTTAGTGTAATGCCCTTATTCAAGTATAATAGGCATTTATCTCCATGCAGAACAGTTGCATTCGACTAACTAGAGATGAACGAAAAGCAAAAGAAACATTAAGCACAAAAAATTAGCCTTTCCCCAAAAATGTGTGCTAGATTGATACAGAACAAAGAATATTCACTAGAGAGCACTAACCCACCCAGAAGCCAGTTACATTGGTTAATGCATGCTTATAATTTGATGTGGCATCAGGGGCTTTACAACTTGTTTATTATCTAGGTTTCTTCTAGGCTAATGCAATTTAACCTAGTTCACTTTAAAATGTTTTAGGGGTCATCGTACACTGAACAGGTCCACCAAGTCTTCCTACTTCTTCAAGCACTAAACTGAAAATTCTAGGCTGAACGAAACATATTGTATTCTTCCTAGTCCTGGTTAAGTACACAGCTTCGAAAAACCTATATCCTACCAATCTCTACTAAAAGAAGGCAGAATAATTCAACATTCGGTACATAGGCCTTCTCATGAATGAAGTGGCACCTCTCTTCTGTCCAGAAGGTGCAGGTATGTCAGTACTTAACAAGGACTAGGAAGAATACGATATATTTAATCACTGCAATTTCAAAAGATATTACGGATAGCTTAATTTCGCATTTATATTGGACAGATTCAAACAAATATACATAACTACTCTGAACATGAACTGTAGGTCTGCCACAAAGGCTTTTATAACAAAAAATCATCATATCCATTCGGAACAAATAGGGTTGACAGGCTCAGCAGTCAGCTTTTTTTGTTTGGACCGTGTAGTCAATTATATACATTTAGATGAGCTGAAGAGTTATCCTATGCCACCTCCAGGTAACACATCTGCAAATATAACTTGCCTGCAGTGTACCAGGACTTCTACAGTTACCACATTATATATCAGGTACTGATATTGACAGCTCTCTTGAGTTTCACAGGCCTTCTGATACACGCAACGTAGTTGCCTATATATAGCAACATCTCAAATTCAGGAAGAGACCCCAGATTTGAAGCCAAGTTTGGTGACAGCAGTGTCAGGACCCCAACGTTGACCAAGGTGGGTCAGATAGATGCTAGATTTGAAGAATAACCAATGCTGACGTAAATGTTTTCCTTTTAGAATCATTGTATGTTAATTTATGTTATGCAGAGATGCTGAAATTAGGACAGGGGCCCACCCGTTCCTTCATCTATATTGGGCTCTTCTCAGCTCCAAACCTATGGCCACTTGAAGTCCTTTATTTTTTTCTAAACTCCCCTCTCTTGAGTATTCCTATCTTTTGTCAGAAACTGTAATCCACTGCATTGGATCACAAAGAGTATTTGTTGCAGATTCATTCACCACCCCCAGCTTATCCAGTACTTTGAGCTTCAGAGTCCAGACTGGAAACATTCTCCATTACATTCTTTCTTCACCTGTTACTAAGCAATGCACAAATGCTACTATCTCCCTCAACAAAGACTGCCAGAGTTAACAGCTAAAGGCATACACGTTGCTAAGCGAAGGGACCGTCAATATGCCATCAGAAACTTTCAGTCTGTAAAGCAGTGGAAAAAGAATGAACAATGTACTTGGACCAATACAGCAATTAACCCTTAGCACGAATGCCTTTCTCATCATGCTCCATGGATTGCAGTACAAGGTCACCTTGCTGAAACTGACATTGCAGGTGACTACACATACAAAGATATCTTTGCCCAAAGTGACATACACATTAACTTTGGAAAAGTACAGAACATGTAAAGGTTTCCCTTTAAGCATAGTGAAATTGGCTTACCCCTCTTCACTGTATTCTTAAATTGCATATATTATATTGACTTAAAACATAAAAACGTGGCTGAAAGAACGGTCTTTATACAACGTGGATGTCGTCGCAAATGGGAGAAGGTATGGGGGGCATGGAACAAGTTTAGAGGTTATATCTGTGATCCGCCTGACCTAGAGATAGATGATGTGACCACGTAACGAGATACGAAAAGTGGGGTGGGGTGGGAGTCATATGCACGGTTTATGATAAAATGAATAATGTCCTCCTGTCCAGAGTCACCGTATTTAACAGCTTTGATTGCAGCCTCATATATGTACTTCATGAATGTATTTTGCCCTGATTTTCAAACTAATAAAAAGTTTTTAAATACACATAAAAACGAATCAAAGAGTGAACAAAACTCATTTCCAGAAGTAAATGGCAATATACTTAAGACATTATGCATATTTTGAAATTTTAGATTACTGTTCAAGAAAAAGACAAATTGTGTTCAAAATGCTATCGCTGAGATGTTCAGTGGCAGCTGAAATTAGTCTGTTGTTCTGAAGTCAGGGGAGGGCAGTGCTAGTAACATAAAACAAGAATACATATATGTATGTAGATATACATATGGTATTAGCTTTAGATAATGTGTTGTATCTATTTATTTAATATGGTATACTAATTTACTTCATGAAAAAATTGAGCACAAAACTGTGCCTTTTGTTGTTAAATGGGAGATTGGAAGAGATACCCATTCAGATCCTGAACTGAACAATGTGTATCCAAGAAACTTGTGCTCAAATCCCAGCTTCCTCACTAGATCGAATGATGTGATCTTAGACACATTACTTTACAGAGCCTCATTTTACTTTAGAGACGAACCAGAGAGCACTGTGAACAAATTCAGTTCAGGAAATGTGCTGTGCGAAATCTCACTCCTATTTGGCTTAATATGCATAATGTTGCTTCACGTCTAAAAACAACATTTGGCATATGTACATGGCACATCACTAACCAATACTTTAGTTGGTTGTCTCGTGACAAGATCGTCTGGGCACAAAGGTATTCTTGGATGTTTCTAAATTTATGTTTAGAAACTATTACTTTCAATCAGTGTCACACTAGTGATGTAATTTATTGTATTAAAATGAAACACTTACAGATGTTGAAGATATTTTAATTTTAAAGAGTCTTTATTAAGTTTTTCATGATTTACAAGCCACATCTTGTTATGCTCTGACTCATGTCTGGGTTCTTAAGGCTCTGGCTCCTCGTCTATACATCTGTAGGCCTGTCCACCTCTACAGAAACCATATCTGCATTATACCAGGGGGCATGATACTAGCTGAAGATCTTGCCCAAAGAGTAAAAAAAAACACCTTAAGCAGGGGGGGCTCATTGTGGATGAACAGGAGGTGGGTCTAGGAATAGCACCATAAGATTCACCCACCCTAATTCCCCTAATAAACTTGTCTAAATCTGCCGCTTATGAAGTTGACTGTCTTCCTGGAAACCAAGCCACATTGCAGAGAGGAACAGGAGGACTTGCTAACTCTCTCTGTGTTTGTCTTTCATTTTCTGCAGCAAGAGTTCAGGAACAGATCTCATGTTATTAGACTTGTTTGTGTTGTTAGCTTTGCATTGTGCTAATTTTATTTACAGATTTGTAATTTTGAAAGCAAAACGATTAGTGCTGGAAAAAAAGAGACTTCAATGAGCAACTCTCATCTGACACGGGAACCCCACACTCTCTGGACTTGCAAACAGAAAAGTGCATCTTGTCGTGACATCATCTGGCTGACCTTGGTAAATTCCACAGCTGACAGGGGCTTTTGCAGTGTAAATAGGGTCTAGTATAGAGTCTGGGGTGTGCTGATGCCACCCAGCCGTGCAGGCATTGAAGAGGCAAAGGCCTTCTGAACTTGTTACCCATTCCTAGGTTCTCCATTTGTAATCTGCAGACAGGGGATGCTGGCAATGCTATGTTGATACAAACAGACAATTTAAATTTTACTGAATTGTTTATAACTAGGAGTAACATTTTAGTTGTGTTTGTTATGGATTCCTATCAGGTTGCACAATCTAATGCAAGCAGCTCCTCCTGCAGCCTTGTCAATGTTTGAAAGGTAGCTTAGGCTTTCGACTCCTCTGAAATGTCTGTGGCCTACAGATCACACATTTGAATCCTGGTAAGTCTGGCCAAGACTTTCATCCTTCTGAACGAGATAACATTTCTAACATACATGGGGCTGGATAGCAGCAACGCTCACTATTTAAAATGCTACTGAGCATCAGGCTTGAGGCATTAAATGCAACAAGAGCAAGTTATAGCTCGTTTTTAGGTCGAGCATGAGAGACCTCTTGTACATACTTTAGTATATACTTATCCGTGTATGTACTTTGTGGGCTGTGGAGATCAGCCCTAGGACTTGTATGCTTCAGCTTAGGGACTTTTTTTTCCTGTTCAACTGCCTCTATTTAACTGTCTTGATAGAAAAAGACCAGTAGAGGTCAGTAAAATACCAGAATTGCTTTCTGCTTGTTCAACTGTCTCTATGTAACTGTCTTGATAGAAAACGACCAGTAGAGGTCAGTAAAATACCAGAATTGCTTTCTGCTGAGGTACTTTCTTTAAAAAAAAATTCTGGCAACTGCCTCTACTCGACTTTCTTAATAGAAAACGAAAAGCAGAGGTCAGTAAAATACCAGAATCACTTTAGCATTCTCTAGATTCCAGTCCATACAAATTGGCTTCCACAGGTACCTGTAGACAATAATATTTTTTTCAAATCTTGTATTTTTATTAATATGACCACCGAAGGCCCTGATTTGATGTTCATAACTGAGATTTGGACTATACCATTTCCCACTGAAAGGAAATATTTTTCTCCATGTGTTCCTATACCTAGCGTGTCACACAGTTTGGTGCATACTTTCACTCCATGTTAAAGAACAGTAGATGTTTCAGCACCCAGGGTAATGTGCTGCAGAACTGAATATATATCAGGTCCCAAAGATGAGACCGATTGCATTGCAAATACTTGTTTCCATTACCTGCAGTTTTTGGTGTATTCTTGGCTGTATCTTGCTATATTATCCCAGACTGCAAAATAGTTCAGGGAGTCGCGGGCTGGACATGTTCTAGTGCTCACTCTGCTTTTCATGGTTCATGGGTTTGTGGCTTAAGTAAATTAAATTATGGAATATTAACTCAAGTATGGAAGTTGTTATGCTGCTTTTATGGCTGATAACCAGGGCCACTAAAATAATGTGACGAGGGAGGGCCAAATTATGCAACAATGCAGGCTAAATTATGCTACAAGAAAAGGCAAATTATGCGACTTAATGCAGCACATTTTATAATTATTTTACTTAGTTTTTTTGTCATTTCTACACAGGTTAACACTGCCTGGGCAGTTCATTATTATCAGTATAACACCCAAATGCTGCAATAAGCTACAGAAAGGGGATTAGTCAACCTTTGTGAAGGAGCTTCCAATTCGCTGCAACATGTGTTGCCACGTTTTAATTCAAGGGTGAGTATTAATAGGTTAATAACGGAAATAGCTACACCTATTTAGGAGAAATAAAATATGTCAATAACTGCTCCCTTAGTTTCATAGAAAGAATCACGACGAAAGCTGATTACAGTTCCTTTGAAGTAAAGATCAGGAAATCTGGAGGAATATTTAAAGGTATGCACATAAAACGACCTATCAATAAAGAAGAGACAGAATTAAGGATGAATGCTTAGAGTCTTATAAGTGTGTGAATGGAAATAGGGGCATTGTCTTGTTACAGACAAAGTGTGGAGATGTGCTTTTGTTTAAAACTATAAGTGGGACCCACAAACAGCATAGGATGAGATATGACTTGCGCCACCCTAGGAGAAGTAATTCATGTAATATGATTAGTAATATATACTCATAGAATATTGGATAATTTTCGCTATGTCAACGTTTGCCAAGGTTCACCAGTGATTTCGTTATTTTAAAAAATGTCTTTACAGATTACTGTGTTTTTAATTGTCCTGAGGAAGGTGGTGCGGAAGCAGGATCCACCGAAACGCGTTGACCTAACAAACCTCTGTAGTTTTAATTAAATCATTTATGTATATGTTTTTGATGAAATTTTGATGTTTTTGATTTTGAACTGTATATTGTGACAAGAGTTTATACCAATACAGGCAACATATGTACATTTGATTGCTATATGCAGGTGTTTTTAAAATATCTTCAAACAACAAAAAAATATTTTTTAATAAAACTGAGTTTAATTATATACCTTGGCACTGTATTGTTGAATAATTTTTAGATTGTTAAGTGCCTTTGTGATTCTACTTATACTAAAGGGGATTTGAGCAGAATACAGGATGATTGATGGAGGTTTTGAATAAGCATTATTAGAGTGAATGATGAATTATAGTTGATTGAATAGTGGATTGAAGCAGTTTGAATTCAACCAAGGGAACTTTCTTGTTTTAGTATTACCACGTTTTTATTAACTTTTGATCAGTTTGAGCTAGAAACTTTTTTTGTTGTTAAAATCTGCAGATTTTCCTGCAGATGTTGGATTTTGTGGCAAATGCAATACATTCATAATTATGTGGAAAGTGCCACAGCTGCACAATCACATAATTCCAGTGGCCTTGCTTCAGTGGCAGAATGTAAAATGATGGGGCCCCCTACAAAATGTGAAGAGGGGCCCAGTCTTCCATATCTCACAGATATTCATTTTCCCTGGGATGGAATGGGACCCCACTTGATGGATATGGGCGGGCCCCCCGACCTACGCCCCTTGATTAGAACAAAACTAGGCCTGGGCAGTGAACTCCGCTCCGGTCGCAGACTTTTCAAAGTTTTCTGCACTTTGTGGTCCTTGGAGCTCGCAAAGTGTAGAAAACTCTGCTCCGCAGAGCAGGGGTTTTTTCCCCACTCACGCTCGCCAATGGTATGTTAGCGTGCTCGAGTTGCAGTGCGGATAGAATTTTTACCCGAGCTGCAGGAAGATCAGCATAAATGGCAGTTCTACCCTGTTAGAAATGGGCTCTCTAGTTGGCAGTGGTTTGCACCTTTGTCCAAGCAGGGACCCTTCTTTCTAGTCAGGGTAAGAGGGATACACTTCCAAAATAACCCCTGCTCACCCCCTTGGTAGCTTGGCACGAGAAGACAGGTTTATCTCAGAGGCAGTGTGTAAAGCATTTGTGCACACATACAGTAGTACAGTGAAAACACTAAAAATGGACATTACACCAGTTTTGAAAAATAAGTAACCTTTATCTAAACCATACAAGACCATAATGACAAAAATCCATAATACAGTATTAAAAATATGACTTTTAAAAGGTAGAAACAGTTCTGTTAAAAACAAATTGCAGATGCGACATGTTTCACACAAAGTACCTTAGATGTGTCACTTGCGCAAACAAAAATTGCCGCAGGGAAGGTAATTCATCTGTTTCTTTCGCCCAGGGAAGGTGATGCATCAGTTCCTTACCTCAGGGGAGGTGATGCTTTTGTGCCTTACTGCCATGCAGAGGCGATGATGCATCGGTTTCTTACTGAAGGGGAGGTGATGCGTTGGTTTCTTACTGTGTGGGGAGGTGATGCATCTGTTCCTTACTGCAGCCCCGGTGTTCTTGTGGCCGTGGTGCCCGAATTTGATGCATGAGGATCGGGTATATGTTGGTTTCTCTAGCCGGGGTCCCACGATGCATTGGCTCTTGTAGCCACACAGCCGGACCTGCTTTGGAATCGTTGCAGTGATCTCGGACTCCGTAGATCGTGCATTTGATGCAGCATGCAGCAATTTCTCGAGCTGCGGGCAGGGGCTGCGTCAGTTTATTCAGCAATGCATCAGAAACAGGTGCAGTTGCTTCATGCTTCTCTTAGTTGCACTGCTTTTCCAGCTCCAAACAGCAGGAACAACCTCCAGAGGCCGGGAGCAGCTGCAGGCACCTCTTGGCAGGTCATAACTCCCAGCAAGGAAGTTCAGGGGAGCTTGGGGTGAAGTCTTTATATCCATGAGACTTCAAAAACAGAAGGCAAGCTCTACTTCAAGCCAATGGAGATTTTCCTCAAGCAGGGGACACACCACACAGCAAAGTACATTTCCTTTCCTTGGCAGAAATAGCCTCTGCAGACCATCCCCAGACAGCATACAGCAAAGGGGTAGTACTTATCCTCAGTTTCTCCAGCTCTTCTTCTTGGCAAAGGTTCCTCTTGAATCCCAGACATGATCTTTGAAGTCTTTACTATCCCTGAGACTTCCAACAGGAGGCAAGCTGTACTTCAAGACCTTGGAGAAAACTCTAACAGCAGGATGATGAAAGCACAGTCCCCGCCTAATAAAAGAAGCAACCACTGCAGGTCAACCCAAACAGCATACAGCACAGGGGCAGTACTGCTCCTCCAGCTTTCCCGGTTCTTCTTCCTGACAGGTTCCTTAGTTCAGCAATAATCTAAAGTTCAGGCGTTCACTTTTTATAGCACCAAATTCGTTGCTGTCTGGAGGCAGAGAAGCTCTTTGCCCAGCCAAAACCAATACTGTCCTCTCTGATGCAGCTGCCTGGCAGGAGGTGGAGACAGCATTGTCCCAGGCAGACCAGGCCCATTCAGGTGTGAATAAATTCTATTCCCCCTACTCTAAATGAATCCCAGGTCTATTCACCCCAGCTCTGACTCATCTAGGAAAGGCAGGACACACATCTACACCCCCCCCAGTGGCCGTCTGAGAGAATGCACATCCCCAGACCCTGTCATTCAAAAGCTAGATAGTCGATCCACAAGCCAACAGAGGCACATAGGATGGCTAAACAAGAAAATACCCACTTTCTAAAAGTGGTGTTTTCAAACACACAATATAAAAATCATCTTTACTAAAAGATGCATTTTTAAATTCTGAGTTCAGGCATAACTTTCTATCTTGTACCAATGGGAAGTTAGATTTTTAAGATGTTATAAATAAATGTCCATTCTAGCCTATGGGATAGATAACCTAAAACTAGTGAAAAACAAAATTGGCAGTATTTCACTATCAGGACATGTCACACACATCAGGGCATGCCCTACCATTCTCATACACTGCAGCCTGCCCACAGGGCTACCTTGAGCCTACCGTAGGGGTGACTCACATGTAAGAAAAGGGAAGGATAGGGCTTGGCAAGTGGGTGCACTTGCCAGGTTAACATGGCAGTACAAAACTGCACACAGACACTACGTGGCAGGTCTGAGTTACATTTACAGGCTGCTCATGTGGGTGGCACAATCAGTGCTTTGGGCCCACTAGCAGCATTTGATTTACAGGCCCTGGGCACACTCAGTGCACTGTACTAGGGACTTACCAGTAAATCAAATATACCAATCATGGAATCACCAATCCATCATAACAATTTACAGGGACAGCATATGCACTTTAGCACAGATCAGCAGTGGAAAAGTGCCCAGAGTCATAAAACCAATAAAACCAGATCAGAAACAGAAGGCAAAAAAGCAAAAAGTCTGGGGATAAACCAGCTGGACAAGCCAGGTCTAACAAAGCCGCACTCCGCCGCTTGCAGAAAGTCACATAGTTATTTGTCACAAGCCTACAAATTTCAAATATGTTACAGATGTAGAAACCAGCATGACCCGAGAATGACAAATTAAGGTCTCTTCAGTGTAAATAATTAACTCAGAGCTTTGAAAACAATAAACTAAGTTTACTTCCTGATATTAAGAGTGATGTTAATTATTTTTGATTGATGCAGACAGTAGTCCTAGGAAATGTGGCTTCCGACTGTGGGCACGTGTGTTGTGGGGGGGGGGGGGGAGGGGGGGGGGGGGGTCTTCTTTCTCAGAATTTGCTGGCCTAACAGGCTTATTGCAATTTCAGAGTACATCAGTGTGCCTTTTCTCGGTCGGTCAGGAAACCTCGCTATTAAACCTAGAAATTAATACCTATAAAGCAGAGATTTGCTTGCACAGCTTTTGAGACAAGCCATGTCGCGATCAATTCCCTGCCTTATTGACTCTATTTATAGTTTTGTCACAATCAATTACCAGCCTCATTGTCTCTATATTTTTGTCACGATCAATTCCCTGCCTCATTGTCTCTATTTTTATTTTTGTTCTTGAAATGAAAGGGAAGGGAACTCGGTCGAAAAGGACTTAAACTCATGCACAAAAGGTTGCTAAAGATGCTACTTTCATTACATTGAATGACTTATAAGCGAGGCTGCGCGCTGATAGTGTCTGTGTACACTACATGAAATAGGAAGCAGGGTGGTGGCGCATTTGCTCAGCCATGAGGGGATTTTGAATTCAAGTGTGTCTTTTTGGACCCCTTTTGCAATGGTCCCACATGTTTATTTGCGTTTAACATTTCAATATTAAACGTAGGTGAGCAATGCATCTATTCTTTTCATGCAAGCTTCAATAGAAATTCACCATAAAGGACAAAATGAAATGTTATACCACAAATGCTTTTGCTACAGCTGCATACAGTACCAGTACCGACTGAGAAACAAGCATTGGTAATGTATCTGTTTTGCCTATGTAATGAATAAAGGGCTGTTTTCATCAATCATCGTCCGGGAGAAGAAAACAGCCCCCTGACAGATAACATGGCAGTTGAGAGAATGTAGTGTAGTGGCCAGAACTCCTGACTTGGGAGCTGGGAAACCTGGCTCGAGTCTCTGGGCCGCCACTCAACACCTGTGCTTCTATGCAAATCACTTAATATCTCCAGGTGATAAATTGTTATATAAATATGCTGCAATAGTAAAAGACAAATCTTTTTGAAAGAAAAGTTTCACATATGTTGGCAGTGGGAAACTAATAAGAGAAGCAGACGAGGAACAAGCACTGGTAAATGCAGGAAAATATGCTACAACCAATAGAATGGAGGAAAGGTATGCGGCACGCACAGGAACCAATGAGAAGCCAGGAAAGAGGAGGCGGGATGTTTAAGATTTAGATTTTGCCTGCACAGTGCTTCCTTAAACTTAAAGGGGCAAAACATGATGCAGTACTTTGTGGTACCACTAAAGTTCAGATTTGGGGATCAAAGACAGGTTAGGTTTAGTGTACAGTGCAAATGGTGCTAATTGTTTCTTACCCTCTGCGGTCAGGGAAGGATTGTTTTTATATACTGTTTTGTGAAACTAAACTGGAGTTTGTGCAACTTGTGGGCAAATATAGGCAATTTCCATGCGTAGTGCACAGTTCCACCGCCTCTTGAACCCATTGAAGCATACCCCATTGACTCCTGGAAAGGTTTACTTCATTTCAATCCATATGGGACCTGTCACTCTACTCCCAGTACCAGCAAGGCATCACTAGTGATGACATTATGTGACTTTTAACCCTGTAGTGCAGTGGTTCGTAACCTGTGGCCTGGGGACTCCTTGGTGTCAGGGAGGCCTACTCGGGGCACCCACGACTACTAAGGAAATTAAACAATGTTAACAAACTATTGAAGTGTATATAAATTAAACACAATTGAAAATGTAAAACTGAAAATGTGAAGAAATTTGAAATTGAGTCTAAAAATGTATTTAGTTTCATATTGATTCTTGGGAGTAAAGCAAGGGCATGAAACTGAATATAGTATGGACGATGAGTAACCTCAATTGAATTTAGAAAAGCTATACGCTTCCTATTAAAATTAACATTTACTTATATTTGTGAATTAAATAAAATGTTTCATGATTTGTGTATTTGTTTGATAAATGTTTTTTTCAATATTAGTTGTGTACTGTTCTGCGGTTCAAATAATGAAAAATGCCAAGGCTGGGTTTACCAGTTTCCCGTAATGAATCAGTGGGATACCCTGGATTCCAATAAAGATTCATGGGTAGTCCCTGGGTTCCAGTAACGATTAAGTAGGGGTCCACAAAAGTCAAAAGAATAAGAATCACTGCTGTAGTCATTATACCACTGACACAGCTTGCAGCTATGCCGAGCGGGCACGAAGAAAAGGACATGTTCATTGGACCTTTCCTATTGCCAATAACTGTGCAAGATCTCTAAAAGATCTGTTCCTCTCTCGTTGAAGGAACTCAGTCCACCTTTACAATACCAACCAACTCCTTCAAATTCAGGAAAGAGTTAAACCTATCATTTTAGGAAAGCCTTCAATTTACTACTCTCTGACTGCGATCCTCCTCTCTCTCTGAGGGACCAGTCCGCTTTACTTAACAGGATCTGTCACAGAGCTGATATCACTGTTAATATCCCTTCCTCCTGCAACTCTCAATCTGATTTTGTGACCTTTCGACCACCAAGCTTTCTGAAGTGTCTGCAAAGCAGCATGGGTCAGCACTATACAAAAACCCGAAAATGAATTAATAGCTAAAACAATAAATAAATAGTGTAAAATTGGAGTGGGGTACAGTGTTGAAGAGAAGTGCTGGGTTAAAAGCGAATTTGTGATATTTGTTAAAGTATATCATTACAAAACACATATAATTTACTGTGAAACATTTGTGTTAAAGACATTATGCTCATCTACTAAGGTCAAACTAAGCTAACACAAGGAGATGATGGACGGAGCACTGACATTTTTGAGACACGCAACCACCAGTAACAGATCTGAGTTTAATCCATCACCGTACTTTAGCTCACTTCACCACCCCAGTTCTGACCCACCCATATGTAAATCAGTCTTTCCCTTGTTCCTCATGGGACCAGACCAGCCTGAACTGTCAAGCCTGATTTTCCCTGGACTGGAAACAAGCATCCTGGGACCGGTTATGGGGTAACACTCCTCATCAGCCAGGCTAGCTTGAATCCGGTGGCAAAGTGAGCACGAGACCGATATCTGGGCATACCCTGCCACTTAGGGCGAACAAAATGTAAATGTAAATTGATACTTGTATAGCGCACTACTCACCCGCAAGGGTCTCAAGGCGCTTGTACGAATACCGCTGTGGAACCCATCCTGGCTTTCCCTGTGAGGCGTCCACTCCTGGGCACCCCCAAGGTGGAGGCCAGGCATCCTCAGCGTTGTGGGGATTAAGCAAGCTATTGCCCAGAGTTGCAGAGTGGGACTCCATGATTGGAATAGGCACCGAGGTGAGAATGATCAGGTCCGTGGAATTTTGAGCCCAAGACCCGCCGAGGCGGGGAATTGAACCCTGGTCCCGGGCTAGACCTCTGCATCAGGGTCTGCCGCTCTAATCATTGAGCCACACTTCTCCACAAAGCAAACACAAAGAGATGATGGACTAAGCGCTGAAACTTTCAGACATTCACCCCCAGTCACAGATCTGGGTTTAATCCCTAGTTGTTCTTTAGCTCACTTTGCCACCCTAGATCAGAGCCAGCCATATGGAAATCAGTCTTGACCCTGTTCCTCATGGGAACATTCCAGTCCGAACTGCCAAGCCAGGTCTTCCCTGGACCGGAAACAAGCACCCTGGGACCGGTTTTGGGTATTGCACAGCCGACCCTATAAGAAGCGGACCTGATCCAGATCTGTGACAGGTGGTGAGTGGTTGAAAAGTTTCAGCGCTCTGTCCATCATCTTGTTGTGTATTCTATGTTCACCTTGAGTGGCTAAGGGCATGCCCAGATGTGGGTCCCTTTCTCACTGTGCCATTGGATTCAAGCTAGCCTGGCTGATGAGGGGTGAAACCCCGAAACTGGTCCCAGGATGCTTTTTTCAGGTCCAGGGAGGACCTGGCCTGGCAGTTCGAGCTTGATTATTCCCATGGGGAGCAGGGTCAAGACTGCTTTGCATATAAACTGGGGTGGCATAGTGACCAAAAGAACGATGTATTTAATCCAGATCCGTCACTGGGGGTGAGTGGTTGAAAAGTGTTAGTGCTCCGTATATCATTTTGTTGTGTTTGCCATCAATTAAGGTCAAATGCTAATCAATATAAAACAAAAACATTTAAAACATCTCTAATAAATCTTAGAATGAAGGCAGGTTAAGTCTAAAAAACACTGAAATCCGCCCATTATAAGGAATAAGGAGCTACACTAACATAGTCTATAGTCTACTATAAAATGACATGCATTTCATATTATTGCTTAGACTAATTATTTCCTTTTTGTGCCAAACTGAACTCCTTACGCATAAAGAGTACTATGAAATAAGCAAAATAATATAATTTTAGGATTCGGGTGACATTAACAATCTTTTTGGTCTTCAGTATTGCTGTTAATCATAATCCAATTTCTTTAAAGCAGCATAGGACACACTTAGCATTAAGTATTTCATTTGTCAATATCATCACGGCTCAAATAAAAGTTACATTCATACATTTATATTGCTTTCTGTGGTTCATGGAAATGTCATCCTTTCAATCGTTCTACTCGTGTAAAGCCCAATAAATTGTGATACATGAAGATGTTACATCTGTATTATACATAAAATAGGCACCCTGATAGTGATTGTAAGGGTATTACAGTTTACCAAGTAGTTAGCTCACCATATGGATGCACCAGACAAGAGTTAGGTCAATATATAGATGCAACAGACCACAGTAGCACTGGAGATTTGTATTGAAGGACGATGTCACGCGTCAACGTAAACACAAATTAAGCCCCTTGGATGACTAAGTAATGCAACAATGAAAGAGCAAACTATGCAGCAATTAGTATTGTGTGAGTATCATGTGAGTAAGTATAAATTAAATTCCCTAAATGTTGATAACAAAAGGAACCCCAATGCTAAAAATGTTTTGAACTTGTATAGCGCACAGCTACCCGCAGTGGGTTTCCTGGCGCTTGCTTAGGGAACCCGTCCTGGTATTCCCCTGTGAGATAACCCCGGCAGGGTATCCACAAGGTGAAAGCCAGGCATCCCGCTGCTGTGGAGATTAAGCAAGCTATTGCCCAGAGTCACAGAGTGTGAACCCGTGAGTCAAGAAGGCACCGGAGCGAGAATTATCAAGTCCGTGGAATTTTTTAGCCCAAGACCCACAGAGGCGGGGAATTGAACCCTGGTCCAGGGCCGATCTCAGCTTCCGGGTCTGCCGCCTCTAATCCCTGAGCCACACTTCTCCATGCTAAGGAAAATAGATTCCTTAAGCTAAACACAATCAGAAGATCCAGATACCATTCACAGCTGTATTCACCAATTAATAATCTTGTCTTGCATGGATGCACAGGAATACCATTTTTTGAACACTGTCCTTTTTACTGCCCAGAGTAACGATGGATTTGGGCCCAGATCTTTTGACTGGGGGAATGTGTGACATTGATCCACATTCGGTCCATCACTTGTTGTTTTTGCAATTGCCGCCCTAAGTGCGCTGGGGATGCCCAGACGTGGGTCCCAGGCA
Source organism: Lissotriton vulgaris (assembly GCF_964263255.1). Taxonomy (NCBI): domain Eukaryota; kingdom Metazoa; phylum Chordata; class Amphibia; order Caudata; family Salamandridae; genus Lissotriton; species Lissotriton vulgaris. The sequence goes on from NC_141687.1 coordinate 1,214,244,453, forward strand.
CTCCACACCACTTGGAGTCAAGCTAGCCGGGCTGATGAGAGGTGTTACCTCGAAACCGGTCCGGTCCTCGGATGCTTGATTCCGTTCTGGGAAGGACATGGCTTTTGTAGTTCGGACTGGACTGTTCCCATGGGGCAACAGGGTCAGAGCTGATTTGCATATCGCCATTGTCTAACCCAGGGTGGTGTGGAGTGCAAAAAAACGATGGATTTGGGCCCAGATCTTTTGACTGGGGGAATGTGTGACATTGATCCACATTCGGTCCATCACTTGTTGTTTTTGCAATTGCCGCCTCTAACCCCTGAGCCACACTTCTCCATGCTAAGGAAAATAGATTCCTTAAGCTAAACACAATCAGAAGATCCAGATACCATTCACAGCTGTATTCACCAATTAATAATCTTGTCTTGCATGGATGCACAGGAATACCATTTTTTGAACACTGTCCTTTTTACTGCCCAGAGTAAAATAATTTTTGAGAGATAAATGTAGTGCTCACAGAAGAAATCAAGTCTACACGGACACACTTCTTATAAAAGAGGTCCCTTTTTATGCCATGGATCCCTGTGATGCCTGTTATGTTTCAAAAGTTTCTTCTGTTTTGGGTTCACTGTGTGTTCACATTATATGGCTTCTAAAAGAGCCCCCTTTTCTAAGAAATTAAGATTGCAAAACAGTATATTGCATCTTGTGTCTCACAAATGTGGCTCACTAGAAGGTAATTTAGGATCCAAGCCACTGGACCTCATAAAAAAAGGCTGCATGTTTGGTATTATTTTAAACTCGGAATTATTTTCTTGAAACAACCGGAGAATAGTGCAGTGCTCCGCGTACTTTTTTGGAATGCTGACCCCGTTTTTAGAACGATAAACGTTTGAGGCCCACCTAGCTTCAATGGACATGAGGCAGGACACTTTTTTTATGTAATAATGACATTTGTTTGTAAATGTAATGACCTTGACCACTCCTTTCTATAATAGACTGTGGGTAAGATATGATCTCTCATCTAAGTGGCAAATGGTGAACTGCACTGGAGCCTCGAGCACTTTTCAGATTGGGGTGCTGCCCTGTGGCATCCATTCACTAAAATCAAAAGAATTCTGAAAAATCTTAATGTGGATACCAGTCATTTTAGCAAATTGTAGAAAACGCTCCTGCAGCAGGGTATGGGATAATGCCTCACATCATTTTTGTGTTAAAACTAGGCCCAGTGGTGCATTTTGCACTCCATAAATATATTTTGCAGTGGTATATATCACAAACTTAGCCCAAGGGCATTGGTGTAGTTTACATGAGCAACAGATTACATTACGCAAGGTCATAATAATTTCAAGCATTGGAGTTTAAGTGAATTTTCCAAGATTAAAGAATGTTTAGCTAAGGCCAGGACTCAAACCTGGTCACCCGAGGCAAAGTCATCAGCACTGACCGTTAGGCCACATCTATATTATTCAATTTGTTTGTGACCATCATACACACGTGGCATGATTGTGTATGATCACGTAAAGTGAGCAATTCTCTGTTGAAATTGCTTAGTGAAGTAAAAAACAACAGCAACAAATAGTAGAAGGTGCACCCAGCGTCATGCTTGGGAATTTTTGTAAGGGTTTTTTAAAAACTGGACTCAGGGACATTGTTCAGCACCTTGGCACTGCTGCACAAACAGGGCTAATCATTTAAATATCACTTACATATCGGATCAGGACTTTCATGACTGATCAACAATCGGGTCCAGACCCACTGTCAGGAAAAGATGGAATATTGTATGCAACAAATGGTACTTTCAGACCTGTGTAATGTAAATATGAATTTGTGCTAACCGTGAACCAAAACATTTTATAGCTAAAGAAGAAATAATTAATTCCAAACTGTTGGAACTACAGTTAAATATTTGGTATTCAGATTCAATACATTCTCCAGTCCATTAACTGGAGATATTAACAACATTTAGGAAAAACGATCACCTCATTAAATGCCTGAATGCACCATCAACGGCTGAATCGGAACCAGTCAACTTTTTCAACGTTTAAACAGTAGCTTTGCACCTCGTGTTCGTTGTATTTCATTTATAATCCATGTGCAATAGAGACAATTTTTAGGGTCAAAATCAGCAGCTTAGGAGGCAGATGGCAGAATATTTGAGTAATATATATGTATTTATCTATACATAAATATATTTAACATGTAATATTTTTTCATGGTTATTTATGGAAATCCCTATTAATGCAAAAAAGGATGGAACTGGGGAATTGTGAAATTGTAGTGCTTCAACTATGAACCAGGGGCCTCATTTATGAGGCCTTGCGTCACTTTTACGGTGCCGGTGCGTCACTTTTTGTGACGCTCCAGTGGCGTAAAAAAATGCGCCTTGTTGCGCCATATTTGCAAAGTGACGCATCTAGGTAGATGCGTCACTTTGTAAACCCCTGTGCCACATTATACCTGCACCAGGTGTAATGTATGCAAGGGGGCGTATTGACGCAAGAAAGGATCGTAGAAGTGACGCAGTGAAATCTATGAGATTTCACTGCGTCACTTCAAGGACGCTGTTGCGTCAAAATCTTGCGCCTGCCTCACAGCAGGCGTAAGACTGACGCAGGCCCTTTCACATGGGGCTTGCCCCATGTGAAAGGACGCATTCCTGGAGTTGCGCCACTTTTGTGACACACTCCAGCAATGCGTCACTTTTGCGCTTACAGATACGTCAGAAATACTGACGTATCTGTAACTCCTTGCGCAATGATGAGTCATAATGTAAATATGACGCATCATTGGTGTCGCAAGGAGGGCGCAATCAAAAGTGACGCATCACTGTTCTCACGCAGCGATGCGTCACTTTTCATAAATGAGGCCCATGGTCTCCACCTACCACCATTCCTTTGGCTAATTTTTAATACAATTTTTTGTTTCTTTCCGGAAAATGTTATTATGCACCGCTGCATTGATGCTTGTTTAATTAGTAGTAGGCAATGTTAATACACTTCAGGGCCCCTATAAATACCATGGGAAATATATTTAGAAATGTAATGAGTGAGCAATCATCATTAAAATAAGAAAACCTCTCCTCTGAAGCAGGAACGAGGCCTTAGTTGCAGTGTAGTGCACGTGTTGTTGCTCACTGCTGCACCAGTCCATACCACCTGGGTACCTTACACGCCTCCCCCACTTGGAACATTGATGCTGAGCTGCACCTTGACTAGCCCAGAAGGGAAAGTCGCTCTCATGACCTCTGACCAACAGACATTGCAAACAACTCATACCACCAGGCTCTCTGCCTTTCCAGAGGGCTCTGTGTGCAGCAAGATTCATCAGAGTCTGTGGGTTCAGCAAGAAGCAGAGGAGGCTGGAGTTGGGGCAGCACATAATTAGCCAAGCAGTGAACGCGGGGCTCCTAGTCAGCAGTGGTGGCCAGCACCGGTAGGAGTGGGGAGGTAGGGGTCAGGTAAGTCGACATACAACTGGATAAGTTAAATATATATTTTTTTAAATAAAAACACCGGGGAGCGCAAGCTAAGTGGTTTCATTTTTTTAAATTTGATTTAATATCCCATTGTATATAGACTTTTCTGACCCCACCCCGCTCTACCTAAGCCCCGCCTCACTACTATTAACTGTGCCAGGACCCCACTGCTAGTCAGTATCAGGCAGCATATTACATCACATAGCACTCCATGGGTCTCTCTGCAATGTGCTTTCTACATACATATTGGTGTGGCTTTAGTAGTGCACCTCACCCCACAAGTGGCAGGAATGTGAACTGTCACATTGTCTTTCTTCATGTACTAACAGGAATGGCAGGCATGCACTCTTCGATGGCAGCACTCAGTAAAGAGGGGATTCTGACATCACTATTCCGCTGCAATAAATTATTTCAATAGCTGTCATTCACGGAGTGCCTGTGATAGGAAATATAATACATTAATTTGCAGGGAAATAAAGGAATATCACACACCATAGGTCCATGATGCAAAACCTATTTGTTCGCGTTTTCGACAATGAGAATCCCACATCATGGGGAGCCTAAGAATAAATAAATTGTCATAAAGAGATAGACATGACATCTGATTTTGAGCCCTGAAAAAGCGACAAGATAGTGAAACAGGTGCTGTAGTGACTTCATTTGGGAAATGTACATGATTTCTATGATTGGAACGATATGACAACTTCTTGACTGATTGGAACAGGTAACATCCTCTTGGAAAAACAGGAGGGAGGAGATTTGTCCAAGTGGGAAGAAAGGTCTTTCTTATTGATATTCAACAATTATTTTTTCTTTTGCGAGTGGATTGGTTGGGTGACCAGTAATCGGACAGTATTGTAGGTGGGCTAATTTTCCTGTGACCCACAAGTGGAGATATATATATATATATATAGTGAGAGAGAGAGAGAGATGGATATAGATAGATACATATACATGTAAAAGTTGCAGGGATGTTATAGTTAGGCTCAGATTTCACTCATGTAAAATCAATTAAATTCAGCAGTTATGGTTATCTCAAGTAACTATAACTCGTGCCCACAGTTAACTAACTTGTGCCCTTGCCATTCACAGTTTTCTCATCTATAACTTTACACCAAATGTTGCAGTGATATTATCAAGGATGTCATAGAAGATGCGATGATGAAATATGTGGGGTTATTAGCAGTGCATGGTGAGGGTGTGAGTTATAGTTGCTTGAGATAACTTTAACTATAACTGCCGAATTTCAATGGTTTTGTACGAGTGAAATCTGAGCCTAACTATACCATGCCTGTAACCTTTGTTTGTTTCTGTGCATTTCTAAGTGTTTTCTAATTTTATTTCCTAAATATAATGTCACTGTAACCTTTGTTATTTTCTGTGAATGTCTATGATTTTTGTATGCTATTTCCTAATTATAACTTCCATGCAACTTGAGTGTGGGAAGGGGTGCATTAGTGGGTCGATGAGTGGACGTGTGGGTCTGTGAGTGTGTATGTGAACGATCATATGGATGTGTGAGTGTGTGTAAGTGGGTGTGTGAAAGCTGTGTGGGTCTGAACGGGGTGTGAGTGGTTTTGAGGGTCTGTAAGGGGGTGTGTGAGTTGCAGTATGGATGTGTGAGTGGTTGTAGAGAAACTGAGTGTGTGAAAACTGTGTGGGTCTGTGAGTGGGTCTGTGAGTGGTTTTGGAGGTGTTAGTGGGTGTGTGAATGGTCATGTGGGTGTGCAAGTGGATGTGTGAAAGCTGTGTGGGTGTGTGAGTTGGTGTGTGGGTTATTTTGAGGGTCTGTGAGTGGGTGTGTGAGTGGCTGCATGGGTGTGTGAAGGGGTGTGTGAGTAGCTGTGTGGGTGTATACGTGGTTGTGTGAGTGTCTGAGTGGGTGTGTGAGTGACTGTGTGAGTCTGTGCATGGGTGTGTGAGTGGTTTTGTGGGTGAGTGGGTGGGTGTGGGGACGGTTGTGTGAGTGTGTAAGTAGGTGTGTGAGTGGGTATGTGAGTAGGTCTGTGGATCTGTGAGTGAGTGCATGGTGTATTTAATTGGTGTCTGGATCCCCGAATCCTCTCTGAATCCACGAGGATCCGGGGAGGATCCATGACTTCTGGCGTGGTATTAAAAAAAAAACTTTTGATCAATTTCTTACCAAGGAGGGGTCCCTCACAGACCCCTCCATTAGTCCCATAGGCTCAGGGTACCTCTACCCTGAACTCTTCTATCACTTTTTTACTTTATTTTCCCTCCAGGGAATTGAGTCTCAATGAACAAAATGGCAGCTGCAACTTTCCTCTCAGGTTGCAACCAGCCAATCACGGCATTGCAGTTGGCACATGGATTCACAAATCTTTGGAAGCTCAGTGGAGGATCGATGTCCCTATATATAAAAAATTGGATTTCCCTTAATAGTTCCAAAACTACTTAACAGATTTACACAAAATCAGAAAAAGCCACTTCTCTGGACCAATATCTACCTTTCGGACATATTCAGTGTAATTCCGTTCAGTGGGTCAGACTGTAGTCATGTCTAAATCTCGTATGGGAGTTAACATGGCAAATGCACGGTTTTTGAACCCCCTCCCCCTATTTTGTCAGGCCCGCTTGATGGCTTGTCCCAAAACTTTCCATGCACAACAAGAATTACTGGGGTATCAGGATAAGAAGAGTGAATGTGTTAGAGTCTGCGCATAACCATAAAAACAATTAAATCGCTTAGGTTCTTCTGGATGCTCAAAAGGATAAAGGAGAAACGGCCACCCACATTCCCCAATATTTCTGTTGACTATGAACTTAGTCCCAAAAATCATAAATAACAATCAGTCTTTATCCTGAGCAATGACAATAATGTCCAAGAGTTCGAAAAGTATAATGGTCAAAAATCTTTTTCTCTATTTTCAAATGTTCACTCATTGTATCTTGACAGTCAAATCCAACAGTACAATCGTTTCACTTTCGCTAGTACAATGGTTGTTATAGTCTCAACCTGGTGATAGACGTAGCCATAGCCAACATGTGTTGCGTCATAGGGTCATCACCCTTTGACTTCCTCAGGGCTACAACGACAACAACAATATATAAACCCTGTAATTATTTATGATTTCATAATTTTTAAAGGTTAGTCAAGTTAGGGTATCAGGAAGACCCCTCTGTATGAAAGCCCCGTAAAGAGCAAGTTGTTTTAAGCAAAAGGGAAAAGGAGTGGGTGGGGAAAAGGAATGGTAAGGACGAAAAACTAAATTTACTTGTGCGACCAGAGTACGATAGGCCAAGTGCGGAAAGATTGAGGAGACCCTCACCGGAGTGGCAAGAGGTAAAGAATGTGAAATAGAAAAGAAAAATATCTTTAGTGCCCGTTAGAGACACTAGATCCCACCACCACAGTGGGGCCATAGATGTCAAAGACTCACCAGTGATATCTAACAATGATTTCTAGTGATAATTCCAAGCACAGTTTATTCTGTGTTCTATTATACAACCAAATCATAAAGAATAGTTTCATAAGTATATAACGTATGGGGCATTAGACTAAATATTTAGAAAGAAATGAAGAGCAAAATGATTTGTTAGAGCATACCTATATCCTCTAATAGTCCTCAGTAAGAGATATGTGTTTAGTAAATCTGAAAGTCAAGTAAAAGGACAGTATCAACATTTGACCAAGATCTCTGTGAGTAGATAAATGGGTTTTAACGGTCCTCACTATTCGCAAGTAAATATAACCAACCCAAAAGGTGTAAAAACACCTTTAGTGTGCAATTAGCATTCCATATCACACATATATATATATATATATATATTTTTTTTTCTTAGTCAAATGAATCGGACAATGTATTTGTACAGTTATAATTTTTAACCATTAGACAATGGGTCGTCTGTCCCCTTTCCCTTGACTCCTCCTCTGTTATTAAAATTTATACTATCGAAGCTCACACACAATCCTGTCTTTACACTCCCGGCTGGGAGATATGATGATTAAACTTCGGCAAGAAATGTTTTTAATTTAATTTTTGCACTTTGCACTTATTCAGGTGGATATCATGGACACACGAGTAGTTAAACGACTAAGCACAGAAAATGCAGCATTGTATGACATTTAAAGCGCAGATAATTCAATATACTTGATATAGTAGGGGAAAAGCAGACAATGTACTTTTACCTCTAAACTGATGTTTTTTTTATTCTTTTCGCTTACAGATTTACACACAAAATAATAATGTTTATATGTTTATTTAGAAAATGAACAGGCAGCATCTTAATAGATGGGATCTGTTTTCTGTCATTTTATCTCTGTCGGATCAACAAATGCTTTGAGGTATGTCGTTTATATCTATTGTAAAACCATGACCAATCACGAAGGTTTAGGTTTTTTCAAAAAGAGGAGGGTCTTTACACACAGAATACCAGTGAACAAGGTGTCAGGGAACGCCGAAACGCGTTTGGTTTTTTGACACAGCAATGCACAGGATATTTGACGAATAAAAAATACCAGCGGCTGCTGCACAAAACAAGGGTATTCACCTGTTACAACGCATTTTTTACAACGCACTACCACTACAACGCAGGCATTACAACGCATACCATTACAACGCATGGCGCTGGGGGGCGCTCTAGGATAAGAGGTAAGTTTAATTTACTATCCAACACCTTCCCTAGGGTCCACGGGGACTGGAGTTAGAATAGTAAATTATACTTACCACTATCCAGCACCCCAAAGCGCTATGCGTTGTAGTGGTATGCGTTGTGAATACCGCGTTGTAATGGTATGCGGAGTAAAAGTATGCGTTGTAACGTCATACATCCATATATATATATATATATATATATATATATATATATATATATATATATATATATATATATATATATATATATATATATATATATATATATGTGTGTGTGTTATAGTAGGGGTATCTTTATTATTTCAATGTATAGAAATTAAACTTAAACTACATTAACATTACAAATTAAAAAGAAATATTGCACAGAGGAGTGGCATGTTGTACAGTGGTGCGGCATGTCGTACAGCAGAGTGGAGTGGTGTGTCATAGAGTGATGTGTGGTATAGAGTCTTAGAGAGGAGGGACGTAGAGTGGAGTGGCATTTCTTAGAGTGACATTTCTAGAGTGGAGAGGTATGTGGTAGAGTGGAGTGACGTGCGTCAGAGTGGAGTGGCTTGTCATCAAGTGGATTGGCATGGAGTGGCATATTGTCGGGTGGAGTGGCATGTGGTAGACTGTAGTGGCGTGTCATAGAGTGGAGTAGCATGCAGTAGAGTGGTGTGGAGCGTCAGAGTAAAGTAGACTGTCGTAGAGTGGAGTGACATGTCATACAGAGGTGTGGCATGTCATTCAGTGGAATGGAGTGGCAAATTGTGTCATAAAGTGTTGTTCAAAGAGACGTAGAGTGAAAATGGATGAATGGATTTAGATGAAATGTGTCAGAAATATAGATTATGATGTTTAAAGGGTCTTTTGGTGGTAGATTTTAATTGGTTCAATAGTTTTACCGTTATAAGGCCTGAATCACAAGGGTAAACTTATGCTTCTGCGTACGTTTGTGATTGCTTGCTATTCACAAAGGCATATTATCAAAAGTGTAAGTTTACCATCGTGAATCAGGCCCATAAGGCACAAGAACTTAGTAATATATTGGGCCATGGTATACCATGGTAATTTTGCAGTATACAGTGGTACATGCAGATGGCAAAACAGTTTTTGACTGGCTAATACCTTAAAACGAAAAAAGGCAGCCATATTGTTTAGACCACACTTTTGTCTGTGTTCTGGCTTTTAGGTGTAAATATAATGTCTTACTGTTTTATAAGTGTAGAGAAAGGGATCAGTCAGTTTATATACGTGTGTAAAAGGAAAGCAAAAGTAGCTTTATTACATTATATATTTTAGAAAAGGGTTTGTTGATTACCCCTGTAAGCCCATATTGTTTAGACCACACTTAGTATGCGTTCTGGAATTTAGTGGTAAATATAGTGTCGTAGATTTTGTTTTTAATTTCCATATGTTTAATTTTTTTTTTACATTTCTTTAAGTGCACTGTACTACACGGCATTTCTCCTTAAAACCGAGAATGCAAGCTAGGTGTGGTCTTAACAATATTTCACCCGTTCAAAATCGCAATATATTTTAGACCATGCCTAGTCTACATTTTAGGTTTGAAGGGGTAATATAGTGCAGTGCAGTTTTTTAAAAACTTTTAATATAATTATTAAGTACACAGTGCTACACTATATTTCCCCTTAAAACCAGAACACAGGCTAGGGGGTCTATTAGGAGCAGGCCGGAAAATCACTCCAACTGCCATGGTAGTGGGAAAGCACCACCCGCTAGGACCGCGGAAAAACCACTGGTCCAATTAGTACGCTCCACAGTCGAAATCCGACCACGGCAGTTAACATTGCGGCGGTTGCCGCTGCCATAAGCACTGCCGCAATGTCCAAAAAAGCATGTCCTGTATGTCCCTGTACTGTGTGGCTGGCACTGCACAGTGCCTGCCAACTGGTACAGGGACATGTAGAGGGGTATCATGGGTACCCTCCCAGTGCACCCACACACCCGCCCAACACTCTGGGGGCCCGCAATGGACCCCCGGAGACATTCTCTGCATGACTTTCCATGGCGGTCCCACCGTTGCGGAAAGGCTGGCTACCGCCGGCATCATAATCTTGCCAGCGGTGCTTGGCCCTGATCTGCCTCAATTGTAGCGGTCCAGCTCCGCCCGCCAGGCAAGCAGGCAGACTGCAACCGGTGGAGAAGTGGCGGGTGTAAAATCAATCCGCTGCGGTCACGACCGCAATGCTAATCGGACCGGCAGTTTTTAGGGTTTCGATAGCGGGCGGATGTCCGCCGCCGGTCCGGCGGTTGCTACCGCCCGCCATCCTAATAGACCCCTAAGTGTGGTTAAAACAATATTTCACCCTTCCAAAATTACAAGTGGGAAATATAGTTTAGACCACACTTAGTCTGCGTACTGCCCTTTAAAGGGAAATATACAGTACAGTGCTTGACTCTTGGCAATGGCAGGGTGAAGGTGCTCATTGTGCCCCTTTTACAGCATTGTAGAGTATTTGAAATCCCTACTCTACGTCCTCTCTAAAAGATTTTTTACTCCAGGATGTTCCATTGGTTCCATTCGGGAGCAGATAATGGAGCAGATGGCTAAACACCTGGTAAAAGGTAATAGGAAAAGTTGCAGAGAAAGTGTGGATGGGTGAATTTGCAGGCTGCCGACAGTGTGACAGGGCGGGTGAGGCAGAGCTGAAGCCAAAATTAGCTGGTTTGCCCGAGAAGAATGTGTTGCTTCAGGGTGGAAGCTAAGATAAACTGGTGCCATGTGGTGCCAGCCCTCCCTCTGGCACTTGAATCTCCTCTTGACAGTGGGGACACTTCGTGGTGCTACAACGACCCACACAATTTGCCGCTGTTTGATTTTGCAAGAGTCCCACTATGAAAATCTTGCAAAGTTTTAAACCAAACATTTGCAACTTTGTGGGTTAAGTATCGATGCAACTTCATACACCACTAACTGCGAGGGAAAGATGGTTCTCTGAGTGTAGGAGTGCCGCATGGCATGCCTACTGCGAACTGCTGGCTCGGAAGTTGAAACAAATGGCGAAAAAATGCAAAAGCACCCAACAATAGCTGCTCGCATTTCGTTGTTCCTGTATGTTAATGGTACATTTTTACCGTGAATGGTGCATAATTTTGCAATGTGGCATAATGGCATCATTTTAAAGAATTTCCTGTAACAAGCATAAAGCGAAATTCCCAAATGACATGAATTACACCAGCATAATGTTATTTCATGCATGCCTACTGTAATTTCCACAAGCAAGCAAGCCTTTTTATGATATCAGGTAAAAAGGGCTTCACTGCCAGGCTGATATCACCTCCATCTTTTTATCCACCAGTCATAGCCCAGCTGGACGTGCAGCGAAGAGCATATTACACTGCCAGCCATGGTGGGAGCTGACAGGGTGGTGGACAAGGCCACTTCATCACTCTCACCACCAAAAAGATAATTCGTATCCACACTCAGCCCAATAAAGTGCCTGTGCCCACACACACATCACCATAATTCAACCAGTGTCCACCTTAAAACACTGCTTGCTCTCACACTCACCAGATAGGCTCCCTCTTGTCATCTTCCATGACTACTTTGGAAATGCTAATCCTGCTGAGGAACCACAATTCTCCTTTGCACTTATCAAGGTGTCCATTCAGTGGCCAGACGTCTCCCTTATCTTGAACAAACTGCACTGACCCATCTAAGCCAGAGACAAATCTGCATCATCATGTATTTGTTTTAAATTATTTTTATTGTCTTAACTGCTGTAGCTTAGCAGAGTGCATAGCGGTATCATTAGACTTTGTGCACAGGATACATGCTACCTACTGAAAATCATTCAATACACGGGAACCACACTCGTGTTCTGTAGACCTAGGCGATCATGGCTGCAATAATTAAGCAACATCATGGTGTAAAAGCTACGATATTAACAATATAAACATCAATGCATGGATTGATTCCCCGGCTATCATGTTCCTCCTCCTGCTGGTGCCCTCCTCCCTCTTATATTTCAGCTGAGCCACACATGCAGCACCTCAGTGCACACCCCTCCCATACTCATGTGTGTGCATCAGCCTTCATCATGGGCTTCCTCACTTATAAAGCTATTCATTTAAAAAGACAACCCTAGCAACCCTGCTAAACATAGCAGGAGAACAAATACGTTCCAGGAGCTATCACTCCTTACTTTTTGGGGAAAAATTAGAGACATCCAAGCATCGAACAAATCCTTCTCCAGCACAACAGCATCCACTGGGCACTCCTTGGCACCAGATTTAAGACCATAATCCATCCTTCTGTATTTGAGGAAATGATTAATAACCAACCTCTTCCATATTTACCTCCATTGACCGTGGAACCAAACGATCCTGTCATTGGTATAATGCGCTTCACTCTTTACTGTTATCACTGTATTGTTTTGACAGTTTTCAATAAAAACATGATCATCTTAAGGTGTGGAAGAACCATGGAAAATTATATATTAATAAATAAATGAAAATTCAAGCACGGGATGAGGTTTTGTCAACTACTTGTCACTTCAAGAACTTTCATTCAGAAATCTAATAATTGCCTGTGCGAACATCAGATGAAGGGTGTTTATAATTGCTTTCCAAAAATCCTGCCAGTCACCAAAGACAGAGAATTGCACAGAGATACCTCCTTCCAGGTTACCTGCTCATGACCCAACACAAGATTTAAAAAAAGCCTGGCCTAGGTATTGCAGCCTTCTCTAACTTCAGACTGACCCCCTTCTTCCACCAGCAGCCACACCTAAAGAGGCTCACATGGCTAATCAGTTATTCCACTTCCTGGAGGAGGGTCCTATTTTAGAGGCTCCTAAAGCCAGTACCAGATAGGTAAATGTACTGAGTCTGTGCTGGCATCAGTATTTGATGACCTGTGGCTTGCAGGTGATGTCAACAGTGTCATCACCGTTATCCTGTTTTGTGTCAGCATTGTTTGGCACTGTTTGACCACGATCATCTCTTATCCAGAATTAGGAAATTTGATGTTAGACCAGCAGCCAAGGTTGGATGAGTTCCATTCACACGGGACACATGCAAAATGGTATCCCCCCCCCCCCCCCTTCTCGTCTATTTCCAGAACACGCCTAGTGGCGTGCCACACGAATCTACTTTGCCACCCATATTTTGATCAATATGGCGCTCCACAGGCTGCCTTTATTTATTGGACCCCCCTCAGCACACGTCGAATTGTTCTGTTCAAAATCTTCTCTGTGCTGCTTCATGTTCTGTGACCAAAGAGCACTCACTTATTGCACAGAATTACTAGGAATGTTTTCCCCTGCGATTGAAGTGCACACAGATAAAGAAAAATATCTTCCGTTTTGTAATAAATGTTATTACTAAACTCTTCTTTCAGCTTTTCATTCTTATTTCTTCAAAATAATATACCTCTCAGTTTTGGGATTTGGCAGTTGTTTTCTTTGGGCGTTAATCACTTTTATACCTGGATATATCTAAATAAATATACAGGATGGCCCCTACTGCCTCTAAATCAGAATGTACACCGACAGCCTGACAGAGAAGGAATATTAGACCTCAGCACTATTGAGAGCAGACGGACTTGTGTTCTCTTTTTTCCTCCTTTCCAGGCCTAGAGGTTTCATATAGAAAAAAATTACTAATTACCTCAACGCCCTGGGGAAAAGATCCCAGGGTATCAGGGTCATTAGTATTTTGTTTTCCAAAAACAAAGTCCTGCTTGGCAGTTTGTTTTTGAAAAAAAAAAAAAAGTTTTGTGAGCGTCTGCCTGAAACATGGTGGCTGCTAATCAAACTGTTACCCAGGGCCTGCACTGATTTCTAGATAGGGTGGGTGTCAGTCCATCAGGGTGGTGGACATAATGTACTCCATCAACCTGATCGATGACAGGCCATCTGCAAACTTTAAATGAAGCCCTTTACGTTTACAAAATATCAATCCGCCAGCATTCACATTTTAATACAAGACTTGTTTAATAACCACCTCTCTTAGGTTCTGTAGGATTTCACAAATTTGATATTGTCGTGGCCTCAGTGTGTGGTTATTCAGCATGAAAGGTTTGGCTAACCTTGTGCATATGGTTCGCAACCCTACTTCAGTTTTTTAAAGATTTTCCGGTGTTTATGAGCAATTCACCACATTGTGCTTGATTGTAACTATAGAGTAAAATAAATGCCCTTCATTATAGAGATACTTTTGGGTTCAGTCCCAATCATTTAATACCACTGACTGCACTCATGCAGTCCTACAGTATCCGGCTATATACTGATATGTACAACCCCCAGATTAATTTAAGATGGTTGCAATAGTGTCTGTCCTATAGCCTTCCAAATGTGTTGGCGGAAGATCACTAGATGGATGGAGGCACCTGGTTGAAGCTTATTGCTGGCAAAAAGTGATCTTGGTAATGATAGGTGGCAGTTTAAATCTCTGCCCCGCCACTTTGTATCCTAATGAAATAGGCATTAGCCTGAGCTCAGTCAAAATTGTAAAAAAACCTTTCTGTGCAACTCAACCGGGCTTTAAGTTAGTGAGTGGTACAGTCTTGCACTTAGCTAAAGAAACATTACAAAACCATGTTTTATGTCAGCCCAGATGTGCGCAATATGCCACATTTCCATTTGTAGGGCTGACATTGGCTTATGGTATGGCCCTTTCTTTGGGTCTCTCCACTTCTCTGCAGAACATGCAGAATAATAGGGAAACGGCTTTTACAATGCAGTCTGATCCATGCATATGCGTGGTTAAGGCGGATAGCAGTCTAGTGTCCAGATGGGTGGGGAAAGTAAGAGGAAGTGTCAGAACAGGAAGTTCCAGACATGGTCGGGTAAGTGGGGCTGGGACTGAGTTTGGGGTAGTTTTTAGGGGTAGGGTCTATTTTAGGTCTTAGGGTGGTGGATTTGGATAGTTTTTGGAAGAGAGGCAGGGTTTTAGGACTCAGGGAGGGTCAGGGTAGTTTTAAGAGTTGTGGACGAGTTTGGGGGGAGTTTTTAGGGTGGGGTCGATTTTAGGGCTCGGCGGGGGGTTTCGGGGTAGTTTTTTCAAAGGGTGCAGGGTTTTAGGCCTCAGGGTGGGGAAAGGAGTAGGGGTAGTTTTAAGGGCAGCAAGGGTAAGTTTTAGGACTCAGGGCAGGGAGTCTAGGGTCTGGGTAGTTTTTGGTATGGGGAAGGGTTTTAGACCTCAATGTGGGGGAGGAGGAAGAGTAGTTTTAAGGGCAGGGCGGGGTAGGCTTTAGCCCTAATGTTGCGGGAGTCGAGGTAAGGGAATAGGATTTTAAGGCTTAGAGCTGGTAGGGGGTCAGGGCAGTGGTGATCTTTACCATGCTTATCCCTTTGCCAATAATGCCTTTGCAAAGAAATTACATGGTAAAGGCATGCTTGGTAAAGGAATATGTGGTTAAGACGCATTTGTAGGTGGGACCACATTGTAGAGGCACACGGGGTTCAGCTATGCATGCTTCTGTCATACAACCAGAACAATATAGTTAGGTGTGAGATAATATCTCATAGATTTAGCCGTGTCAAACCCCCTACACCAGAGGTCTTCAAACTTTTTGATGCCGAGACCCCCTTGTAAAACCTTTTTAGGCGTAAGGACCCCCTTCCGACAAATGTTTCTAGAAACTGGTACTCCTCATCATCAACTTTTGACAACCATAAATGCGCCTGTTAGACCTCATCACATCCATCCATCATTAATCCACCCACACTTTCACACATCCATCCAGCCATCCTTTCATCCTTACATCCATCCTTCCATCCATACAACCATCCTTCAACCATCCACCCTTTCATCCTTCCATCCATACATCTATCCTTTACCCATCCACCCTTCCATCCATCCACCCATTATTCATCCACTAATATTTTCACTCATCCATCCATCATTCATCCATGCAACCTTTTATCCATCCATCCATCCACCCTTTCATCCATCCATTCATCCTACATCCGTCCACCCTTTCATACTTCCATCCATCCACCCTTTCATCCATTCATCCACCCTTACATCCATACATCCATACATCTATCCTTCATCCATCTATCCTTCACCCATCCACCCTTTCACCTTCCATCCATACATCCACCCTTCATCCATCCACCCTTTCATCCTTCCATCCATACATCTATCCTTTACCCATCCACCCTTCCATCCATCCACCCATCGTTCATCCACCCACCTTTTCACACATCCATCCATCATTCATCCATGCAACCTTTTATCCATCCATAAATCTATCCACTCTTTCATCCTCCCATCCATACATACCTCCTTCCTCCATCCACCCTTTCATCCATACATCCATTCACCCTTTCATTCATCCATCCACCCATCATCCACCCATCATTCACCCCCCACCTTTTCACACATCCATCCATGCATCATTCATCCATGCATGCAACCTTTTATCCATCCATACATCCATCCACCCTTCTTCCATCCATCCATCCTTCATCCGTCCACCTTTTCATCCTACCATCCATCCATCCACCTTTTCATCCATTCATCCATCCATCCTTCATCCGTCCACCCTTTCATCCATACATCTATCCTTCATCCATCTATCCTTCACCCTTTCATCCTTCCATCCATACATCCATCCACCCTTGCATCCTTCCATCCATCCTTTACCCATCCACCCTTCCATCCATCCACCCATCATCCATCCACCCACCTTTTCACACATCCATCCATCATTCATCCATGCAACCTTTTATCCATCCATACATCCATCCTTCATCCACCCTTTCATCCTTTCATCCATCCATCCTTTAGCCGTCCACCCTTTCATCCATCCACCCATCATTCATCCCCCCACCTTTTCACACATCCATCCATGCATCATTTATCCATACAACCTTTTATCCATCCATACATCCATCCTTCATCCATCCACCCTTTCATCCTTCCATCCATCCACCCTTTCATCCATTCATCCACCCTTTCATCCATCCACCCTTCATCCATCCACCCTTTCATCCTTACATCCATACATCTATCCTTCATCCATCTATCCTTCACCATTTCATCCTTCCATCCATACATCCATCCACCCTTTCATCCATCCATTCACCCATCATTCATCCACCCATCTTTTTACACATCCATCCATCCATTATTCATCCATGCAACCGTTTATCCATCCATACATCCTTCATCCATCTACCCTTCCATCCTTCCATCCATCCACCCTTTCATCCATCCATCCACCCTTTCATCCATCCATCCACCCTTTCATCCTTCCATCCATCCTTTCATCCATCCACCCACCCTTTCATCCATCCACTCATCATTCATCCACCCACCTTTTCACATATCCATCCATCCTTCATCCTTACATCCACCCATCATTCATCCACCCACCTTTTCTGTGCCTCTCTCATGGGGGGGAGGGGTGGTGGGTCAGTATCTCTGTGTCTTCTTCCTTCTTTTCCGCTCATGGGAGGGCATCTCTGTGCCTCCCTACCGGGGGCGGGAGGAGGGACGCGCCACAGGACCCACAGCTCCAGGCGCGCAACATCCATTATACTCAAAGGGCTACACTACAGCCTGCTCCCCCAGACCCCACCCCCACCCACTTTCCCCCCTCCCCAAGCTCGTGTGTGTGTGAGCCCAGCTGAAACCACTTCAGGGACACACACAGCCACACCCGAGTACTTGACAGATATTTAAAAGACCTTCTACTTGTTAATGAGCCTTTGATGTTTTTCACACCTCAGTGTGAATTAGGCCTCCGCCATGAGCACCCTCCATCAGCCCAACGCCAGGAATTGCATTCCCCTTACAGAATCTGCGACCCCACTCCAAGGACGCCACGACCCCCCTGGGGGTCGCGCCCCACAGATTGAAGACCTCTGCCCTACACAACGTTTGGCACCGGCTCCTATTCTAGGCTAGAGTTGCCTTTTTCTTTCTCTGTCTAGTTCACGGGTGAGGTACTCCTGCCTTCCTTAGAGCTCACCTCAAACCCTATAACCCTAGTGTCATGCTCCACTCATGTTCTGAAAACATCTTGGTGTGTTACTGCTTTAAAGGCATGTTTGGAGGGATGCTGTCATCTAAGCCCTAGAACTGAAATCCCAACTTGGCTAAAGCTTATACCTAACCGTTAGATGTTTCGTAAATCTTCAAAAATGAGTGTCCAGGAATCTGAATACTTCAAATGATCCTGTTGCTTGCTGCCTGTTGTTTAACTTGTGCTGTCTTACTTGCTCCAAAAGATCATCTGGAGTAATGTGTTCCCTTCATAACAAGTTAATAACGTAGCAACATCACATACAATAGGTCACACAATCAAAACGTATTAATTTGATTTGGTCTTTCAAAAGAACCATAAACCATTTCGATTGAATATGTTCTATTCTTTTAGCAAGCTGTTTTATCAAAGTTAATATGCATATTTTTATATAGGATCATGAGCATTGTTATACCACCAGGCTCCACTCTATTTTCTTCATTCTTTAACACATTTGCCAATAGTCCATTGCACCCTACAATACCCCTACCTTGCACAATGCAAATATTTCATTCTCACCACTTTTATTCTAATTACCCTACAAGAAGGAAATCAAATCTCATAATATCTGCAGATTTGACTTTAAGGAAGCAATATTTCCAATGTGCATACTTTTATATTTTGTGTCTTGCATAAACCAAAATAGACCTTCTCACACTTTATATACTAAACATCTTGCACAATGCACATATCATGCAAGATAAAAAATATTTCCAAATACTCACTTTTTTCTAGAATGTCTTTAATGATTACATATTCATTTAGATGTGGTGATGTTAATTGCATCCCCTTTTACAATGCCAATTCTGCAAATCAATAAATTATGGTGTTCCTCCTTTGTATAATATTAATTTTACCCGCTTGCCCAGCCCAACTGTAGATGCAATGCAGTGGGGCACTAGTGGTTAAGGCGGGTAGTGGCCTCAGGATTTTACTAGGTTCTCCCTTATGATTTGCACCTGTGATTGTCTTTCAGTGATTGCCAGGGTGGTCAGTCTGGCACCATGCCCGGCCAGGATGCAGTGACTCTACAAGTATCAATCCGGTCCTCAGGCGGAGCAGACAGGACATCACCGCTCTCCAAACAAGGCCCATACCGCTACAAGGACCTGCAGTGGACCTCGTTTCTTGCTGGCGGACAATAGTGCCGGGCCGGAATGGCCGTAGTGGGCACGGGGCATTTCGCAGCAGGGGTGGGGCCCGGTTTTCTGCCCGTGAGGGGCGGTTTTGTCACTGGGGGCCAGTTTTGCAACAGTGCTGCAATATCAAGCCCCAGTGACAAAATCTGAAGCAATGATTTTTACTAGCACACCCCTCCCCCCAGGACTGGTCTGCCAGGGCTGGTTGCTGTTCCCAGTCTGGTCCTGCACAAGTGCTTCCTCCGTGTTTTCTCTTCAATTACTTCGGGCTGCTGTTGACTTACTGGCACCCTCAGAATGATGCAACTTTAGTCTCCCAATCGATCCCAGGTCTGACCAAAGGTAGTCACCCTTTGGCTCAAACTATGAGCCCGAGTGCCCACACTGGAGTCTTCCTCTGTGGCAGCAATCACCCTCCATTTAGTTCCTGCTGCGGGTCTACCAAGGTCCCAGGACCGGGCAGCGGCACTCCTCCAGGACTACTGGGTCTCCATCAATCCAGTAGCCAAGTGGCCCCGGATCGGCCCTCCTCCAGGTTCGCAGGTCCTAGCGCAAAGTCAGCCGCTTATCACCTCAGCCTCAGCAGTCGACTCCGGGCAATATCCAAGGGGTGGGGAGGGTGTCCCAATTTGCCTCCTTGTGGGTGGTTCACGCAGGATGTCAGGTGGGAACAGGGTTATATTGGAATTGTAGGGCTGGTGAGCTGAGCACTCTCAAAATGTATCCACCATGACTGCCACACAAGCCACGCAACTCTATTTCCAGACTTTGATATTCTTTAGAAAAAACGGCTTTCTTCGTTTGTGTGTGCTCCAATTATTATTTTAATCACCGCTATCCAGAAGGCTCCTGCTTCATCACAAAATGGCTGCCCGTTTACCTTGACTCCTCTTTCAGTTCCTACTTCCTACTCTGCAGGACATCCACCGCAAGGCATTTCTTGAGCAGGTTCTGCGGAGATTGGATTACGATGTTCGTCATTTAGCATTGGGGAAGTTAACTGGCTCGGGGGAATGGTGTTTGTTCTTTCGGCTCCGCAGTGCCCCGCTGGGGAGTCGTGCAAAGGGCTTTTGAACCTGCGGAAGAAAGCTGCTGATAATTAAATGCAAAGTCCCTGGTATTGTGGGCTTTTAGATTCATCTGCTCTGGCAGAGGGCTTCCGCAGAACATAAGGCAAAGAGTGCGTTTTAATCTCCCATACTTAATATTTTATTTTGTTCTTTAACTCGCTTTTTTGTATGGATTTAGTGGGATATTAGGCATTCCCTTTTTAGTGGCAAAGCTTCCGTTTATTGCTTTCTCCTTCTGGTGGACACCGTCTCCCTACTCAGGAGAAAAAATGGGCTGCATTCGCTGCTAAGGTTATTAAAACAAGCATTGGCATAGCCAATAGGTCTCGCCTTTGGAACCTTATAAGTATTCAGTTATGCAGTACAATGTCCTTGGTGCAACAACATCAACTGTTGCATGGCTAAACACTTATAATGCGAGACATATTGGCTATGCCAATTGGTCTCGCCTTTGGGAGAGTTAGAGGTATTGGCGTTGTACATAACAATGTTTTCTACCTACCAAAAGAACGAAAGAGGAAATAATATGAAAACAGAAAGGATGCTAGAGAAAGGAGGAAAATGAAACAGAGGTGGAATGAATCTGAGGAAAGGGGACAACTGAGGTGAAAAGAAAATAGAGGGGAAAGTGGAGACGGGACAATAAAGACAGAATGATGAAAAAGAGAAGTAAAGAAAACAAACATTTTCAAAGACTGAAACATACAGAAAGAGTAGGAGAGAAACAGCAAAAAGACTGGCAAAGAAAGAAGAGGGCAATGGTACAGAAAGGGAGAAACAAGAGGAATAAAGATAAACAGAGATGAAAAAAGAATGGAAGCGAGGGAGAGAAAGAGAAACTGGCACTGAGATTAAGAGAGACTGAAATGCAAGGAGGGACTGAGATACGCACAGAATAAAAAGAAGTGGAAGGAGGGGAAAGGGCCGAGACAATGAGACTTTTACAAACCGGTACAAAGAGAAATGGAGAAAGATCGGGAAAGAAGTACATGCGTGTGTGAGGTGGTCTTGCAATTAAGGCAACCTCTTAAGCAAACTCTGCTCTGGTGCTGCTGGTAGGCAGCAGTGACGACAACACACAGCAGTGATGGTGTGAAATTGGTTTACCTTTAATGCCCGGTAGTAAAACTTAGCTTGAAGCGAACCTCGTTTGTTTCCGTCCCTTTCATTATGTTAGCAGACAATACAGTGTCATCAAGGACATTTTGGTCCAGTGTCAGGAGACTGAAACTACGTTATAAATGCTTTAACTTTGCCTTGTCGCACCAAATGTGTGAAATCACCAAAATTGACTCGGGCATCTGCACATAACATGTTTGAATCCCAGCAGGACCGACGCAACCTTTCATTCTTCCGAGGTCAATTGAACGAGCAGCAATGGGTTGAGTAAAACAAAAGTCTGTCATTCACAGTGCCATTAAATGACAATCTGTAGGTACAAAGCTTTACATATAAAAACAGGGTATATTAATATTAACATATTATTGACTAGCAGAAAGCAATTCAGGAAGGGCAAGAATAAAGTTTACTTTCCTGAAGAAAATTCAACAGCTTGCCTCCTTCTAAGTCATTCTCTGTGGGTATGTGAGGGCTGTATAACATTTATTATCATGGTTATCAACATCACTGTTTGGATTTTATTATTGGTTAAAGACATAGTAGTCAGATTTCATCCATTAAAGTCTAAGTGAAATTTACAACATTTTCATCCCGAAAATAGCAGTCCCTGTAATTTAAAGAATGTTTAAAATGAAATGGGGAAGATACACATTTAAAACAACCTCAGCAAAGAGAGAGGGTACTTTACATACAACGAATGTATCTAAATAAAGCCTTTGACTGCACTGGTCCTTTAACGTATCAGCCAAGGCCACACAAGCTGTCAGGGGGTTCATGTAAAGCAGGGGTCTCCAAACCGGTCCAGGAGGGCCGGATCCATGCCAGTTTTTTTGGATATACCCATTGAGATACATGTAGTTATTTTAAAAATCTGGCATGGATCCGGCCCTCCAGGACCGGGATCCATGCCAGATTTTTTGGATATCCCCATTGAGGTACATGTAGTTATTTTAAAAATCTGGCATGGATCCAGCCCTCCAGGACCTGTTTGGAGACTCCTGATGTAAAGTATCAATGGCAGCATCCTCCCTTTACACTCAACCTATCTTCCCCTATAGCAGATGTGCAGCATTTATAGCTCGTGCTCCAGTCAACGATGGCAAACATGAAACTCTATTTTTAACAATTTGGTGGAAGATCTATGTGTGTTAATTCAGTGCTATTCAAGCCTCCGTAGAGAGCATACACAAGACTTTGCAGATCCAAAGCAGTACCCCACTTCTCATCACCCAGTATCCCCCGCCAGCCTAAACTCCCGAAACCAGCTGCAAAATTTCATAAAATCACATGTCGTAAAATGTATAACCTCTACCTGAACATTTTATATTTATTGTGTTTACACATTGAATAGTTCTTGTGCTGCCTTGGGTGTATCAGAAATAGATCACAAAGGTACCACAATGTAATTAATATCAATAAAGAGTACTATATATTACGTATGCAGATGTCCCAGAAATCGTGCTATTTCTTACCATGGGTGTAGGGAAGGCCTTGGCTCACTGGAGGCTTTGAGTGGATCATGACAATCTCTCATCTCTAGTAAAAAATAGTATATTACTCCAGGCTGATCTGCATGCAATGCTTATGCCATGGCCTATTGTCATTTAAGGAAAACAAGCTAATTAACCTGAGCACAACGGTTAACAGCGATGCAGTGTGGCACAATCTGATTAATTAGGGCTCTTGAATGTTTGGCCAGTTATGTTCCCCTGTAATTTGAGTGTAACGGGGAATCTGCGATGCATCAAGAAGTGATTGCTCCAGTGTGTTTTCCGATGTTGTGTCAATGGTGTAACACGATATATAAAAGCTAAAAAAAAGCTAAAAGGAGCAACAAAGTGAACTCATGGAAGGTACTAGTCACTTCCGACAACCCCCCTTGTCCAGTAACCAGTCCCGCGGTGGAAGAGGAGTCCCGTGTGGTGGATGGTTTATCCAAAGTGAACTCGGAGACTGACTTCAACGCTTACTTGTACATTGTGTGATCCTGGGCAAATCAAGTGATATCCTTCTGCTGTCCAACAATTACATTACCTGAAACTTTTGGGGACGGTTACGAACAACCGCTAGTATTTGTTAGTGCATCACAAAATGTATGTTTACAAAAGAACGTGACGTGTGCGTTGGCTGTGTATTCCCCGACCCTGTCTTCTGTAGCTTTCAGTGCCCAAAACGGAACTCAACCCCCAGGGCAGCTTGTTATGTAGTAGAAATAAATGAAATAGAAAATAAAATGATTCCTTTCTTCTTATTATTGAAATTCCCCATTTACAGCGCATAGAAGTACTCCCGATCAAAAAGAGTATGTTCAAATGTTTACTCATTCATTCCTTCCCTTTCATGCACTTCTTAATCTTTACTCACCTTGCCGAGTCCATCCGAGTCCCTTCTCGCTACAGGACCCCTGTGTCTCTCTCCACCCTGCTGCGAAGAGTATTTAAGGATCTCCGAATGACAGCGCTTGAGCTCGTGCGGTAGAGATGCCAAGTGCACTGCACCCAGAAAAGCATGAGAATCTTTTTTTCCATAGCTGAAAAAACAAGTATTACGCAGCACTCCACTATCCTAATGAGGACAGTGTCTGGGATCTCTCCAACAACAAGCAAGACGGTGGATGTGGACTAGGGTTTGTTGATGACATTGATGTTCATATTAATTAATGTTCCTTTTTGTTGCCATCTCCTTACTGCACACCCACAAACTGAATTGTTTTCATGATATTGACTGATAGGTGTCCTTCATTGCATTAACCTTAGAAGCATGGAAGGCTGAGTCTGCCCTGCTCAGATTCCAATCTGTGACTTTTAGACCTGTGAGTTCGCACGAAATCTGTTTGAAGAGAAGAGGGCGCTGAGATACTTTGGAAGATATGGGGACGTTCTAGAATACAGTTATTTGGAGTGTTGCCTTTTGGAGCTTAGACACTCATCGCGAAACCGAGTACCATTTTTGAGGGAAAAGGAAGATATGCACAGATTACTTGCGTGTGTATTTATTCACCTGGAAATTTGTGAATACGGCCAATCTGCATAACCTGCCCTGAGGAAGCCCGCACCGGGCGAAACGCGTTGGCTGTTTCTTGGCTGCTTTTGTGATCATCCTATGTTAAGAGTACTGACTGTCTAATTTTATCATCGTGTCAAGATGACATATTAAAACTGGACTTTTTCATATCAAAGAAGGACATGTGTTGCGTTGTGATGTATTGATACATTATCATATAACTGTCATTGCTGCCTCTCTATCTGTTTGTTATTTATCTATTTTTGTACGGTCCCGTGGCAGTGGACCTAAGAGGTGGGCAGCATTTAAAGAGCAATCTACTCGAATTACTGTGTATAGTTAGGTGGTGCGACAGCAAATCCTTTACTGCCATCCTCTTGCTGTTCTGTCCTAATGAGGACAGTGTCTGGGATCCCTCCAACAACTTGCAAGACGTTGGATGTGGACTAGGGTTTGTTGATGACATTGATGTTCCTATTTAATTAATGTTCCTTTTTGTTGCCATCTCCTTACTGCACACCCACAAACTGACGTGTTTTCATGATATTGACTGATAGGTGTCCTTCATTGCATTAACCTTAGAAGCATGGAAGGCTGAGTCTGCCCTGCTCAGATTCCAATCTGTGACTTTTAGACCTGTGAATGGGTGCCTGGCCCCCGAGCTCTCTTTCAGGCACACCCCTGTCTCTAGCTGCCCCGCCTAATGCAGAGGTCCATGTCCTGTCTTGGAGAGAAGGCCCACAAAATCTTTATGTTGAACATGTTTTGTAGAAATCGCTAAGCACATGCAGCTTTTGTAGGCTCCTCTGAGCACACTTTTGTTGCTTGGCAGTGCTCAACAGTCCATGACTGCACATTCTGCCACTCTCACGAGCTGCTCTAGT
The DNA here is from genome assembly GCF_964263255.1 of Lissotriton vulgaris. NCBI lineage: Eukaryota > Metazoa > Chordata > Amphibia > Caudata > Salamandridae > Lissotriton > Lissotriton vulgaris. Next base: position 1,214,269,729 of record NC_141687.1, read on the forward strand.
GAACTGAAAGATTCCATTGCATAACATGTGTTTACAAAGCGCACGTTCACTCTGAAGGGTATCTTGGTGCTGAAATAGCAGCTTAATGCCACTCATTGAATGGGGTAACAATCTATGGCGGGCATCCAGTCTAAATTTTCAGCCCACAACTTCAAGCAACAGCAATATAAACAAAAAGTAAGCCTCACGCACACACGTCTGACTTTATGCTTTAATCCATTTTTTTCAGTGTGAAAGCCAAATTCCTCAGTAACAACGCGACTCGTACTATGACCCCATCCAGTGAATGTGATACAGCCCTGGAAACGCGGAAAATGGAAATCCGCAGCTATCACATGCAATCCAAGTTCCGATGGCTAGAGCAGCCCTGACAACCATTAGTGGGGGGCAAGGGGTTGCGTTCTGGGCCGTGTCTTTCCCAAGCCGCACACAGACATATCTTTGCGGTTCACCTGCTCGCCTCAGACTGAAACCGGAGAGTTTCAAAGAGCAGCGGGAGTTCTGCAAACACCAAATACCAGCGCGAGCGGACGTGCGCTCTCACGGGCAGAAGGGAATACAAAACAAGCATTGGACGAGCGTCACACTTGTCTGCACTCCACGTTTATAAGCAGCTATTAAACAGTGCTCACAGGGGGGAGCACATTTAAGCCAGTAGTAGAAAACAATTATAGCTCTAGACCGGAGCCTTATTTCTATGTGCAAATCACATATCGATCAACAGCAATGGAAACAAGCATTGGCCGCGCCGCACTAAAGCGGCGCGGCCATGAAATCAATCATCTGCTTTAAAAGACAAGCTCCAGCGCAGGAGGAGGCGTGGCAGCAGGGGGGAGGAGGGGGGCTGCACTTGCGGGAGCAGCTGCCATTTGGGGGCGCGCGCTCCCACAAGTAGATTGCCTCAAGTGCACGCGTTGCCATTGATGGCAATGTAAGGCGTGCATGTTTTTGGCCCACAAAGTAAGTCGATTACATGAGGTCCCCTCCTATGCAACGCATGCGCGTTGCATAGGACAAGACCTAAAAATCTTTCAGTTCGCATGGCTTGAGGATCCACGAGTCTCTGGAACCTGAAAGTTATTCAGAGGGGAGACACGGTTGAGATTTGTGAATGTCCTTGATCGTGGTCGGTTTGTCCAGGGCTCTCGACGTCACAACTAAACTAACCCTGCATGTAGAGTAAAACCGTTTTCAAAGCTTCTCTACTGAGAATTTAAGAGTCCAAGGCTGCTGTTTGTGCCTTCGCTCTGGGGGAACCAGGGAAGCTGTGTGTTGTTCAAATTATGAACACAACTCTGCGCCCCATTTGCTTATCACCATACTGTGGGTCTTATCAGACTCAGGTGAGAACATACTTCTAGAAGCATTTGCTTCGGCCCAGTCTGTTAGGAGGAAGTTGCAACATTAGTGATAAGAGCAGTGCTTTAAATGGGCCGGTACTCACCGGTACTGAGTACTGGCACTTCTTATTTTTACCAAGCCGAGTAACGGCATGTCTCCACTGTCAAGGAGAGTACTGGTACTCATGGTCGGATTGATAATGTGGTTACTGGACTGGTGCCCCAGGGTTAGCTGTGTACCAGTTTCTTTGGCAGCATGTTGGTGGTTGCCGTCTGTATCATGCAGCTGTGGCAAGCTTCCCGATGGGGCACGAACGGTCATTTGGAGGCCTGCAGCAGGGACAAGAGGGCCTCTGCTCCCTTCCTACCCAAATGGAAGCTCTCCTTGTCCTCACCATTCCCCTGCCAGGTGTCGATGCTGGGTCGTCTTGTTAGTGTTTGGGACATTGGCGAGGGCCTGTGCGTGAGTAGTCATGGAGGAACGTAGGTACAAAGGGCCATTTCCACCCCTTGGACTCCCACTGGGGTGTGATTGTCTTTCTCCTGACTCACTTGCCTCTGCAAAGCCATCCCCACCCGCCCACCTGCTGTGACATTGAGTCCATGAAGGGCGGGGATGACATAGTGGAGATTGCCTAAGTGGCCTTCCTGGTGCCCAGGTGAGTGGGAGGAGGTCAACAAACCTCCCCATCAGAGGCCAGTATTGTTCTTCCCCTGACCTCTACCCTGCTGGACTCTACACATGCTCAGGACCCTGCAGTGCTCACTGTATGCCACTGCAAGCTCTATGGCCGTGGGGTCTTCTGCCAAGAGGAGAGAACATGGGGGTGAATGAAGGTGAAGAGTGAGGGGGAAGGAGCAGAGAGTTTAACATAGCAAATGAAGTATGTGCAGATAGAGAAATGGAATAGATCTGGGCTGCTATGGAAAGAGGAAGAGAGGCGGGGAGACGGTAGATTAGAAATAGAAAGAGTGACGGTTGTGAGAGTGATAGGATACAATTAGGGTAAAGAGAGTGGGACAGAATTAGCAACAAATGGGAGAGAGGAGTGTGCGGGAGGGATCTCGAGGATAGAGATGTGAGGATAGAGAATGTACGTTTGAGAGGAAAGGAATAAGGAGGTATTTGAAAAGAAATGCATGGAATGCTTGTTTGTGTGCACTCTTTAATATATAAGGATTGTGCCAAATGCAAGCGAGCAGGAACATTAGAATTATATTAAAAAGTTGCAAATATAACAAAACAAGGAAACATGAGTATTTGGTGTTTGGCCTTTATTTTGTGTAATGAGTTAACACATTTTGTTTAGATTAATGCATTTCTCACGTTTTGTTCTGTCATGCAACGGTGTAAGTTCCAGAGTCTCTCTCATCCTAGAGCACATTGATTATTAGCCTGAAATTGCTAATAGTGCTGTGGTAGCTTGGCTCAATCAGGTTTTTTTTTAGCTGTTAATCTGCACATATGGAAAGTTTGAGACCACTATCCAGGGCAATGCAAGGCCAAATGAATACTCAATAGAAGTGTTTTTGTATCATCATGTCTCACTCTGCCTCTAACCCCGCCCACTAGCCACACCCCTAGCTCAATTTAATGAGTTCCTGCACTTAGTTTTTCCCATTGAAAGCACTGGATAAGCGGCTCTCAGCCCGGCACAATGTGCACCATTGACGCCTTCTGGATCGTAGACTAGCGAGGATCCAAAGCAGGGCTCCCACCACCCAAGGATCCAACCGGTACCTCAAGAGCCTTATTTGCATTGGTTAACAAAACGGCTATGTAGTTCACATTTTCAATAACTGTGATTATGTCTCCTAACGATCTCAATAAAATGATTTGCATGGTATGACTAATGCAATATCAACCACGATTTTAGTATTTCCATTCTATCCTTGTTATGTAATGTTAAATACATTTCTAAAGCTAATGGTGGAGAAGTGTGGCTCAGGGGTTAGAGGCGGCAGACCTGGAGCTTGAGTTCGGCCCTGGACCAGGGTTCAATTCCCCACCTCGGCGGGGCTTGGGCTCAAAAATTCCACGGACTTGTTAATTCTCGCTCCGGTGCCTTCTCGACCCACGGGTTCACACTCTGCAACTCTGGGCAATAGCTTGCTTAATCTCCACAACGGCCCCTCGCGGTGGGATGCCTGGCTTTCACCTTGTGGATACCCTGCCAGGGTTATCTCACAGGGGAATACCAGGACGGGTTCCCTAAGAAAGCGCTGAGATGCCCCAGGGTAAGTCGTGCGCTATATAAGTTTCATTCATTTCATTTCATTTCATAAAGCGCTTGAATACCCTGATGCGTCTTAGATCTAGCCATACCCAGGTGACCTCAGATCCGAGAGTCCACCCTACCGAGCCCAGCATCAAGCCCCCCTACGCCAAGCACTTTTAGGGTCCCCCCCACGGAGACCAGAGGCTAGATAGAGTGTACTGCAGCTTCTGACCCCACCGCTGAGGAAAGAACAGAGTGAAAATACCCCATTAATCCATCAGCTTTACTAACCTTTGAGTCGTCAGCAAATATTTACCCTTTCAATTGCCCATCTCAGTACTACTACGTCCGTTAACCCCTTGAATGTGCTGAGAATTTTCGCGCTGTGTCAGTTATTTACATAGTGGGTGGGATTCGGACGCCCCCCGGCCGTCGTGAGCACACGCTCACCGTGACTCATGACGGCCGAGGCTGTCATGAGCATGCAAGGGGTTAAAGTCCAAATAAGACCTAGAATGACCACTACTGGCCAAAATTTACATGGTATCGAGAGGATGGCAGGGAGGGTAACAAAACAACACCAGTGTGGCGGTGCTCGTCTGGGTGGGGGCTTGCAAGAGTAAAGTCAGTGAATAATCTATGCACTCTTATATCCCCCTGCCACCTCTAAAACCGCTGGACCTGTCATCATCTCTCGCCAATAACGTTCATGCCCCCCTAGGACCTGGAGGTGGACATCTGCCAAAAGGGGAGGGCAGACCCGCAAGAGCTTTCCAGGGCTACCCGAAAAGTAGGCCAAGTGGCTCATTGGGTGGCAAACCTTAACCTCCCTGCAGAATCCCGCTGCTCTCTTAATGCCAGGCAAACAATTCCATGGAGCAGGCCTAAAGTTATTGCGATCGCTTACCAGTGTTGGAAAGACAATTAAGGTATGCCTGATGATGTGTATAGCATGAATCCAGCTACGAAGCAATGGAGCGATGAATAAGGAAGGGAGAGAGATATAAGGGGAAACGGATCATTGAGATATACATCACGGTGAGGAGGAAGAGAGGGGTGCTTCCATTTACTATACTGTGGGAAAGTGATAGCATGAGGGTGTGGGGTGACTCCTGAGGTAAAGGGGATTAGGAGTTACGATTAGGGTTGCATCAATAACGGAGAACTTTCTTTTATATCTTTGGCTACCCGCACCCACCAACCCAACTGCAAATTTGCTAAGGAGCGCCTGACTGTCTCCCAAACACAAAGCTGAGTTTGAGACCACCAGCGGGGTGTTCTCCACACAAAGTCAGAGGCTGTGAGGCTCCTGACACTGGTTGTGGGATACAGACATTGTTGTGGACATTTGGGGTGGTGCACTGCTCTTCACTTTATACATTCACTATCTGAGAGCCAGCCGGGAAGAATTCACTCCGATTAGACGCACTACACAAGCCTTTTCACTCATTCACAGCCGTAATGAAAGGAGTCTCAGTAACTCAGTGCTGCCAGAGTTATGCGATTTCAAGTTATGGCGCATTTGTAAAAAGCTAATTAGCACGATGGCTGGAACATTACTTGTGCCCTTGGGCTTCCCAGTGATTGGTCCTCGTCGCCACTGATGCATGCTATTCGTTACGTTTATTGTGACCCAGAATGTCATCACACAACATAAACGAGACACACATTCACACACATATACATGATACAGCTTTGGAGACCGGGTTGCCTGTCAGCGCTGGGATCTGGCCCACGACATTTGCTAATATGAACTACTTAATAAGTAGTCCACACACTCTTTGGCATTTGGACTGGCTTTTTATACTTTTTTATATTTCATTTGGAATGCCCCAGCAACCCGACTCCTAAAGTTCACCTCCTCGCCACTCTTCTGTTTTCCTGCCGGAACTCTCCCAGCTGTCCCAACGCCTGCCCTATTCTCTTATTATTATTATTTTTTCTGAGGGCCCCTGGTTGTCAAGTGTCATTAGGCCACTTGCTTCATCCGTAAGTGCACTTACTTTTCATTTTTAGTTTACTGTTCCACCATAGGCCATATTGCAAAGTCATTCACTTAAAAAGGGCAAGACCTCTTCGTTTTGCTAATACCTGTCAATAGGTCACATGCACTGCAGTATACTTCCGGTAGTGCTTATCCTGAAACAGTTAATTATTCCTGTAGCATTATAGGCATAGTTCAAAGTGCTTGACGAATCAGAAAGTCGACTTCGGCTTGTTCAAAGTGCCTAGACGTAAAGTATACGAACGTTCAAAACAACGAGAGTCTCATGAGTATCACTGCACTCAGACCCAATGGTATCCCCTGCTAATAAACCAAACAGCTTATCCGCCTAAAACACACACGGCTCTACACCCCTCATGTAATGGTCCTGCCCCCCATGCCTGCTCTTGATTTCGCGTGATCTCTCGTTCAATTAAATTCCAATTCCGTTTAAATTGCCTTTCTTGGCAGGGCTTGTAATGCCACAGCTGTTGCAGATTAATACAATTAACAATTTGTAGAAAAGTAAATGCGATTTCAACCATCATTTTAAATCTGATCGCATTAGCGTTTGCAGAAAACACAGAGATGCCTTAATGACGGAGGATAATCAACCCGACGCGAAAGCATAATTTGACATCCATGTCACATACCACTTGGGCAGGAGGCAGACTGCGGGTCGGACTTACTTCCAGCTAGGAGTGGGTGGAGGGGGGCGCACAGTATAAGGAGGGGACGCTAGATTCTAAGGGCCAGATGTAGGTAAATCTTATTTACCAACTCTAAAATACTGAATTTTACCGATTCGGTATTTTAATTCAGTAAATAAGATGTAGGTAATTAATCGATAATTTTTACCGAATCAGAATGATTCGGTAATTACCGAATCAGTATTTACCGATTCGGTAATTGCCATTAATTCCTATGGGCCTTGAGGCCCATAGGAACCTATGGCAATTACCGAATCGGTAAATACCGATTCGGTAAAATTACCGAATTGACAAGGGGGACAGGGTGTCACTTTAACACCCTGTTGCACCCCTGATTCAGGCTTGTGTGCCATGTGACACACATACATGCTCTTAGGGCATGTCTGTGTGCCACATGGCACAGGTGTACATGCACAGATGTGCATGTACACAGGAATTCGTTATTTACCATGCAATAGTATTACATGGTAAATAACGAATTCTTAGGGGCCTGTGGCACTGTTTGCAGTGCCACCTACATATAGATTTACCGATTTGGTAAAGTTACCGAATCGGTATTTTACAGAATCGGTAAATTTACAGATTCGGTAAATTTACCGATTCTGTAAAATTTGAGCCCCCTACATCCCAATCACCAAATACCGGTTGGTAACGGACGAAATCGGCTGTTACCGTCCGGTATTTGGTGACCTACATCTGGCCCCAGGTTCCTACAATGAAACACTCAAAATGACTACAGGGCCGGCTCTAGGCAGAGACGTTTTAAGGCATGGTCAAAGTGGGCAATTGCCCAGGGCCCCCACCTTCCATGGGGGCCTCCAAGGAAAGGAGAGTTTATCTCTCTTTCTAGCTCACCTTTGTCTATTTCTATGTCTGAACTTCTCTGCCTACCTCTACATCTGTCTCTCTTTGCCCAGTGTCATTTTAAGGATTTTGGGGTCCTCAGAAAGAAATATTTCAACTGTTTTGTGTGAAACCTTTTTCCAAACATTTGTTTAGCATCATTCAGGCTACAAGTAGAACAAAAATGGGAAATAAAATTCAAAGTTGTAACAAACAGGGCCCCCAAAATATATCTGGCCCGGGTCCCCAAAAATTCTTAAGACAAAAATGGCTCTAGGATTTGTGGGGCCCATTGTTTTTCTTAATATCTTTTTCTTCCTTTAAGTGTTACGTATTTGTTTGATACTGTCATTTTTTTAACTTTAGGTAAGGCAAAAAACCCATTCCCTCAGCTGAGCAACAATGGCATGGCAGCTGTCATGCACCTCTGATGTGGTTGGCTGGATACACATTCTCGCCTAGTTGCAGCTTGAATACCGCAACAAAGTGTAAATGGCCGCCAGGCTCCTCTGCAGGGAGTGAAGTGCTTTGAAGCCAGCGCATGGAAAGTGAGGGTTAAAATAGTACTTGTAAATCACATTGTAATGGAATGTGCCAGATTGTGTGTGCTAACATCCATGTTGGTGAGGTGATACCAGTGGCCTGCTCACAAGAAAGTCTGGTGGCTCAGTGGACTAATACGTCTACTGCAGGGGGCTGTGTTCCACCTCATGGTCACTGGTTCAAGTCCCACGGATCCACTCATCTTGTCATCCATCTGAGGTCGATTAAATGAGTACCAATGAGTCGGGTAGCAATGAACATCTGTTATTCAGCGCCAAGATACGAACAAGTGAACGTGCGTTTTACAAATACTTATGTTAGCAAGGACAACAGTAACTTCCTCCCTCTCACTAACAGTGGCACATTAAAAAAAAGGGGGCTGGTACTATTCACTCATGTCTACACTCCACTTGTATCCTGCGAAGGGAGGTGTGAGGGAACCCCAAGGGAAACTCCTGCTCTTCATTATATCATTAAGTAATACTAAGAAGGAAGATGTTTTTGCTTCCAGAAAAGATTTACAATATGATTAATACCCAGGAAGGAGGTGAAACATTTCACAACGTAAAACATCTAGAAACGCCACACTAGAAGGGTCAGCAAACATTCTATACAGCCAAGTCTCTAAGAATTATTTTCTGCTGGGATGCTGATTTTCCATAAAAATAAAGCTTCTAGTCACAGTTAATGTTCTCCTACCGATTCGACTCTCGAATTGGGGGCTCTGCCTGACAAACATGATAAATGCTTGTTAGGGGAAGCTAATTCCCCCCAAATCTTTATGGGGCTGAGTGGATGTCTATGGACGTCAAAGGGAACTGGCTAGGAGTGGGAAGTTGTATGAAGAAGCACCTACTTTGCCCCCCTACCACCCCACACCCCCTTGTGCTATGGTCCAAGCTGTATGCTTCAAACATACTAAAGCCTGGGACCTCGTAGTCAGTCCAATTGCAGAGTGGGGGATTCTTCACTTTTAAAAGATGTGTAAAGATCAAAACAAGATCTTTTTATTATGTTTGGAGTATCTTATGGAAAATAAGTATTTTTAGCCTCTTAGGCGATAACTTTTTAAAGAGTTTCTTTCAGGTGTGCAGGCATGCTTATTGCTAATGTTTCTGTAGCATGTGTAGCCCTGAAATCTGCCAAAAAAGAACAAGTCATTAAAATGAGTAAAACACAAGACTGGAATTATTTAATTAATTTAAAAAATGATTGATTATTCACATCTATAGCTTAGCCATAGGACAGAATACTCCTCTTTGTTTGAACTACCTCACAGATGTAAGCGAGGCTGACTGTTCTGTTTAAGACTAAAAATGAATGTGACCTGTAGGACTGGTAGTAATTAGGACAAATAAAGGAACCTGTGCATGTAAACTTTGGGAACAACTTGACCAGGGGGCGGGGGTGGTCTTCTAACTTATTATTTGGCCCTGCCCGGTTAACTCTTCCTACTAGCAGAATATGCATGACACCATTATACATCTGCTACATATATTGACCACTTTAGTTCCTAAGGTGGTACTGATGGGGGTTCATGAAGGGGTGGCGAATTCTCTGCCCCTAAAAACATTGACTGGCATTGGTTACCTGGTGACTAAGAAGGCTAGCGCCAGTGCAGGAATTGAGCTACTGCATGAGGGGGTGAAACCTTACTCAAGCAGCAACCAAAATTTCAGTTAGGGTGAAACACAAGCAAACCCCAAATTAGCCTGTGATTTGCCATCTGGTAGCTTGTCACAAAAGCAGCCAGGCTTAATTTAGAGGCAATGTGTAAAGTAGTTGTGCAGCACTTCAAACACCCTTAGAGTGAAATCACAACACATGAAAAACCTCACACAAATTTAGAAACATAGAGTAAAATGTAGTAAGTTATGGGAGACCAAAATTACAAAAATCCAATCAGTAGAACCAGAGATATGCAATTTCAAAATTTAAAGTAAAAATAGTGTCTTGAAGCACAAAACGACAACTGTGGTTATCTGGTTGCACTGGACCAGGAAAAAGTCACAAGTTCAGGCTGACCGCAATGGAACACAGGCCGGATACAGAGGCCCAGTTAGGTCTGCCCAATCCTGGTTTTGTCCACCATAAGCGTGGAAGGGTATACTCAGATGTGAGTCCCTTGCTCATTGCACAATCAGGATTCAAGCAAGCCGGGCCGAAGACGGCTGTAATGCCAGAAACCGGTCCCCGGAAGCTTGTTTCCTTTCCAGTTAAAGAATTGGCTTGGTAGTTTGGTCTGCCCTGTTCCCATGATGCACTGGGCCAGGGACAGACTAATTTGCATGTAGCCAGGTTCTGAGCTGGGATGGTGCAGTTAGCTAAAAAACGGTGATGGATCAAGCCCTGATCTTTGGACTGGGTAGGAGTGGTCTGCTTAATTCAGATACTCTGTCCATCACCACCCCCTTTTCTGAATCAATCCTGGTTGTGGAGCATTAAGAGATCCTGCTTGGAGGATGCGTTGTGCAGCTGTGGTTCCGATGAGCAGCGATATGAGGTCCTTCGTCAAGCATGCATTGCGCAGAAGACATTCTGGGGAGGAGTCCTTCTCACTCAGGCAGCAAGGCAGTGGGACAGCAGAATGGCAGTCCTTCTTGCAACGCAGCACAGGAGTCCTTCTGAGTCTTCCACAGGTCTAGAGGGTTACTGAAGAGTTGTTTCTGAGGGTTCATTATTTATACCTGGTGTCAATTTTGAAGTAGGAGAAGATTCCAGAGGTTACCACCCCAAAAGGTGCTTGGAATTTACTCCCTCCCCGACCCTGCCCCAGCTTGTCTGGGCATCACAAAAGACTAGTGTCAAACCCTTTGTGAGCGTGCTCAGGCAGAGCCTTTGTGATGTGCAAGTGTGGTAGGTGACAGCTTTGCTGCCTCATCAACTCAGAGATGGCCCATCCTGCCAACAACTATTCCCCTTTCTCTCACTGTCTCAGAGCAATACACAAGACCCGCTGCCAGCTGCACCTACTCATGTGACCAAGGATACAGGCTACATTGTAGATAGTTAAGACAAGAAAATGCCTAATTTTTAAAACTGGCATCTTTAAAGATGTTAATTAAAATCCTACTTTACCTTTAATAAGGGTTTTAAATTACAATGCTTTAGACACCAAACTTGACATTTCTTCTTGCTCTCGATTGAAAGTTAGCACTTATTAAATGCAATAAGATAACTCAACTGTGTCCTATGGGAGAGATAGGTCTAGCAATAGTGAAAAAGTAATGAAATCATTTTTCACTACCAGCACTTGTAAAATCTAAAAGTACATGCCAAACTTTTTTAATACACTGCACTCCTAAGGGTGACTTATATGTATTAAAAAGGAAGGTTAGGCCTGGCAAATGTTGCCAGGTTAAATTTGCAGTTTAAAACAACACTTACAGGCTGAAATGGTAGGCCTGAGACATGTTTAGAAAAAGCCTACGTAAGTGGGTGGCACAATCAGTGCTGCAGGCCGAGTCATACCATTTAATTTACAATTCCTGGGTACACCTAGTACCACTTTACTAGGGACTTTCAGGTAAATTAAATGTGCCAATTGGGTGTAAACCAATGTTACCATGTTCGGGACAGGAGAAGCACTTTAACACTGGTCAGCAGTAGGAAAGTGGGCAAAAGCCAGAAAAAACAAATTCATCAAAAATAGGAAAATGGAATGCAAAAAGGTGGGCGGAAACCATGCCAAGGATGTCAGGTCCAACAGTCAGATCCTGGAGGTTACCTGATCCTCCTCCGTTGTCTCTTTGGACTCGAGTCATGGTCTACTTCTCCAGAGAGGAAAAGGAAATATACAAATGGAGTTGATCTGCCAAATAAACACCAGAAAATATGGAAACCATGTATTGCAGTTCTCTGTCCACTGACATTTGAAGTACTTATGCTGTATTCTTGTTAACCATGTTGCTCAAAGGATGATTATTTTGAAATGTATTTGCTTGATGCTGCCTCTCTCAATGGCCTTTGTTGTGGTTCTGATTTGTTTTACGCATTACAAAACAATAAAAATATGTGTTAACCCCTTAAGTGCGGGGAACGTTCAGCGGTCGTCGTGTGCACTACCTCGCTAGTGCTGCGCACGTCCGCTGAACGTTCCATTCCTGTTAGCGCAATCGAACGTCCGCACTGGGGCGGAATTTTCGGTGCGCTAAACGGGTTAAAGTAAACATAAAACAACACATCCATTTGTGAATTGTTTTCTAGTTTTAGTTCAATGCAAATAAATATTGTACCACGATTTTAAAGACAATACCGAAAATGAATTTTGTATTTTTAGGTTGAGCTTGGTATTTTTTATTAGTTTGAGGTTTCTGTAAGACATTGTCTTGAAACCCAAATAAACCAAGAGAAGATAAAATCAAAGCAGCAATGTTCCAAGTAATGCATTTGAGGTGCAGAAACCTAGAGTTAAGGAATTATTTGCATGATTAACCATGGTAACAATCGAAGGACCGTAAAGTATGTAAACAATGCTATAAAACTATTAGGAAAGCAAGAAGGGATATTGCTGCTGTTTATGGGTATTTCGGAAATATGCGGACATGTGGAGGAGATTGGTAATCTGATCATGAATCATCCTAAAACCAGAGTGAGAGAAATTAGAAAGAAAATCTAGACATTGACACTTCTAGAGTTATTAAAAACTGGAGATTGAAACCTTTTGAGCAGAAGATTACTTTCGAACAGAAGCCCCGTATTTAAACAGGGGCTGATGGTCAAAGGTATCTTTAGCTGCCATTCTGAGATAGGGGCTCTTCTTTCCTAATCCTTTCCGCTCTTGTTTGCTCGGTAAGAAATACAGACTTCCGCCTCCCGCCGTCTTCCTCTTTGACGGGGGGTGGAATCAATTTTTTCATCAAAGTCACATCTCGCCTGATTCCCGCTTTCTGTCAGCGGCAATGTTCATTTCTGTCGCTGTGTTGTTTCCCACAATGGAGGCTTTTTTTCACTTCCTGTATATTGTTACTTTTCCATTTTGCCCTCGCTGAATGTAACAAAAAAATAGAATGCAAATCGCACCCTAGCGCGCGGTCCGCTTGACAGCTCTTCGCGTTGAGCCAGCAGTATTGCATGCACCTACAGAGTTTGCATTCAGAGGGAACGCTTCAGTTGCTTTTCAGAGACTTTGTGATTCCAAACGCATGATTAGAGTATAAATAAAGACTATGTGAAGGCAGTAGTCTCTGGGAATCTGAAAGGCACCCCATGCAATAGCATGTCGTTTACAGCGAAGCCAATTTTTGTGTCTAGCGAATGAGCTGTTGATTATGTATCAAACGACTTGAGTTCTAATCCTGCAGTTCCCACTTGATCAAACGGTGTGAGCTTGGCCAAATCACGTTTGTCAGTCTGACTCATTTTCATTTTCTGCAAAAATAAGGGTGAGGGGTGGGGGTCAGTAGAAACAGGCTGCAATAACAACTGCACAAAGCTGCCGGATATTTACCTACATTGGTTTGCATTTATACAAGAAATAGCCAACACAAATACATTAACAGACATGCAGTGGCACAATTCGTGTGTTTTGAAAACTGCCCTCACACACACAAATGTGTGTGACATGCTTCATCATCGGGTCTGCTAACAAAACGCCCTGGCGTAGCCATGCACAGGACGGAGCATAGGGAGGGGGAAACACAAAACAACATAAAAGCGACAAAACAGTGATAACAGAGTGAATGTTTCCCTGTTACTGGGTACCGTGATAGAAAAGAGTGCAGTGATAGAAGGTGCTTAAAACTGGCTCATGGATACCCTTCAGACCTTTATTCATTGGTGCCACGGTCAGGATTAAAATGGTGAAGGATGGAAAGTGTTATAGAGAATGTCAAGTTCCCAAAACACCCCTTCTTAAACTGCCAATGCCAGGAGGGGTGTTTTGGGAACTTGACATTGTGACATGCTGACCAGGAGCAATATTGGGTTCCGGCCACATAGCAGTTGAAGGCCAGAGCACTGCGTATCACCTCTCATTCGAGGGCTACCCAGAAGGGGGGTGGTGATTAAGGTTCAGCATTGTCTGTAGTTTATTATTTTGGAAATCCTCAATCTAAGCCTCATGGTCCCCCATACAAAACTCTTTTTTCCACTGTCCATAGTACATAGTTTAACAGTGACTATAATCATCTTTACTTACTGCACTCTGCCCCATAGAGATAGATTTAGTTGTGACCATTTACCATAGTCCACCTTGCTTTTGTCCACAAGTGGCCCAATATTGTATGACACCATTTGTGTAGGCCCCTGTTAATGTATACCTTTAAGTTTTCAAGGCATTCAGTTTTCATTGGAAACTGAAGGCTGCAGCAGCCGTTAACTGAGACAACAGCAGTACGGTTTGTTTACGGTCCAGGGAAGACATGGCTTGGCAGTTCGGGTTGGACTGTTACCATGAGGCACAGGGCCAGAGTTATTTGCATATAGCTATGTCTGAACTGGGGTGGTGAAGTGAGCTAAAGAACAATAATGGATTCAACCTAGATCTGTGACTAGGAGCGAGTGTCTGAAAAGTTTGAGCGCTCCATCCATCATCTCCTTGTGTTTACTTAGTATGCCCTAAATTGGCAGGGTATGACCAGACGTGGGTCCCTTGTGCACTTTGCCACTGGATTCAAGCTTACTTGGCAGATGAGGGGTGTTACCCCAAAACCGTTCCCAGGATCCTTATTTCCGGTCCAGGGAAGACATGGCTTGGCAGTTCGGGTTGGACTGTTCCTACGAGTCACAGGGCTAAGACTGATTTGCATATATCTATGTCTGAACTGGGGTGGGGAAGTGAGCTAAAAATTATGATGGATTCAACCCAGATCTCTGACTGGGGGTGAGTGTCTGAAAAGTTTCAGCACTCCGTCCATCATCTCCTTGGGTTTGCTTTGTTTGCCCTAAGTTGGCAGGGTATGCCCAGAAGTGGGTCGCTTGCTCACTTTGCCACTGGATACAAGCTAGCCTGGCTGATGAGGGGTGTTACCCCGAAACAGGTACCAGGATGCTGGTTTCCAGTCCAGGAAGACATGGCTTGGCAGTTTGAGCTGGACTGTTCCTATGAGTTACAGGGCCAAGACTGATTTGCATATATCTGTGTCTGAACAGGGGTGGCGAAGTGAGCTAAAGACGATGATGGATTCAACCCAGATCTGTGATTGGGGATGAGTGTCTGAAAAGTTTCAACGCTCTGTCCATCATCTCCTTGTGCCAGCCAGGATCTTAACTTTCACAGTGAGTGAAGAAATTGGGTAGTACCTGCTACATAGTAGGGACTCTTTCCCTACTTTGGGTATGACCATAATCAGTGCTCTGTTAGGGAGAGGTGTGAGATTTCCCACCCTTTCAGACACTTTATAGGTCTCATATGGAGACTCTATTACTTCTGTCCTTGTACATTGATGAACTTCTCTCAAAAAGTAGCCTTCCCCTGGGGACTTTTTGTAAGGGAGGTTTGTAATGGTCTGTGAGACCTTGACTTTAGTTGTTTCCCCTTCCAGTAGTGCTCTAGCCTCATCTTTAGGACACAGGAGTTGAAAACCGTTAATGAAACGATTTTCGTTTTCCTGAGTATATTGCAAGTCTGAGCTATATAACTCTGTATAGGAGACCGCAAATGCTACAGTGATGCCCAGGGGTTCCATGAGAATCCAGTGCAGTTTCTGATGGCCAGAATGGCTGTCGTTGCTTCTTTTTGCCGCAAATGTGTGGCTAGTAACTGGCCTGCCTTCTCACTTTGCTCATAATGGAGGGCCTTAACCCTATACAGCACGTATTCAGCTATGGCAGTGAAAAGGGAGTTCAGTTCCACTTTGGCCTTTTGAAGCAGGCATCTGGAGCACTCTGATTGATTGGCGAGATAGGATCTGGACAGGATTTAGACATCTTGTTCCAGTAAAGCCTGCTTGTCAGCTTAATGTTTATTGTCTAGGGCCACATCTCTCATTAGCTGCCTCCTGATATTGGCTTTTGCTGCTGCCTTCAACATCTTGATCTGAGTTTACTGAGCCTTTATTATCGTTTAGATAAGTGGTGAGTTGGGATTGCACACGCACTTTCTCTGTAAGGCATTTTGTAGTAGGAAATCATTGCCTTCAATGGATCGCTATGGGGTTTCTTGATATTCCATTTTAGGAGTATGAATACCGGGACATGATTGTAGCAGGAGATCTCTAAAATATCAATAGTCAACACCTTTGATATAAGTGCTTGGGAGATCAAGATGTAATCTATTCGTGCTCAAGGTGCAGGAGACGCTATAAGTTGGTTAGACCGTGGACCTCCTTAACATCCTTCAGAATCGCTCTGTCCTTATTGTGGGTCGTGTCTCCAGGACATGTCCTACCGCATCCAGATTCTAGTCACCCTCCAGGATCATGTGGGTGGTCTCTAGTTCTGTTAGGACTCTGATAAACCATAGCAGAAAGAGGTTCCAGGTCCTCTTTTGGGCGTATATTGAGCCTATGCTTAGGATTCTGCTGCCAATCTGAAGCGTTACTAGGATGTACAATCTGTCACTATTAGTCCATGATTGTTGCACCAAGCAGGGAAGAGATTTTCTCACCAATATGCAGACTCCAATCTTTCTGAAGCTTGTGCCACCAGATGTTTATCTGATCGGATGAAGATGTGTTTAATATTGGAGAGGACCTGTTCCACCAAATCCCTATTAAGTTTGGAGGATTCCTTATCTGATGAATGTGTTTCTTGGATGTGAGCGATGTCCTGTTTGGTGGCTTAGTAGGAGAGCATCTTCTGTGTTCAACAGAATGGATCAACCCATTAACATTGAGGGAGATGATCGAAAATGGTTGAGAGAACATGGGAGCGTCAGACAATATTAGTGATCACACACTCAAAGGGCACCATTTAGTATCTGGGCGCCAACCAGCTAGAGGATAATAAATGACATGAGAGCAGGATGGGAATGCAGTAGTAGACCGGAAGGGAAGGGGCTGAAGGAAGGGATCAAAAAAGGAGAAGGGGCAAGGCGGGATGCACTGACTCTTTTCATTCCAAGAGTTGATGATCCATGATGTGGGTATGGGGTGAATAGGATTTTTTTGTGCTCCAGGTAGCACTTTAGGCAATCTGTTCCTTTGTCAGGGTCTTAACTGCTAGCGAAGCAACAGGCCTTGCAAGGAAGAGGGGTATTCAGCTCTATGGGCATAAGGTGGGTGCCGTTGTACCTCCTATGTTGGAATGTGGCCCGGAGGAGGGGACACCAAGCATAGTCAGAGAGTGGAGAGAGAAGGAATGGGATGGGCAGAATGCAGGTGAGTGTGCAGGCCTAGCTGTGAGGTGAATGCGGAGGAGTCAGCAACATAATTGCAAGTAGAGGGAATCAAAGAAACTGTATAGTCCATCACAGTGTGACATTGATGCATGCATTATGTCTTGGCGATACCCATCTGCGTTCATCCGTGCTGAGGTCCTTACTTTCACTCCTTGGGTCAGTTATATATATATATATATATATATATTACCTACTGGCGGTCGCCAGTAGGTATATATAGTTAGGATTTTTTGTCTATGGAACTTTTGAAAATTCTATGTCTAATAACTTTGGCGTTTGTGGACGGAATCGGCTGAAATTTTCAGGAAAATGGCACATTTTGTTTCTGAGCAGCCCCCGAAAATTTGGGGGGGTTTCGTCAAGGGGGGGGCGAGAAAAAAGGGGGGTCCCAAAACGCGTTTTTCCCATGTTAATTTCCATAGGGCCTTTGGCCTCACTTTTAGCTCGAACGGCTGAATGGATTTGCACGAAACTTGGCAAAATTGTAGGGACTGTTAGCCCGATGTGCCTTTGCTAGGTCTCAATATATGTGCTCCAGTGGATTTTGAGAAATTAACGTTCAAAACAAGATATATATCTGTAACAGCGCTCCGGGCTGCGCTCCGGTCCGCTTACTTTTCGCGAAACGGAACTTTGCGATGCGAAGCTGATTGGCTCCCCGGTGTCTGTCAACATTCTAAACAGTCCGGAGCGGCCGCCATCTTATCTCTCGGTAGGATCGAGAGAGAAGAAGAGGTGAAAAACGAAGGGGGAATTTAATGAAAGGGGGCAAGGTATACCCCTCTTGACCCCCTAGGAATGTTGTTGGGGTTATTAAAGGGTCCCGTGGGGAAAATAAAAAAAAAATTATTTTTCACGGTAGAATCTTCAAGGCTGAGGGGACGCTTTTCGAGAATGGGACCCAAGCCCTAGCAGACAAGCGTCCGAGTTCCAAGGTGTCCCAGGGCCATTTTAGTGGACCAGGCCCAAAACCGAAGAGCCGGCCGCCATTTTGAGAGTCCTGTGGCAGCCGCCTATCGCTGCAGCGCAAGAGCGGGCGCATCTCAACTACATGGTGAGCGAGACGCTGTAGTCGCAAGAGCGGGCGGTAAACAGCTGAATGGCGGAAGAGGCACAGTGTAGCAAAAGCGGGCGGAATGGCAACTAAAACGATAAAGGGGCGCCCCACTACAGCTTGTCTTCAGGTCAAACGGATTGTGGGACAAGGTCCAGAATTGAAGAGTCCTCAAAAGGCAAAAAGTTCCGCCGGACCCCGGGAGCCGGCCGCCTATGTCGGGGGCGATCTCAGGCTACACCAGTGCTATAAGACTTGGGGAGGGTGTCGGAGCCAAGCGTCTTCTCCGAGTCCATGGCCATCACACCGCTCCTCAGGGGCCTCCGTCAAGCTGTTTAGGAAGGTAACATATCACATTGTTTTCTAATGCAGTCAGGTCCACAAACGACACTCACTTACTTTGAGAATAGTGAAGCTGCAGTAGGTGGAAATAAGCTTCAGACAGTGTTACAAGCACTGCTCAGAACTCTTAACTATGGCACCCAACATCCAGAACTTATGCTATTTGAGAATGGTAGTGACATCGAAGCATCTCAGGGACCAAAACCATTAACGTACTTTCACGTATGAAAATCTTACTTGGGGAGGGGGCAGGAGCGAAGCGCCCCCTCCCAGTCAGCGCCACCACACCGTATGTTGAAAATCTGAAGCCATCGTTCTACAAAGTCAACCAAACTTGGATTGAAAAATCTAGAAAAATGTACAAACTGAAAACCAGTTTTGGTCTGCATAGCATCAGTAGCAACGCTTGAGTCAGCTTTGTGTCAAGCCGCCATTTTGATTCAACAAAGCACAGGCATTGAAAAAGGCTGAAATTCAGAACTCTAAACTATGGCACCCAACATCCAGGAGCTTGCCATCCGGATCTTGGAGCCTTGTGCTGTTTTCGATCTATTCACACATCGGTCCACTACTGACATCATCTTATAAACCAACGTTATGTAAATAGTTTTTTAATAAAATGTTTTACCCTGTTTCTTTGCTGGTGTGTTGTCTATATTTTTAATATTTGCATAGGGTTTGTCGTTATTTTGTGCGGGATGGGTGATGGAGCCGAGCTGTCTTGCAGCCCTCATGGTGTGGAGCTCAGTTCATCTCACTATTTTCGTATTTCTCATGAAGGGTTGTTCCTAATATTTCTATTTTAGCGAGGTCAAAAAGAGATCCAATTAGTGGCCTACTGATTTTGCTCGATTACTTTTATTTTTTTACACGATTTTTCACTATCTGCAAAGACTAAACAGAGTATTGCGACTTTGTGCTTGTTTGTAAATAGAGAATGATCCAAAGAGAACCAATTCTAAAACAGTAAATGCTTGGACAACAATCAATCAAATGGAGAGACAAGCAGGCACGACGGATTACAACGGGGGTAAAGGCCTGCGTTAACTACCCTTCAGTATCTGCAAAGAGAGAGTACTACTAAGACAAAAGAGGGGAGGGGGGGGGTGCAGCGTTCAAAGCACATCAGCGTGCATAAATACGAAAATGTTTTTATCTATCACGTACTTGACATTTTAAAGCTTTTCATATTTGCTATTAAAAAACCAATGAAATTCACAGAAAAAACCATAGGTTATAGTGGATATATAGTTAGGAATTTGCATTTAGAAAACCTTGAAAATTCAATGAAAAAACCATTGGTTTTAGGCCATATATAGTTAGGAATTAGCATTTACAAAACCTTATTTTACTCGCATAAAACCATTGAAATTCCATATATAGTTAGAAGCGCTAACTATATATCGCGCACCCGCAATCCACTGCTGATGATGTCACATATTACATCATTCATGACATGGTCAGTGACATCACTGATGACATCACTGATGACATCTCAAATGACATCACTGATGACAACTCAAATGACATCACTGATGACATCTCAAATGACATCACTGATGACATCACTGATGACAACTCAAATGACATCACTGATGACATCTCATTTGTCATCACTGATCACATCACTCATGTGATAATACAATGAAACTCTTCAGACTCTAATATAACCTTACATACACTCAGTATAAACAGACACTCACAGACTGTCACTCATCCATGGAGTTACTCACACACCTAGTCAGTCATGCAAAGAATCAATCACACCTCCATTTCCTCAACTATAAAGTTATACACATCTTACTTATTCAAACATATAATAACACATATTTATTCTCTTATATAATCCCTGATACAAGCTCACAGTGATCGATACAGCCACTCACACATTCACTGGCTCTTATGTTCAGTTATTTATATATCTCAACTCTCACATGTATTGTGTTTTACATACGTACTTACTTGCACATGTAGCAATGAGAAATCCATTCACTCACCAACACACCCATGCATAGTCAACCGCCCATATAGCTATTTCCACATGCACTCTTGAACTCATACTCCTAGTGAATCAACTGCTTACACATCTATGCACAGAGTCACGCACCTCCCAGCCACCCACACACACACTCAGCCTCCCATTCAAATACTTGGGCAACCAATCAATAACCAATATGGCCACTCTTATAGCTACTGATCAACACATGCAGCAGCTTACACAACAACAAACATACTGATGCACAAATTAAGACAGTTTAGTCACTAACCCATGCACTCAGTGAGACACATTTAATCACTCACTCATACAGTCAATCATGCACCTACTAAATTCTTCATCCAGACACTTATACATCCACTCATTCTTCAATATGTGAAACATATTTAAACTTTACAGACACATACAATCACTGGATGTTGTGATCAGTGATGTCATCAGTGATGTCATTTGAGATGTCATCAGTGATGTCATCAGTGATGTCACTGACCATGTCATGAATGATGTAATATGTGACATCATCAGCAGTGGATTGCGGGTGCGCGATATATAGTTAGCGCTTCTAACTATATATGGAATTTCAATGGTTTTATGCGAGTAAAATAAGGTTTTGTAAATGCTAATTCCTAACTATATATGGCCTAAAACCAATGGTTTTTTCATTGAATTTTCAAGGTTTTCTAAATGCAAATTCCTAACTATATATCCACTATAACCTATGTTTTTTTCTGTGAATATATATATATATATATATATATATATATATATATATATATTATTTTATCAATGCAATGCAATACAGAACAAATCAGATTAAATCCTCCTTGACATCCTTTACTCCCTCCCACCCTATACCCAGAGCTCAGGATTTAAACCATACATAAGCAAAGATAGTGCAATTCATACTTATTGGGTTTCTGAATAAATATACCACACATATATATAAAAAACAAATCGTAAAAACTCGCAACCAGTTAATATTAAAGTGCACATGTGCAAAAGGACGAGGATTCTAAACAAACAACCCTTAATAGAACAAGTTTGCTGCAAGCATATATTAGTCAGTAAACCTTGCCAAAGGGGCCAAGATCAACAACCCTTTTTCCTTGCTTTATATCCTTTCTTTACATATATCGCTTTCTCAAGGTTTCTCGCTGCTAATAAGCATGCCAGCCATACCTCGAACCATGGGGGTTGTGGATCAAGCCATGCTGTGGCGATTACCAATCTTAAAATCGCCATTCCTACCACAAGAAAGGCTTCTGTATTATGCATTTGGCCCTCATCAGGAAGTCCAAATAAAATCAATTTTGGGGTCAATAAAACTTCTATATTTAATTTATCACATAAAAATTCTTGAATGTCATTTTTGAGAGTGTCTAATACAGTACATGTAGCAAACATATGAACTATATCGGCACAAGGAGATGTACAGCAGGGACACCTTGTGCCACGACCTGTACCCCACTATGCGATTCTTGCAGGTGTATAGTATAATAAAAAGTAGGTCTTATAAAACTGCACCTGTAGGTTGGCTGACATTAAAACAGAATGAGATATACTTAAAGCCTTTGAAAAATCCCCTTCTGAGATTACCAACTTATCTTGCCATTTTCTAGAGACATTTTGGAGGTCATCTTTCATTTCATTATTTAATACTTGATATAGTGTCACAATGCGTATATGAGTCTGTGTCCGTAAATTTTCCAGCAGCTCTTTCTTGTAAAAGCCAGTCGATCCACCCCTTTTACGTTCTAGGAAATCCCTTATCTGTAGGTACTTAAAAATTCCCCTGTTATCAATGGCAAACTCTCCCTTTAATTTATCAAACGTTGCCAGGCCATAGGGAGAAAAACAAGCACCCAATTTATTTACACCAGCCGATTCACATTTTTGCATGTAGCCATCCCTAAAGATATAGGGTAAGCTCATATTGTTCTAAATGAGGGTATAAAAATGTAGTGTTCCTAAGCCAAGTAGCTTCTGTATCCCTGTCCATGCCGTGAAGGGCCCTAGGAGACACTTAAATTGTACTTTTTATAATAATTCAGTTCTATTTGCCTCCAGAGGCAGTCCCACGCATCCTGTCCTATTAATAATTTGTAAAACGTAGGGGTGACTTGCGGGAAACTGTTCAATAAGGATGAGGTGGATGGGGAGGGGGCCCCATCAATAAAATATGACTGTATTGCAATATCATGGCCCAATAATATAATTTCAAATTTGGAAGTGCCCACCGCCTCTTTGCTTTGGCAGCGATAAGTACCTTAGTGATCTCCTAGGTTTGGTATATGCCCACAAAAATCGAGAGAAAATAGTGTCAAATGCTTTAAACCAGCTGCTAGCAAACTCCAAAGGGATCAATCTGAAACAATATAACATTTTGGGGAAAAAATCACCTTTGAAAGATTGCATCGGCCAATCATAGTAAGGTGTAAATTATTCAGCCTTAATAGATCTATCATAATTTTGACTAATACAGGCTCTAAATTTAATTCTACAATCTTCTCCACATTAGAGGAGATGCAAACACCTAAATATACTGCTTGGCTGCATACTCTATTATCTGCCCATATATTTTTTTTGTTAATAATGATTTGAGTTTTCTCTTTATTTAAGGAAAATCCCCAAAAAGGGATGCCTCCCTCTCCATTACTTTAATGGATATTTCTGGATTGGAGGTTACTACCGTCCGCATAATCTAGATTTTACTTTCAAATCCCTGAAAGATTATAGGTGGAATTATGAAGTTCTGCATAATCTTTCATATAAACAGATCGATTTAAATAGCAAAGAAAAGTGGGGAGCAGGGGCAACCTTGTCAAGTCCCACGACAGAACAGCACTGGTGCAGTGATACCTCCGGAGATAGAAACATTTGACACTGGATTATGGTACAAAGCTTTCACTCCCTGTATAAATCTTGAACCGATACCTCTTGTTTGCACAGCCTTCCACAGATATTGCCAAGAGACCCTATTGAACGCTTTTTCAGCATCAAGTAGTATTAGAGCCATAGGGTGTCCTGACACTTGAGCTGAATCAAATAATGAAATCACACGCCTAATGTGAGCCGTAGTGTCCCTCCCCGGGATGAATCCTCGTTGCTGGTTTACACCCAATTTTGTAATGACCTAGACTAACCTCTTGGCCAACACTTTAGAATATATTTT
Source organism: Lissotriton vulgaris (assembly GCF_964263255.1). Classification (NCBI taxonomy): domain Eukaryota; kingdom Metazoa; phylum Chordata; class Amphibia; order Caudata; family Salamandridae; genus Lissotriton; species Lissotriton vulgaris. Next base: position 1,214,293,212 of record NC_141687.1, read on the forward strand.
CGAATCTGAATGTATTAATGTAATCGGCCGATATGACCCCCGCTCTACCGCTGGTTTATCCTTTTTCAAAAAACTACAGTTTTAGCCACAGGCCATGAGAGAGGGGGAATTGCACCATCATATATTTCATTAAATAGTGCAGTTAAATGATTTTTGAGTTGGGGGCATATTTTCTATAGAATTCAGAAGGAATAAGATCCATCCCTGCGCCTTTCTGGAGGTTATGCTAGTAATAGCTAAAAGAATCTCCTCCCATAAAAGTTCTCCTTCGAGGGATTCTCTCTCGGCAGTAGATAGATTATTTGCAACCACTGTCTGAAGGAATTCCTCGAAGGATGATACGCCGCTTCCACTACATTCGGGTATATAGTGCTTGATAGTAAGTTTGAAAAGCACTTCTAATTCCATTTGAATCAGAGACTAACCCAAGATTAGGATACCAAATTTCTCGACTCTCATTTCTCACCCCTTTCTGTCTAGCTCTAACGGCCAAATAATGTCTAGCCTGCTCACTACATTCGTATGTCCTCTCCTTCCAGGCCATACATTCTCTGCCGCCCTATTCGCAAAGATGGCATCTATCGTGGCCCTGGCTGATATTACCCGAACTTGGGTTTCTTTTACATCCCTTTTTTGTTGTATCACTCTTATCAGATTCTCTTCAGCGAAGGCTAAGTTGTCTTGCTTAATCTGCAGGTGTTGCCTCTCTGTCTTTACCCTGTTCAATGAAAATGTAAGCATCTTGCCCCTTAAGCAGGCCTTAAATGTATTCCATACTATACTCAATGCAGTACTATCAATATTTTCTTTAAAGTATGTTGGATCCATTTACTAATATATGCACAATAATCTTCATTAGTAAGTAACGAATGTTCGAAGCTCTAAGCATTTCTAGGTTTCACCCATTTCCTGTATTTCTAAAACCAATGGTTTGTGGTCAGAGATGAACCTGGGGTATCTCTCGATTTTACAAGAAATAAGAGGACAATTTGAAATGAAAAAGTAATCTAAACAGGCATGTGTAGAATGTGGAGAAGAAAAATATGTGTATCCATGTTCTGCTGGTTTCATTGTAGCCCAAACATCAAACAACCTGTATTCCTTAGACAGCCCTTCTAGGGATTTAAAAACTCTTGGTTTTTGTCCTGTATTTAAATACTGAGCCCGCATATTCTAATCACTCGGGAGGTTGATATTTAGATCTCCACACATAACAATAGGAAGAAGGCGAGTTATCAATTCTCTAGATTCCTGTTTTATAACAGCGGTTGTACAGAGAGTAAATTTGTCTTCACTAATGGTATGGCAAACTGCCACTGCCCATTGACCCTGAGCATCCGCAGCCACATGTGTGAATTTCGATCAATCACCCTTACCCAAAATTGTGACTCCTCCCATGCATGCCCCTTGTGAGGTTGACCAATAAGATTGTTTCCCATAGTGGTTAAAATGTTCCTTTGTGAAGCCTTTATGTGTGTTTCCTGAAGACATACAATGTCTGCCTTCAGGACCTGTACTCCCATTGCAACTTTTGATCTTTTTCTAGGATTGTTGAAACCACAGATATTAATAGAGGCGACAAGTAGCCTCTGTATATCACACATCTAACCTATTGAACAAAAAAGAAAAGCTATCTGGTCCCTAGTTTGTGGTATGTAAATCACTATTCTCCCAAGCTGATTTATGCTCCTGAATATTTCATCATTACGTTTATTCTGAGCGCTGGGGCCCCCACCCCTCCACCCCCTCTCCCCTTCCCCCTTCCCCCCAACCCACCCACAACATTGACCTTCCAATAGTCAACCTAGCCTGAGTGATGGCATCCAAGTCACAGGAGCCGCTTCTCCACCTCTCCGCCAACCCCCTCGTCGATAGTAGGACATCCCTGGTCCCTTAGAGCTCTTATTTTTTTCTCCTTTATCCTCCATTGTTTTTACTTTTTTTCTCCCCCTTTTAATTTCACCCACCCCTTGACCTAGCTCCCTTTTTATCTATCCATACTGCTCCTTTCCCCTCCTTTTTTATTTTTGTAAATTATATTATAGACTGAGATCCGCCCTTCAGATCATCCAAATATTCCTGTGCCTGTACCTTTGAAAAAATAACATCTTGCGCGCCCCCTTAAAGACCACTTTCAACTTTGCAGGACTTTATGAATAAACCTCAGCCCCCATCTTCTGAAAGGGGGAAAACAGCTGTCTTAATCGCCATCGACGCTCAAAGGTAGCGTAAGCGAAATCTGGGCAGGCAAAGAATGAGACTCCCTCAAACTCTTTTTTTCAAGTAAGCCTGGTCGTATATGCTCTGCCTAAGCAAAAAATTGCCAAAATACACCAGGACCACAGAGGGTACGCATTATTACTATTTTGTTGTGATTTGAGGGTTAGAGAGAACCTGTGCGCCCTCTGGGCTTCCTTTTCCCAGTCCCCTCCCCTAAGACCAGGAAAGGCGCCTTTCAAAAGCCTTATTACAAAGCTTCTTGGATCTCCTCCTTCAATCTCCTCTGGAATTCGCAGCAGTCTCAGGTTATTCCTTCTTTGCCTGTTTTCCTGCTCCTCAAGTTTCCACATAATATCGGTGAGTTTGGGGTCCTGAGAGATACATAGTGTCTTTAGTTCGGCCACCTCTGCTTCCAGGATTTCTGTGTGTGCTTCTACCATAGTCATCCTATCAGAGATTTTAGAACAGGTCTTACTTATTTTCCTGATAGAAGTTTGTAGCTTTTTTATAGCCTGCCTGGTGTGCTTGTTGGTATTCCTGATCTCCTCTTGCATCTGTTTGATGGCTGACAGGATGACCGAGGACGATGGTTCCCCATTTCCGCTAGGTATTGGTTCAAAGTGTTCTGCACCACCCTCCCATCGACCAAGTAACTGGGGATATCTTTCCTGGGTGAACCATCATATCGGCTCTCAAGATTCTCGACAGTCCTTACATATTTTTGACCTATACTTGTAGATTTCCTCTCATCTCTTCATCCGCTTGAGCAGCTTTTGGGCTGAAGATGGATAACAGAGTTGTCCCGGGAATCGCTGTTAGAGGAACACAAGGGTGTGGGGGTTGAGGATTCCAAGTCAGGTATTAAAGAGTCAGAATCTGCCCTTAGAGAGAATAATTTTTCTCCCCCCCTGCAGTCTGTGGAGATAGAACCCAGGTTTGGGAAAGCGGCACCCACTGCACCAGAAAGGCTAGTATGGATCCTTCCCCACTGTTCAAGTTCTTCAGGCTCCACAATCAAGTCATTAGGAGGCACAGTTTCCGCATTTGTAGTGAGGACCAATTCCTTTCCAGGGACGGCTCCTACAATATTTGCTTGGATCTTGCTCCCCACACTATCACTGGACACTTGTTTGGCTGGGCTCCCTCCAGGTAGTAAAAGCTGGCTGTGTATCTATATTGGAGTATCTGTAGATATCGGCAGGGTAGTTGCATGGCTCGCGTCGAGTTCTAATTTCTAGTTGCAGACAGGCGGAAAGATATCCGAGATTAATGGTTGTTCTTCAACACTTGCAGTGCCCGTTACTCTGTGGTTCTGTTTCAGGCTGGGCTTCCCTCCAAGACACCTCTGCTTCTGCCCCTCTCCTCACCGATCTCTCATACCTGCTCTGGCCGAGAAAATGTCCCAGAGGAGCCGGATGGAGCTGCTGTCGGGGTGCGGCGTGATTTTTCACCCAGGGTGCTTTACCTCCCCTGCCCCTATCAGTCCGGGGTGCCCGTCAGCCAGGTAAGCAGGTTTCTGTGAATTTTCGGCGAGATTGAGTCTAGGGATGTGGCCGGAAAAACCACAATGAAGACAGTTGTTCCACTCCGTCTCTCCACCTGGGAGGTTCCTAGTCTGCTGAGTGTTTTTAACGTGGTTTTGGGAGGAAAAGATATGCCGCCACTGATATGACATTACTGCAGGTGCAGTCTGCGGTCCATTGTTCCTCCTGCTGGGCAAAACGCCACTACACAAGAGCAAGGTGAGGAGTGGAGATTGCGGGCGAGTTACTCAGACGCCATCCTGCACTAGGGTTAGTTTCAGTGGTGACCTGGATTTGTCTCTCGGATTCTCTTGTGTAAGTTCTGCCATTCTTTTTATGGCTTAGTCTCTTTATGAGTGCTTAAGGAAAACAAAGTCATGGGGTCAACCAGTACAGTGTGAGGTCATCCTATCTTATTGTTGTGGTGCAGTCACAGCCTCCATTGAAGATAGCAGAGATAAGTCTATTCTGCTGATTGTTGAGGAAGCAGGCAAAGTTGTCCTTTTCAGTGTAATTCATCGAGTTGCTATTCATCGTGATGCACTTCGGCATAGGTTCAAGGAGGCCATATTCACTGTCCCTTTTGTGGAGCTGCGTCCATAGTGCCAAGAAAGCCTTCCATTTGGTGTTGGTCTCCACTGAGAAATTAGCTTTGAGCTGCACCTTGTGGATTTGACTTGCTTGCTCATGCTGTAAGAAGCATGTGATGATTTGTCGAGGTCTGGATGTAGCATCTAGTGGCATTGTCCTATACTATATCCTGTGAGCTCTCTACAACTCAAATGGAGGAGAAAAGGTCATGTTGAGAAGTTTAGGTAGCAAGCACATCAATAGTCCATGGACATTGTTGTTTTGTTCAATTTTGTCTGGGATCCTGTAGAACCTGACATTATTCTGCTGTGTCCTATCCTCTAAATCGATCACATTCTGCTTGAAATGTCATATGTGCGGGCTACAGGAGTCTGTGGAGTCGAGGCTCTCTTCCGGCAGGGTTGTGCACTGTTCCAGCACCGCCATATTGGTATTATATGTTAACCACTAAGATCTCTTTCAGAATGAGGTTCATAGTGGCTTCTTGTGAGGGCAGAGGCGCCCCCACCACCTTAGTAAAAAGCAGTTGGCCTGTGGCCTTACCATTACCCATCTCAAATGCTGGCACTGGGAATATTCAGGGGAGAGCATAAAAGAGTCCTCATAGACAGGTGCCTTGTCCCAGTGTAGCGCTCTCTGTCCTGGCACCTGCTGCCTTCTTTCTCCACCACAACTGCGCAGCGGGGCACATGACTGCGGTCTGTGGTCCCTGTATCAGGGTCTCCAAACTCTTTGAGATTTCAAGAGCTGTCATTTACAGTGGGATGGGTCTGGACATAGAAGCAACCCTGGGTGGGCAGCATCTGAGAGAGCCTTGTGGACCTGTTGGCTCCAACTCATGGGACAGATCTATTGTGGAGTTGTGGGTGGAGGAAAGTGTGCCTCTAGGCCTAACAGGTCCAACAACCTTAGTCGCATAGCAGCACCTGGTCCTTTCCCCTGAGTCCCTTCATTTTATGGCAGCCCCTTGTTGGTGCTCACTAGCCACCTCTACATCCATGTGTGCAGTGAACTGTGTGCTGGTAATGCAACTCAACAGCAGAGTATAGCTGCAGCCGTTCACATGAGGTCCTCCACAGCCTGTACTCTTCCACCACCAGCAGCCACCAAAGTCACAGAGTGCAGTGGGCGGTGCAGCAGGTGGCGTTGTGCATGCTATGGTCGATGGATGCATGGCCAGTAACAATGTCTTCATGACTGATAGGTTGCCTCCCCCGTACATGCAGCAAATTATGATGGGCTTGTCTCCTGCAAGCTACAATAAGGCACAGTTTCTGGCGGTTACAAAGTAGATGTAAGGGAGCAGAGGCTGACGGCAGGGACTGAGTCATACAGGGCCTTCAATTGATGAAAGTTGTATTGATATGGCATTGGTTGGTAGATCCTCTCTTGACCCATTGCATAGAGGTCATGTCATGCAAGAGATGAGCATCATAGGAAAATTAAACAGCGATACAGGAAAAACTGCAGAACGCAATTACACCAAATATGGCAGAAAGCTAGATCTTAACCCAGAAGTGTGCTTTTTGTGATTTGGTGTAAATCCATTCAGTATTTTTTGAGAAATTAGTACCACAGCTCCAGGACATCAAAAGATTAGATTTGTTTGGCTGCCTCATCTTCCACTGCTTATGAACTCGCATATTACAACAATCATGACATGTTCTATGACATCTTTGATAGCATCACTGATGACAACTGAAATGACATCATTGATGACAACACTGGTGCAATAGCAAGTTATAGTTACTTAAGTTAATTTTAACTGGTGAATTTTAGAGCTTTTGTTAGTTTAAAATGTTACGTATTAACTTACATTTTCACCTAACTATAATGCCACTTTAACCTTTGTTTTTTACACTATATATATATATACATATATATATACATATACATGTACATGGGAACTAACGTGGGAACTTTGTGGTGTATAATTACGGAGGAGCCTGATCCACTCGCGCACCTAACCTACTTAGGAGAAGCCAATGGTGCGAAAAGGACGGCGCGAGGAAGAGATTCAGGCAGGATTACTTTCTGTCATGATCGTGCTGCGAGTGATGTGAGATTTTCAAGTCCGATTTTCCAGCAGTATTCAAACATTGTTTCTACTCACCTGACTGATTCCAGCAATAAGACCAGTGCTTGTGCTTTGAAAAAACACCACCAAGGTAAAGATTTTCGGAGGACTTCCAGTTGAACTTGAAAATACCAACACAAGGCACTATGGAACTTGTAGTAATCTAATGTCAGTCACGTGATTCTACTTTGTAAAAGCGCGCCCCAGCACACCTGCATGTTATTCATTTCCTTCTGTGAGCAAGGCAAGAAGCCGAAACGTTAGAAGACGGAATAAGGCGCTGCTGTACTTGAAAATAAATGCCATTTGCAGTATTGGGCCTCACCTCCTTTTGTGCTACAGTGATGTTTTTGATGGGCTGCCCCGTGCCCATTCTTTGTGAGGCCGCTCTGTAGGATCTTGGGCTCCAGTAACGTGGGAACTTTGTGGTGTATAATTACGGAGGAGCCTGATCCACTTGCGCACCTAACCTACTTAGGAGAAGCCAATGGTGCGAAAAGGACGGCGCGAGGAAGAGATTCAGGCAGGATTACTTTCTGTCATGATCGTGCTGCGAGTGATGTGAGATTTTCAAGTCCGATTTTCCAGCAGTATTCAAACATTGTTTCTACTCACCTGACTGATTCCAGCAATAAGACCAGTGCTTGTGCTTTGAAAAAACACCACCAAGGTAAAGATTTTCGGAGGACTTCCAGTTGAACTTGAAAATACCAACACAAGGCACTATGGAACTTGTAGTAATCTAATGTCAGTCACGTGATTCTACTTTGTAAAAGTGCGCCCCAGCACACCTGCATGTTATTCATTTCCTTCTGTGAGCAAGGCAAGAAGCCGAAACGTTAGAAGACGGAATAAGGCGCTGCTGTACTTGAAAATAAATGCCATTTGCAGTATTGGGCCTCACCTCCTTTTGTGATATATATATATATATATACATATATATATATATATATATATATATACACACACACACACACACACCCACATAGTCACTGAAAAAATTAAAGGTTAAAGTAACATTATAATAAGTGAATATGTCAGTGATACTTTAAAGTTTTGAACTAACTAAAATGCGCAGAGATTCACCAGTATAACTTGATCCCCGCCATGCACTGCATTGACACCACATATGATTATCACTCATGACATGTTTTATGACATTGGTTATTACATCACTGATGACATCATCCAAGCTTCTTTTGTACACATAGATGGGTATCCCATTAGAGCTATTTAAGTAAGTGCAAAATTGCTCAGAAGAATATGAAGTGTCTTAACTGCTATTATACATACAACCTCCATAGGTAAAGCAAGTGTGTGATATTTCCGACATTGGCCCTATTCCATACCCTTCATGGGTAGTCAAGTTCATGTTGACTGTGAGTCTCAAATAAAATGGTAACCTATTGTGCACATGGCGTTCAATCTGTACACAACTACTCAAGGAAAACCAAGTGCCTCCAGATCAGACTTCTCCAATGAGTAGCTTGTGAGCTACTGGTAGATCTTCAGATACCTTTGAGTAGCTCCCCTGTGGGAATTCCATCCTACTAAATCAGAAGCTTTTACTAGGCTAAATTAGTATATTTATACCAAAATTGAAAAGTGGTTCTTCAAGATGAAATATGTGCATTTTTAGAACTCATAAGATGATGTTTGAATTTGAAAAATACTTTTAAACCTGAGTGATAAATCATATGACGTTCAGGTGACTTATTACTAATATTTTCTCAGTGCCATAGGCATTAAAGCTACAGCTGTTATGAATTACCTATAAAAAAGGATTCCAAAGTGATAAACACTTTATTTAAGTTACTGCTGGCACCCCTGTACTAAGGTGAATACTGCCGATGGCCACTAATATAATTTTGTATGTCTGATGTGCTCACTATTACAAGGCCAATATTAGTAGTCGGGATAATTTTCATTGAACATAAGTAGCTCCTGTTACTGAAAAGGTTGGAGACCACTGTTCCAGATACTCAAGCCGTGTTACTTAACAAATGCCCTACTACAGGCAGTTTTTACCTGTGTCAAACCCCTGACAGTCACTGAACCTTTATTGAGAATTAAAGTGGATATGAGTAGGAACGTGGGGATTGTGAACAGTGTTTACTTCATGGAGAGTTTACTCTGTACTAAACTGTCTGCAGACAGTGAAATTCTCATGAAAAATACACCACAGAGTATTTAAAAGTATCTATTAAGAACAGTGTGCTCTCTAGGGAAAATATAAACAAAGAGACTATTCACTTAAAATAACCAAGGTCTGAAGGTGCTAACATCATACTAGCAGCAGCCTTTTTACTCTGGTGAAAACCTTACAGATAGCCCATCTTCTGAAGAAAAACAAGCACATGTACATAGGTTAGTACCTGGTGCACATCGTCTACTAAGTTAAGTTAAAATTGTCATGATGAGACGATTCTGTCCAATACGTTAAGGCTGTTTACATTACTTAGTACGTAGAATCTTTGGAAAGCTATCTGTGCATCACCAAGTGTCTGTGAGGCGTCCTGCTGGTTTAGCGAGCAGCTACGAGAGCACCAGGGAGGAGGAGGAGACGGAAACCCACCCGCAGCAGAGCAGCCACCGCCCGGTCCTTTTCCGCCGCCGTTGCTTTTCCACTGCTGCACGGCCGCTGTGTGGGGAGGACCGAGGGGAGCAGGGTAACCACAACTCCCAAGCTCCCTTGCGGCGCTGCTACTGGCAACGCGCGCCAGGAGGCACATAAATTAAACGTCAGCGCCGGAGGAGCGGGGAAAGCTATATGGGCATCACCAAGTGTCTGTGAGGCGTCCTGCTGGTTTAACGAGCAGCTACGAGAGCACCAGGGAGGAGGAGGAGACGGAAACCCACCCGCAGCAGAGCAGCCACCGCCCGGTCCTTCTCCGCCGCCGTTGCTTTTCCACTGCTGCACGGCCGCTGTGTGGGGAGGACCGAGGGGAGCAGGGAAACCACAACTCCCAAGCTCCCTTGCGGCGCTGCTACTGGCAACGCGCGCCAGGAGGTGCATAAATTAAATGTCAGTGCCGGGTGAGCGGGGAAAGCTATCTGTGCATCACCAAGTGTCTGTGAGGCGTCCTGCTGGTTTAACGAGCAGCTACGAGAGCACCAGGGAGGAGGAGGAGACGGAAACCCACCTGCAGCAGAGCAGCCACCGCCCGGTCCTTCTCCGCCGCCGTTGCTTTTCCACTGCTGCACGGCCGCTGTGTGGGGAGGACCAAGAGGAGCAGGGAAACCACAACTCCCAAGCTCCCTTGCAGCGGTGCTACTGGCAACGCGCGCCAGGAGGCGCATAAATTAAACGTCAGTGCCGGGGGAGCGGGAAAAGCTATCTGTGCATCACCAAGTGTCTGTGAGGGGTCCTGCTGGTTTAACGAGCAGCTACGAGAGCACCAGGGAGAAGGAGGAGACGGAAACCCACCCGCAACAGAGCAGCCACCGCCCGGTCCTTCTCCGCCGCCGTTGCTTTTCCACTGCTGCACGGCCGCTGTGTGGGGAGGACCGAGGGGAGCAGGGAAACCACAACTCCCAATCTCCCTTGCGGCGCTGCTACTGGCAACGTGCGCCAGGAGGCGCATAAATTAAACGTCAGCACCCGCGTCGCGGGAGCGCCCGGGGCGCAGCCCGGGCAAAGGGCGGGCCGTCTGTGGCTGTCCGGGGAAGATGGAGGACGGTACGGGCCACCCCACTTACATCCATATTACCCCACAAACCGCAAACTGCCAACAGGAAACCTAAAGAGAACTACTTGCCTTAAACTCTATTGTTTAGTGGGTGACCACTCCCGATAAACAACCATCATGTCTACAAGGGGCAGCCGGAGCAAGACTGCGGCAGGAGGAGGTAAGGTTACCGGCCCAATTGACAATTTTATTACAAGGGCCAATGAGGCAATCGACCATGGAATATCACTCTTGGAACGCAGAGTTTCTTTGGATCTGGCACAAGCTAAACACTCATCATTGGGCCTTATTGCCTCAGCCAACACCCCAAACAGGGATAATCTCACCGGTGATACACCTGTAGTTAGAGCAGAAATCCATACTATACCCAACATAGTTGACTTATCAGCAACACAGTTACTCTCAGATTCACAGCTGAGCCTGGAAAAATCCCCAAATCTAGATCTAACTGATAATTTTAACACACAACTGGATCTTGTTACCAATTCGATCCCAGCTGTGAGCCCAGCTCAGAATCAGGTCTCGATTTCTATAATGGAGTCTAAGTTACCCCCTACCCTGATGACGGATACCACACATGTCCCCGCCACTGACTCGATTTTGATCGTAGATTCTGATTTGGTGTCCGCTAATTCTATCCCCCCTCCTACAGATTCAGTCACTATTCATACACCGGAGGAGCCAACCCCAAGTCCAAGAGCACTGAGAGGTCTAAGGGAGGGAGCTATACAGAAACAGCTTAGAGGTTCAAGCACATCTATACCCAAGGGGAACCCTCTACCACAGAGAAAGCAGGGGAAAGGCCCACCTAACATCCTATAAAAGGGCAATAAGAAAGCAAACACAGGGTTGGAACACATAGGGGATTCGCCTACCTTGGGGACACTATGTAAAGATTGTTCCTCAAATAGCCAACTGATAATGAAAGTTGGGGAACTTATAAGTGCCCTCTTGGCAATCATAGACGCTAGACTAGGGAACATAGAAAAACAACTAACTGAATTAAGTACTCTAGTCAGAAGCCCCCCTATAAAAGTAATGCCCATTATAGAGGCAGCTAAACCCCGTACCCCCCAATCTCTGGGCCAACCCGCAAAAAAACCCGTGGTAGTTTCAAACATCACACCCAAGCCATCCTTGGCTCCTAAGGATGTAGTAAAAAGACCAACCCCTCCCATTGCAAACACAAACTCGCAAGGGAATCCACCAAATCCATCAAAACCGCAGGGCGGGAGTTCCATTAATAACAAGGATGGGAATAAAGGAAACAAAGAGAGATTTGCCGCCAATCTGCCCCCAGGCTCAAGTCCTTTTGTAGTTGTGATGACGGAGGTTCCAGAGACATTAGATAACACTGATGAACCTACTTGGTCCCTATTAAACAAAGTCAATTACTGGTTAAATAATAACAGACCCCTACCCCCATACTGCAGAAGTAAAATTTTAACAGTCAGGAGAGTACCGTGGGTGGGCCACGAGAGAAAGAAAACACAGGGCGACTGTGTGATTATTAATTTCGAGGACCCATGCACGGTAGATTACATCTGTTCCTGGAGAAGTGAGGGGTATAGTGAAGGCATTGAGACAAGGCACCTCTCCTTCTTCTATCCATCTAGGAACTATGTTAGGCTTGATTACCACGACCAAAACACCGATGGGGGATGGTGCCGGGTGGGGTAGTGGGACCCGGGGAACAACTGGGGAGAGTGGGGGAGAGACAATTACAGAAACCCGCAGAGAAACATAATGAATAGGGATGCCCACTGGGGAATCCCAGTCTTTAACAGATTTAGCAGCCTAGAGATGGTTGATTGACTTCCACCACCGACTGGGCTGCAAAATATCAAATTGGATGGACTTAACCAGGGCAGTCATAGTAAGGTGATGAAGATCAAAAAGGCCTGTGCCGAGGAGGCCCCTAGTATACCCCCAGGTCCAATTAGCCTAAGGATGGCACCGACAAGGGAAGAGCAAGTAGGTGGTATCATTAATGAGCCCGTGGCACTTGAACCCCAAGATCTAAGTAGCCCCCAAAAAGTTCTCGATGTACACACAACCCTTGGGAAACAACACCTAAATAAGCGACCCAACAACGAGTTTAGGATTATTAGTTGGAACGTTGCAGACTCCAACAGCGGGTGTCGGATTTGGAATGGTTAAACATCCTATCCGAAAAAGATATAATAATGCTGCAAGAGACATGGGCTACCTCTGCTGTAGCCATAGAGGGCTTCCACTGCTATAGTATTAATGCCCAGAAAACAGTTTTTGGACGTCCCATTGGAGGTCTTTTGATTGGGTTTAGGATAACCCTAGGGGGGTCCATTAAACTAATACCCACCAAAAGTCCAAATAATCGAATTTACACGTAGACTCCCTTTGTATTTGATTAATTTTTACAATAATGATTTCCATTCTATCCCTAATAAGAATTATATAGAATTATTTGGAAATTTATCAAAAATAGCTGAACCCTCCAATAACTGTGTGAACAATAGGATCATCTTAGCTAGGGATTTTAATGCGAAGTTCCCCAACGCTAAAGTAGGCATCACACAAATGGACAGGGCCAAATGGACAGGGCCACTAAACGGGGCAAGGAACTAGAAAGTCTTATCAATGCACACACCTTAATGGATATAATGGACACAAATAAGACCAATGTATCCACATATATCCCAACCTTCAGAGGCAGAGACTTCTCTAGCACAGTGGACTATATTTTCATGTCCGCAGAATTAATAGACAGAGTCACTATGGCTAGAGTCCTAGAAACTGCCTTTGGTGACCATAATGCACTGGAAGTCAACATCAGCCTAGGATCCTCCCATGCCCCTGCCTGTACCCCTGGAGCTAGGGATATCATGCCCTCAACCAACAACTTAAGGCTGAAATGGAGGGGGGTGGATAGTGGCTGCATTATGAATACAATTACAAATAACCACCGACCCACAGTTGACTCCTGTTCACTTACTGATGGGAATCATCAAAGGATAGTTAAAGATTTTGTTAATCTCTGCAATATTATAATGACCCTTTTAAGTGTTCCCAACAAAAGGTCTAACAATGAGCCCAGGTGGTTCGATAGTCGTTGTTCAGCAGCAAATAAGGCTCTTCGCAGGGCTCTAAACTCTAAACCCAGATGTCAAACAGAAGTACGGACCGCTAGACAAAATTATAAAACAGCTATAGGGATAAGGAAGGCTGTCATAGTGGAAGAGCACTGGGAGGAATTAACTGACTCCGCCGCTGTGGGGAACGGTGCTACCTTTTGGCCTGCAGTAAGAAAGATGCGGGACATGAGTAAGCAGTTATCCCCAATAAGCTGTACCATCTCAAGTCAGCAATGGGAACAACATTTCTCCACAATATATGCTAATCCGTGCACTGTTACAGAAGACTATAGCCCCGGTAACTTGAAACCACTAGACATAACTCAGGGGGAGGTCATCGTGGCCATTAATCAGAGCCTTGGAAACAAGGCGCCTGGGCCTGATGGCTTCCCAATAGATATAATCAAACACAAGCCGGAATTTTGGGGACCTATCATTGTAAATGTTTTTAATAGTCTTCCGCTGGTCCCAATTCCTGACACCTGGTCAACAAGTAGTCCCTATTTACAAAAAGGGCGAAAGATCTGACCCCGCAAATTACAGGCCCATTTCGCTCTTGGATAATACCTTGAAAATCCTGGGCTGGGTATTGTATAATAGAGTGAATGACTGGGCTGAGGAAACGGGGGTGCTGGATAGATGCCAAATGGGCTTTAGAAGTAAGGTCGGGACTATTGAACAATGCCTGAACTTAAATCTCATAATTAGTAAATATAATATAGCTAGGGCCTCGCCCATTTACTTAGCATTCATGGACTTATCGTCCGCATTTGACTTGGTAAACAGGTCTAAACTGTGGCCGATCCTTTTGTCCCATGGTCTTGATGAGCCCTTAGTGCACTTTCTGGCATTTCTACATACAGATACAAAAGCGCAGGTACGGATTGGCACGGAGGGCGCAATTTCAGGGGCAATTAAGGTTGAAAGAGGGGTGAGGCAGGGGTGCGTTTTAGCACCCCTGTTGTTTATTATTTATATAAACGGATTGAGTGACTCTTTGAAGAGGGTGACTACTGATGCCCCCAGAATCCAAGGGAGATTGCTACCCGCACTTCTGTACGCCGATGATGCGGTGATTATGGGATTAACACCAAACGCCTTACGTGCTTTGGTCAAGAACTTTGTATACTACATGGGGAATCTGGATCTTAAAGTAAATTTTAAAAAATCTTTTATTATGTCCTGTGGGCCGGGGTCCAAACAACTTAATTTTATCTCTGTAGGACAGGATAAGTTGTATTCA